>NW_026970042.1:0-300000 GCF_028390025.1 Pseudophryne corroboree | reverse complement strand
TGAAATTGGCCCGTGAGCACTTGTGCCCGGTGTAGGATTTTTAAATATGTGTAGTTTACTGTATGCAAGGGTTTAAAACCTTTTAGGAACTGAGCTCTAAGGTGTATTACATGTAGTTTAAAAAAAACAAAAAAGGTTTATTTTATGGCAGTAGTTTCCAAACTGGGGTTCTTGCACTGGTAGCATAGTTTGGTGGTCCAGGACCAATTAAAATTATTTATACTTTATTAAATTGGCAAAACCATTCCCTCACAACATAACTGAACCTGAGGATGACATGCTATAAACACAATTTACTTAATTTTATATTTTTTTCTGAATTTATCAATAAAAAAAAATTTGGCCTAGGGGTGCCGTGAAACAAATTTTGATACTCTAGGGCAGGGGTGTCAAACCCATGGGCCGCATGCCGCCCCCAATGCATCCTTTTGTGGCCCACAGGCCGGGGTCCGGCAGGGGTCCGACAGGGGTCCTTTTGTGGCCCGATCACCTTGCTTAGAGCGAGGGCAGGAGAGTGCAGCCAGAGTCTTTGCTTTCTATGTGCGGCACCATCTTCCCGAAGAGATCACCGGGAAGATAGTGCCCCTTCCACTGGCTACAGCACAGGTATACTGGGGTGTGGTAGCAAACTGGGGGCCCCAATGGGCCCCTCCAGCAGTCCCTCTACCAAAACACGTCTTTTGGTGGTTTTGCGGTGTTGTTATAACTACATGGTGACGATACTGTAGCACAGAGATTTTCAACCATTTACAACTCACGTCACACAGAACAAGATTTAAATATTGACAAGGCACACTGAAATATAATGGTGATGCATGGTGCAGTATCGTGTCCTAGGATGTCATGTCGCAGCTTCTCCATAGGTAACGCCTGAACAGGCCCGGTGACAGGGGGGACAAAGGGGACACTTGTTCAGGGCTCCAAGTATTAAGAACAGAAATAATGGGGCCACAGTGCCAATATTGCTTTTTAAAGTGTATCCACCAACTGCTCAATTTAAGCAGGAAAACAATTAACAGGCCAACTAAACCCTCCCCCCTCCTTTTACCCCATCACTTTGTCCAGTCCCTGTGGTCCATACTGTATTGCCATTATTATGCATGTTGCTGTGCTGGCCCTTTTCTGAATGTCCCTGCCACCGCCACCGAAGAGCTGGATAGCCCAGTATGAAAACCACCTGCCGGCCTCACTGACGGTCCGAGTCAAAGGCTCCATTTTTTTTTAAAGATCCCTCTGCCAAGTTAAGGGGGGGTTGAGGGGGCCCCAGAGATATCAGTGTACTTGGCCCCAAGATTTCTGTTGCTGGCCCTGACCCTCAGGGGCGTATCTACCCCTTGGCCAGGATGGCACTTGCCAGGGGCACCATCCAGCTGTGCCAACCGTGGCTAAGGGATAGAGTTCTGCAGTCTCGAAAAGGGCGCTATGGCAATCAGCGTGGGACTGACCAATTAGACGGTGAGGGAAGGATACTGAAATTGTCCCAACCCTGTTACAGTTTGAAACGCCCCTCAACTGCTGTCCACTGCTTCACTCCTAGCTCTGCCCCTTTGAAATTATTAATCCCTACCCCCCGGTAGGCGGAGTTCTCCAGGCCCATACTCAGGAGTCACCACTGCTGTACATTATGTGCCGGTTGTAGAGGCAGAGCGGGGAACATCAGAGAACGCCACAAATTACACAGTGGGCAAGGAGATGGCTGGAGACAGCTGCACAGCCATGCCTTGCAAGTTCGAGAGAGCTGTTGAATTTCAGCACTTCAAGTCAGAGCCTGTCCCCTGCTGCCCAAGCAGTCCGTGACAGTTAGTGTCGAGGAGGGGGGGATTTGTGCATGTGTGCTATCAGTGTGTGTGTGGGGGGGGTGGGGGGGTGGAGGATGTGTGTGACTGTGAGGGAGCTGTCAGTGTCAGTGGGGAGAGGAGCAGGAGGGAGTTGTCAGTGTGTGGAAGTGATGAGAGTTGTCAGTACTGGGGAAATGTGTGTGTGTGTGTGTGTGTGTGTGTGTGTGTGTGTGTGTGTGTGTGTGTGTGTGTGTGTGTACTAGATTTAGGAGTGTGTGTTTGTGAGAGGTTTCAGTTGGGGAATTAGAGTTCATACAGTAATTAAATGTTTTCATATTGAGAACTACATCTCCCAGCATATACAGTGTGCTGGGGATGCTAACAAGCTTTATTTAAAAGTTTAAAAAACATTGCTTTTATGACTGCAATGGTTAAAAAGGGAGAGCTATAAATCAATTTATCAGTGAATGATCGCAGTTTGAGCTGTTACATTTTACTGAACCACCTATCCCTCCACACTCACTACCTGTCCTCAGGATACATTTACCATCCCGGCAGACGGTATACCGGCGGTCATTTGACCGATGTTGGAATCCTGACACCACTTGGGAGACTGGTGCCGGCACACAGACAGCCAACATCCCGAAGGCGAGTATTGGAGGGAGGGTTAGGACCGGGAGGGGGTGTTAGGGAAGGCACTAGGAGGGGGGGGGGGTTAGTCCTAGCTGCCACCCCCTGAGGGTTAGCCCTATCCGCCACCCCCCCAGAGGGTTAGGATTAGGATTAGGTATCATGTGACTGCTGGAATCCCGAGCGCCGGATGCCATACCCAACCCCCTTTACTTTTTCAGGCATTTCTATCTCTCCTCTCTCTATGGTGTTCCGATTGCCCACTTTCCCTTGTGCTTTTCTCTCTCTCTCCTTTGTTTAGAGCATCAGTTTCTGTAGTCCACTTTATCCTTATTTTTTCCAGTGTTTCACTATCTCTCTGATGTAATGAGGATGTATGGTCTAGAGGGATCAGTAATGCATTGTACTGTATAGAGGCGTCAGGGATGTAGCGTAGGGTATAGAGGCGTCAGGGATGTAGCGTAGGTTATAGAGGCATCAGGAATGTAGCGTAGGGAATAGAGGCATCAGGGATGTAGCGTAGGGTATAGAGGCGTCAGGGATGTAGCATAGGGAATAGAGGCGTCAGGGATGTAGCGTAGGGAATAGAGGCATCAGGGATTTAGCTTAGAGAATATAGGCATCAGGGATGTACTAGCAGGTATATAGAGGTCAGTGTACTGTATAGAGGGGTCAGTAATGCAGTGATGGTTATAGAAAGGTCAGTGATGTAGTGTAGGGTATAGAGGGGTCAGTTATGTAGTGTGGGGTAAAGAGGGGTCAGTAAAGATACTAAGCTGAAGTACTTAGAACACTTCTTGAATTAAGACACAACCTGCAAGAAAAAGTATGCAATATGGGTGAAAAGGCAAATGTCAGAGGTCTGATACCAGTGACCAGCTCCACACCTTGCACCACATAGCGTTATGTTAAACTGGGATATGTTCTTTTTTGGTGTGTGTGTGTGTGTGTGTGTGTGTGTGTGTGTGTGTGTGTGTGTGTGTATGTGTGTGTGTGTGTGGGGGGGGGGGGGGGGTGCCAAAGGAAATTTTTGCTATTGGCTCCTTTGGTCTAGAACCAGCCCTGATCACAAAATATTTTTGTCTGAGCAGACTGGACACTGATCAGCGTTGGCTCATTCTCAGCCCCCCACCCAGCCTCTGCTACCAACAGACTGCTATTAGCTAGTTAACCTTCTGCCTTCCCTATCTATGACACAGACTGCTGCTAATGCTACCAGAATGTTCCCAGTGGCTTCACACCAACAGTGAATCCCAGCCGATGATGTAGGGCAGCGTGTGGGGGAGGGGGTCAGTTGCTGTGGCTCCAACATGGTAACCGCCAATGGACTGCAATGCTTTATCGAAAGGGGGGGCGCCAGTCCCTTACTTTGCCAGGGGCGCTTGGACCCCTAGCTACACCTCTGTTGACCCTAACCGATACCCCTAAACTAACCATAATTCCTGCAGTAAAAATCCATGTTTCTATGTATATAGGGGGTCATTCCGAGTTGATCGCTTGCTGCCGTTGTTCGCTGCGTAGCAATCAGTTGAAAAAAAATGGCTAATCTGTGCATGCGCATGCTCCGTAATGTGCATGCGCATCGTACGGGTACAAAGTCCATTGTGGTTTTGCACTAGTTCTAGCGATTATTCCAATCACAGAACAGGCCACAAGGAGATTGACAGAAAGAGGGCGTTTCTGGGTGTCAACTGACCGTTTTCAGGGAGTGCTTGGAAAAATGCAGGAGTGGCAGAAGAAATGCAGACGTGGCTGGGCATTCGCTGGATGGGTGTGTGACATCAAAAGCCGTCCCTCGGTTGTTAGAATCAACGCACACGAAGTGTAACTACAGTGCTGGTCTTATTTTGAAACGATTTTGCAGGCGCTCTGCTGCTCAAGTGTTCGCACTTCTCCAAAGTGAATATACACTCTCCAGTGGGCAGCGACAATGCGTTTGCATGGCTGCTAAAAACTGCTAGCGAGCAATCAACTCAGAATGACCCCCATAGTGTATTGCAAGAAAATATCTGTAAATCCAATGGTACCGTAAGTGCGGTATATACTCGCACTTCTTTGCGGGGTGAGAACATCTCCCCTAAGTGAAGTCAGCCCTATGAATAGAGTTTGTGTGATCCCTGTGCAGCAGTCACAGAAAGGGTTCATCTCTGCAGTTTGTCACTCAAATTACATTGCTGCATTTTTTCTAGAAGTGGATCTGAGAGCTGTTACCCGCAGACCAGCTACAATAATTATCCTGGGTACTCACTAGACCAGTGGTTCTCAAACTGCACCCTGGGGTGCCTCAGGACACTTGCAGGGGTGCCTTGGATTGGTGGTCCAGGACCAATTCAAAATATTTATAGTTAGTGTTATAGGCAAAACCAGTGCTGTTGGCTGGCAATCATAACAGATGTGCACAAGCAGAAGCAAATCCTGTCCCCTACCAAAGGGCCAGTGCTAGGGTGTTTGGCGCCTCCCTGCAAACTATTAATTTGGGCCCTCTCTCCAATACTTAATAAAGGGACAGTGCGCTCCTTAAAAAAAGAAGGTGTGGTATCACAAGGAAGGGGCATGGCCACTAGAGATGAGCGCCTGAAATTTTTCGGGTTTTGGTTTTGGGTTCGGTTCCGCGGCCGTGTTTTGGGTTCGAACGCGTTTTGGCAAAACCTCACCGAATTTTTTTTGTCGGATTCGGGTGTGTTTTGGATTCGGGTGTTTTTTTCAAAAAACACTAAAAAACAGCTTAAATCATAGAATTTGGGGGTCATTTTGATCCCAAAGTATTATTAACCTCAAAAACCATAATTTACACTCATTTTCAGTCTATTCTGAATACCTCACACCTCACAATATTATTTTTAGTCCTAAAATTTGCACCGAGGTCGCTGTGTGAGTAAGATAAGCGACCCTAGTGGCCGACACAAACACCGGGCCCATCTAGGAGTGGCACTGCAGTGTCACGCAGGATGTCCCTTCCAAAAAACCCTCCCCAAACAGCACATGACGCAAAGAAAAAAAGAGGCGCAATGAAGTAGCTGTGTGAGTAAGATTAGCGACCCTAGTGGCCGACACAAACACCGGGCCCATCTAGGAGTGGCACTGCAGTGTCACGCAGGATGTCCCTTCCAAAAAACCTGAACCACTAGCCATGAACATAGGCCAGGGCCTCAGCCGTTCCTTGCCACTCCGTGTGGTAAATGGCATATTGGCAAGTTTACGCTTCTCCTCCGACAATTTTATTTTAGGTTTTGGAGTCCTTTTTTTACTGATATTTGGTGTTTTGGATTTGACATGCTCTGTACTATGACATTGGGCATCGGCCTTGGCAGACGACGTTGCTGGCATTTCATCGTCTCGGCCATGACTAGTGGCAGCAGCTTCAGCACGAGGTGGAAGTGGATCTTGATCTTTCCCTAATTTTGGAACCTCAACATTTTTGTTCTCCATATTTTAATAGGCACAACTAAAAGGCACCTCAGGTAAACAATGGAGATGGATGGATTGGATACTAGTATACAATTATGGACGGGCTGCCGAGTGCCGACACAGAGGTAGCCACAGCCGTGAACTACCGCACTGTACTGTGTCTGCTGCTAATATATAGACTGGTTGATAAAGAGATAGTATACTCGTAACTAGTATGTATGTATAAAGAAAGAAAAAAAAACCACGGTTAGGTCACTGGTATATACAATTATGGACGGGCTGCCGAGTGCCGACACAGAGGTAGCCACAGCCGTGAACTACCGCACTGTACTGTGTCTGCTGCTAATATATAGACTGGTTGATAAAGAGATAGTATACTCGTAACTAGTATGTATGTATAAAGAAAGAAAAAAAAACCACGGTTAGGTGGTATATACAATTATGGACGGGCTGCCGAGTGCCGACACAGAGGTAGCCACAGCCGTGAACTACCGCACTGTACTGTGTCTGCTGCTAATATATAGACTGGTTGATAAAGAGATAGTATACTCGTAACTAGTATGTATGTATAAAGAAAGAAAAAAAACCACGGTTAGGTGGTATATACAATTATGGACGGGCTGCCGAGTGCCGACACAGAGGTAGCCACAGCCGTGAACTACCGCACTGTACACTGGTTGATAAAGAGATAGTAGTATACTCGTAACAATTAGGATGACACTATGACGGTATAAAGAATGAAAAAAAAACCACGGTTAGGTGGTAGGTATATAATAATAAATAATACAATTCTGGTCGGACGGACTGCCTGCCGTGTGCCGACACAGAGGTAGCCACAGCCGTGAACTACCGCACTGTACACTGGTTGATAAAGAGATAGTAGTATACTCGTAACAATTAGGATGACACTATGACGGTATAAAGAATGAAAAAAAAACCACGGTTAGGTGGTAGGTATATAATAATAAATAATACAATTCTGGTCGGACGGACTGCCTGCCGTGTGCCGACACAGAGGTAGCCACAGCCGTGAACTACCGCACTGTACTGTGTCTGCTGCTAATATAGACTGGTTGATATTTAAAGAGATATTAGTAGTATACAACAATACTATACTGGTGGTCAGGCACTGGTCACCACTCCTGCAGCAAAAGTGTGCACTGTTAATTAATATAATTGTACTCCTGGCTCCTGCTAACAACCTGCAGTGCTCCCCAGTCTCCCCCACAATTAATTATAAGCTTTTAATTTATACATTGATGACTGTGCAGCACACTGGGCTGAGCTGAGTGCACACAGACTGAGTCACACTGTGTGACTGACTGTGCTGTGTATCGTTTTTTTTTTTCAGGCAGAGAACGGATATAGCAGAGAGAAGTGAACGGATATATTATATTAAATAAAAGTTAACTAGCAACTGCACTGGTCACTGACTGTGGTAAACTAACTCTGTCTGCGACTCTGCACAATCTCTCTCTATCTAATCTATCTATCTCTATTCTAATGGAGAGGACGCCAGACACGTCCTCTCCCTATCAATCTCAATGCACGAGTGAAAATGGCGGCGACGCGCGGCTCCTTATATAGAATCCGAGTCTCGCGATAGAATCCGAGCCTCGCGAGAATCCGACAGCGTCATGATGACGTTCGGGCGCGCTCGGGTTAACCGAGCAAGGCGGGAAGATCCGAGTCGCTCGGACCCGTGGAAAAAAAAGTGAAGTTCGTGCGGGTTCGGATTCAAAGAAACCGAACCCGCTCATCTCTAATGGCCACACAATAGCACCCCAAATCAAAATACGCCACACAGTAGCACTATCTTATTGTCATTACACCGCATGTAATAATAATAATAATAATAATAATAATACCCACAGTCGCAGTGCCCTTTATACACATAACCACCATATCAGTGCAGCTTACACACATAATGCCAACAGTAGCAGTGCCCCTTCTACACATGCCCACGGTGGCAATCCTTTACATGGCAAATATCAACCTGGTTTTGCCATGTAAAGGATTGCCACTTTAAAAAACAAACAATAAAAAAAAAAAAACAACAACAGGAAAAAACACAAAATCTCTCACTTTCTGATTCTCACACCCTATTACATTCCTCCCTATATATTTAAATGTTTCTATTACTGTATGTTCCCTCTTCCCTTCTCCAAACTATACACATAATCTTTTAGTATTTCCAGGTAAGTTTTGTGATGTAGGCCATGCACAATTTTAGTTGCCCTAATGTATTTACAGCCTTCTGGAGATATGGCTTCTGGAACTGAACACAGGATTCTAAATGTGGCTGTACCAAGGACCTATACAGTGGCATTACAGGTTGAGTATCCCTTATCCAAAATGCTTGGGACCAGAGGAATTTTGGATATCGGATTTTTCTGTATTTTGGAATAATTGCATACCATAACGAGATATTATGGTGATGGGACCTAAATCTAAGCACAGAATGCATTTATGTTTCATATACACCTTATACACACAGCCTGAAGGTCATTTTAGCCAATATTTTTTATAACTTTGTGCATTAAACAAAGTGTGTGTACATTCACAGAATTCATTCATGTGTCATATACACCTTATACACACAGTCTGAAGTTCATTTAATACAATATTTTTAATAACTTTGAGTATTAAACAAAGTTTGTGTACACTGAGCCATCAAAAAACAAAGGTTTCACTATCTCAGTCTCACTCAAAAAAGTCCGTATTTCGGAATATTCCGTATTTCGGAATATTTGCATATGGGATACTCAACCTGTATTACTTTTTTCTGCTACTGGTTCTTTAACCTATGCAAACAAGCATCTGACTTGCCTTTCCTATTGCTTTGTTACATTGCTCACCTGAAATAGTAATACTTAGATAGCTTTCCTCTTGCCATTATAATGCCCTTAATATTATAGTTAGCCTTTGCATTTTTGAGACGTGTATGATTTTGCATTTTTTGGCATTAAATGTTGCCATGTTCTTGACCATTCCTCTAGTCCAGGGGCAGAACTGCCAGAGACAACGGAGTCAGTTGCCGCCGGGCTCCAGCCCTGAAGGGGCTCCAGCCCTAAAGGGGCTTCCTCCATTGCCCCCCGGCTGTTACGTGCCCTTCCTACTAAATAGACAAAGGCGCTACCAGCAGGGTCTCGCAGTTTGTACATTCCATGCCGTAACACCCTTCTTTCCACCTTTTTCAAGACCCAGCCCAGCAGCCTCGCCGCTGCCACCACCGCTAGCTGCAGCACTGCCAGCGGTGGGGTGCCCCTGCTTCTTCTCACACCACAGATAGCTGGGCAGCACTGCAACTGCCTGCCTGATTGCTCCGCCCCCTTCCGGCTCCCAAGCACCTCTGCTGCCCAGTGATCCAGTAGCCTGCTGCTAGGAAGAAGTGGCCGAGCTTCAGCAAGCGAGTCTGGACACTGGCGGAGGAAGCCATGATAACCAGATAATGGGGAGTGGAGAGCCAGTTCCAAGGTAATACTTTATACAGCTGGTTGAGATCCTGGTCGGTGGATATGGATTCCAAGAAAACCCTGGAGGTGCTTCCTTTCAAGGGAGACACTCTCTTTGGAGAAGACCTCAATAAGATTGTAGCTGATCTGGCTACTGCTAAAACAGCTTGCCTACCTCGTATGACTCCTACCACGCAGAAGGCTAAAAGTACTTTCCCTTGGCCCTTTCATCCCTCAGGTAAAGCGTACCCAAGGTCAGGCATACCCAAAGCAAGCTCATGCTTCCAGACCTGCCAAGCCCAGACTGAAGCAAGCCTGGGCTGCCCATCAGCCTGCTTCCAAAACGGACAAGCCTGCCGCATGACGGTGCAGGCCTCCCTCTGGGGGATCCCAGGGTGGGGGGCCCGACTTTTAGGTTTGGCATAGAAAGGTATAATTCTAAGCTAGAGAATTCTGTTTGGAGCTCACCTTGTACTTTGTGAAGAAATAATCAGCATTGTGGCTGAGCAGATACATGTAGTGTGTGGCTGCAAACTGCATGGATCTGCTGCGTTGTAATGCTGATACTTTTTTTTTGCAAAGTACCAATAGCTTCATATAATGTTCACAATTTTTATGCAGGATCAAATAGCTCAATAGGTAGGGTGTTTGATTAGAATTCAACAGGTTATAGGTTTGAATCCTGGGTATGGTAGTTTGAGATGTGTTATTTAATAAAGTATGTTGTTCTGACTGCTGGGATATCATACTAAATAAATCGAGTTGATCAATTTTTTTTTTATTTTTTTTTTAAACTAGGGACAATTTCCAGATACTTTTCTTTATAACTGAGATTGCCCCCTGGAACTTCACATCAGTTGACAACTATGCATGAGTGGGCAGTGCTTGCTCTGGATCTGCCCACCCATTTATGTGCCGTCATAAAAGAAAGCACAACTGACAGTTATCCTGGGCGTACACTACACAATTATCTGTCAGGCTATCTATCCAGTCTGGATGGATGGAATGAAAATCTGGTAATGTATAGTAGCAAATGTCAATTAACCATTTGCTCCCAAACACTAGAAAAGTGGTCAAAAATGGTCATTACACAAATTGGTTAAACCCAAAATTTAACCAATTTGTTTAGGGGACCATGTTTGTCCATTTTCTAGTGTTTGAGAGTAAATCGTTGATGGTCATTTGCTCACATAGATAACCGGATTTCTATTCCAACCAGCCAGTGTTGGAGATATGGTCTGCCAGATTACATAATGCATACCAGAGCCATAACTAGACTTTTTGGTGCCCTGTGACAGAGAATTATATGCCCCCCCCTCCCCTCCCCATTTTTGCAATATGGACAAAAGGCGCATGCCTTGTGGGGAAGGGGCATAACAAGATTGGTCTCAGAGAAAGCACATGAGATATGAAGATATATCTAGTATACTTGACACTCAATGGTTTGTGGTATTGCCGGGGTGCCCTCCTTAAATGCATATACAGTCACACATGGCGTGTTTGTGCAAATGGCATATCAGCAGTCAGCACTAACTGGTGACATGCCATTTGTACAAGTAAGCCATGTGTGACTAATATATAAACATACTTTATTAAATAACACCTCAAACTATCATACCCAGGATTCAAATCTATAACCTGTTGAATTCTAATCAAACACCCTACCCATTGAGCTACTTGATCCTGCATCTATTCTAACCTCCAAAAACAGATTCAGTTGCATTTTCCAGCGTGTTTTGTTTGCGCCTTTGCAAATGTCTTACATCGACAAACTTATTTAGTACTATTTTGCAAATAGGGTTACATTGTCGCAACATTGTGTTCCCTAATTGCTTGATTTTTTAAATGCAACAATTGATAAAGACACCTGATAATTGCTCTGTGGAGTGTTATTTTGTGTCTACTTCTTATCTACATTTAATTCCCTACCTCTAATCAAGGCATTTTTAAATGCTGGGGGCTGCCAGGACGTGAGGCCTACCTAGACTTTAGATCGGAATTTGAATGTACTTGTGAACTAACTTAATTTCCTACTTCTAAATTCATTCCTAAATTCACTACTTACATTAATCCTGTAGTTGGGCATTTTGAGCCTTCAATTGTGGGTATTGTTTTGTGTCCAGACCAGCAGCTGGTGGTGTGCATTTGCTGGAAAGGCATCGAAGACCTCCGATATGCTGCATCTCCTGATGTGTGTCTCCCTCAAGTGGCTGTCAGCAAATGCATGCTAGACACCCCATTCCAAGCTGATTGTGACATCACGGAACATGCATCATAGAACAGGCATGCTAGAATATGGGTCTTCAACCTGCGACCCTCCAGCTGCTGTGGAACTACATATACCAGCATGCCCTGCCTCAGTTTTAGCATACCTTAATAGCAAAACTGTGGCAGGGCATGCTGGGATGTGTAGTTTCACAGCAGCTGGAGGGCCACAGGATGAAGACCCATGTGCTAGAGCCAAGCCGCAGGTACATTGAATGCTAGCAAGCTGAATGTTTAAATCCTTTTTGTTCCGCAGCATTCCAATGCGGAAGATTCCATGGAACCAGAGATTATTCCATTGAGAAGGACATGCTGCCTGGATGACTGCACTGTGCAAATTAAATCACGGAGCCAGTTGGCTTGTGGGTGGCTCTGGTGACTGGGTGGTTGGGTGGGCGGTGTGTCAGAGGTGGAGCACATGCAAATGAATGTGTATCATCCTGCTAGTGAGAGTGAAAACTCATGCAGGAGTGTGCCTGCTTGTCAGTGGGTTATGCACCTTGCCAGGCGTCAAATCTACATGGAGCAGCTGGAGGGGACAAGAGCAGGTTTGCAAAATATAGATAGAAGAGCATATATGCTGGCTCATTCTCCATGATTGTGTCAGCTTATGTTTTGGTGCACTGCACTTTCCTCCGCTAAGTTTTAGCCATTTTGGTTAAACGCAAGTGTAGTTGCTTCTCGCCCTTTTGGCTGTGATCTTGTATCGTGGTTGAAGAGTCTGCTGGAGGGATTGTTTTCTTCATTGACGAGAGACTGAAGATATTACAGGATGGAAGGCTTGGGAACACTATCTGTTTTTCAGTTGTGGAAGAGTTGAAAGACAGCTTTTACTTGCCAATATCTCTCTTTTGCAAAGAGCTACGCATTGGAAAATTCAGGGCTATACCGTGTAGATGAAGCACTAACAGGGGGCTTTAAAATTTTCATTCTAGTTTCCTTCGTTTGGGAGAAAAATGCAAAGGTACAAGACAGCTTTTCCTTGCCAATATCTCTCTTTTGCAAAGAGCTGCACATTGGAAAATTCAGGGCTATGCCATGTAGATGATGGCCTAACAGGAGGCTTTAAAATTTTCTTTCTAGTGTCCTTCGTTTGGGAGAAAAATGCAAAGGTACAAGACAGCTTTTCCTTGCCAATATCTCTCTTTTGCAAAGAGCTGCACATTGGAAAATTCAGGGCTATGCCATGTAGATGATGGCCTAACAGGAGGCTTTAAAATTTTCTTTCTAGTGTCCTTCGTTTGGGAGAAAAATGCAAAGGTACAAGACAGCTTTTCCTTGCCAATATCTCTCTTTTGCAAAGAGCTACGCATTGGAAAATTCAGGGCTATGCCGTGTAGATGATGGCCTAACAGGAGGCTTTAAAATTTTCTTTCTAGTGTCCTTCGTTTGGGAGAAAAATGCAAAGGTACAAGACAGCTTTTCCTTGCCAATATCTCTCTTTTGCAAAGAGCTACGCATTGGAAAATTCAGGGCTATACCGTGTAGATGAAGCACTAACAGGAGGCTTTAAAATTTTCATTCTAGTGTCCTTCGTTTGGGAGAAAAATGCAAAGGTAGCTTGTGCCATCGCCACTCTGCTCCTTGTGCCGCCTTGACGGTTTACATGAGCCACTGCGGTGACGTTGTCTGACTGGATCAGAACCGGTTGGTCGCAAAGTAAGGTCTCCGCTTGACGTAGGGCATTGTATATGGCCCCTAGTTTCAGGATGTTGATGTGAAGACAAGTCTCTTGACTTGACCAAAGCCCTTGGAAATTTCTTCCCTGTGTGACTGCTCCCCAACCTTGGAGGCTTGCATCTGTGGTCACCAGGATCCAGTACTGAATGCCGAATCTGCGTCACTCGAGGAGGTGAGCACTCTGCAGCCACCACAGGAGTGATACCCTGACCCTGGGGGACAGGGTGATCAACCAATGCATCTGTAAATGTGACCCAGACCACTTGTCCAGTAGGTCCCATTGGAAAGTATTCGCATGGAACCTGCCGAATGGAATGGCTTTGTATGATGCCACCATCTTTCCCAGGACTCGAGTGCAGTGATGCACTGACACAAGTTTTGGTTTCAATAGGTTCCTGACCAGAGTCATGAGTTCCTGGGCCTTTTCTATCGGGAGATAAACCCTCTTCTGGTCTGTGTCCAGAATCATGCCCAAGAAAGACAGACGAGTCGTAGGAACCAACTGCGACTTTGGGATATTGAAAATCCAGCCGTGTTGCTGTAACACTTTCAGTGAAAGTGATACGCTGTTCAGCAACTGCTCTCTTGATCTCGCTTTTATGAGATCGCTCAAGTACGGGATAATTGTGACACCTTGCTTGCGCAGGAAAACCATCATTTCCACCATTACCTTGGTGAAAATTCTCTGGGCCGTGGAGAGACCAAACAGCAACGTCTGAAATTGGCAATGACAGTCCTGTACCGCAAATCTGAGGTACGACTGATGAGATGGATAAATTTGGACATGAAGGTATGCATCCTGTACACAAATGCGGACAACAGGTGTCAAGCCGTGTGTTGCCTTTGTCAAGCTGTAATAAGTAGGGGTAAGGACGTTAACCACCTCAGAACATCCTCCCTTATACGTCACCTGCAGCGCATTAATCATAAGTCAGTGACAAGTTCAAAAACTTTGGATGACAGCGGAAGCAGTCCACTGACCACTAAATCCCTTCCTCTTGTAACCAATCTCCTGCAAACCACACCACCAACTCCCTCAGTGTCAATTTCCTCCTTAGACAGGAGAGCCAATAGTCCTGCAGGCCATGTCACTGGCAAGTCTGACGAGTCCTCTCCTGCCTGGGATTCCTCCGATGCATCCTTGAGTGTAACGCCTACTGCTGCTGGCGCTGCTGTTGTTGCTGCTGGGAGTCGATCGTCATCCCAGAGGGGAAGTCGGAAGACCACTTGTACTACTTCCAGTAGGCAATTGACTGTCCAACAGTCCTTTGCGAGGAAGATGAAATATCACAGCAGTCATCCTGCTGCAAAGCGGATAACTCAGGTCTTGTCAGCCTGGGTGGTGAGAAACGTGGTTCCGGTATCCATCGTTAATTCAGAGGCAACTAGAGACTTGATTGAGGTACTGTGTCCCCGGTACCAAATGCCATCTAGGTTCCATTTCTCTAGGCAGGCGATACCGAAAATGTACACAGACCTCAGAAAAAGAGTCACCAGTGTCCTAAAAAATGCAGTTGTACCCAATGTCCACTAGTCCACATGTCCGTGGTTAAGTGGAGCAGGGCAGACTCAGGACTATATGACTGTGACAGCCCACTGGGTAGATGTATTGCCTCCCGCAGCAAGAACAGCAGCGGCGGCACCAGTAGCAGCATCTCGCAAATGCCAACTCGTTCCTAGGCAGGCTACGCTTTGTATCACCGCTTTCCATAAGAGGCACACAGCTGACAACCTCTTACGGAAACTGAGGAACATCATCGCAGAATGGCTTACCCCAATTTGACTCTCCTGGGGATTTGTGACATCGGACAACGCCACCAATATTGTGCGTGCATTACATCTGGGCAAATTCCAGCACGTCCCATGTTTTGCACATACATTGAATTTGGTGGTGCAGAATTATTTAAAAAACGACAGGGGCGTGCAAGAGATGCTGTCAGTGGCCCGAAGAATTGCGGGCCACTTTCTGCATTCAGCCACCGCGTGCCGAAGACTGGAGCACCACCAAACATTCCTGAACCTGCCCTGCCATCCTCTGAAGCAAGAGGTGGTAACGAGGTGGAATTCAACCCTCTATATGCTTCAGAGGATGGAGGAGCAGCAAAAGGCCATTCAAGCCTATACATCTACCCACGATATAGGCAAAGGAGGGGGAATGCACCTGACTCAAGCGCAGTGGAGAATGATTTCAACGTTGTGCAAGGTTCTGCAATCCTTTGAACTTGCCACACGTGAAGTCAGTTCAGACACTGCCAGCCTGAGTCAGGTCATTCCCCTCATCAGGCTTTTGCAGAAGAAGCTGGAGACATTGAAGGAGGAGCTAAAACAGAGCGATTCCGCTAGGCATGTGGGACTTGTGGATGGAGCCCTTAATTCGCTTAACCAGGATTCAATCTGTTGAAATCAGAGCAATAAATTTTGGCCGCCGTGCTCGATCCTAGATTTAAAACCTACATTGTATCTCTCTTTCCTGCAGACACAAGTCTGCAGAGGTTCAAAGACCTGCTGGTGAGAAAATTGTCAAGTCAAGCGGAACGTGACCCGTCAACAGCTCCTCCTTCACATTCTCCCGCAACTGGGGGTGCGAGGAAAAGGCTAAGAATTCCGAGCCCACCCGCTGGCGGTGATGCAGGGCAGTCTGGAGTGAGTGCTGACATCTGGTCCGGACTGAAGGACCTGGCAACGATTACTGACATGTCGTCTACTGTCACTGCATATGATTCTGTCACCTTTGAAAGAATGGTGGAGGATTATATGAGTGACCGCATCCAGGTAGGCACGTCAGACAGTCCGTATGTATACTGGCAGGAAAAAGAGGCAATTTGGAGGCCCTTGCACAAACTGGCTTTATTCTACCTAAGTTGCCCTCCCTCCAGTGTGTACTCCAAAAGAGTGTTTAGTGCAGCCGCTCACCTTGTCAGCAATCGGCGTACGAGGTTACTTCCAGAAAATGTGGAGAAGATGATGATCATCAAAATGAATTATAATCAATTCCTCCGTGGAGACATTCACCAGCAATTGCCTCCAGAAAGTACACAGGGATCTGAGATGGTGGATTCCAGTGGGGACGAATTAATAATCTGTGAGGAGGGCGATGTACACAGTGAAAGGGGTGAGGAATCGGAGGATGATGAGGTGAACATCTTGCCTCTGTAGAGCCAGTTTGTGCAAGGAGAGATTGATTGCTTCTTTTTTGGTGGGGGTCCAAACCAACCAGTCATTTCAGTCAGCCGTGTGGCAGACCCTGTTGCTGAAATGATGGGTTCGTCAATGTTTTTCTTTTCAATCTAAGCCCCTGCAGTTTTTTGTAAGAATCTGCTTCGCTATGATGATCAACAAGTCACAAGGGCAAACACTCAGGGCTGGAGGCGTAGATCTTAGGACCAGCTGCTACAAGCATGGCAAAGGTGTCACTATCATTGGTGACACCCAGAAAGGCAGCGAGGGAGATTGTAATGCAGTGCGCGCAGATAAGCAGCGCAATGGTAAAATGGAGGAATGGTCTCATAGGTAGGGGTGTGGCCTGTTGGCCTGAATCTCCATTTTGTTGCTCCGGGTATCCCGGGGGTTGAGTGCTGCACCCGGGGACTAGTGTGTGAGTGGTGCTGGCTCCTGCACAGTGACAGAAACTGGGTGTTGCACGTAATGTCACAGTGAAACACCCATATTCTGTCACTGAAGAGGAGCCGGCACTTTGGTGTCACCCCCCTTGGCGGGTGACACTCGGGTGTGGGCCGCAACCCCGTTGTGATGCCACTGACCCATGGGAAGCTTTACGTGGCTTACCCATGTGTTAGTAGCCCCAAGCATCTTTTGTGTTAGTCCCTGAAGAAAAACTTCAAATATTTACAAATAAATTTTGTAATCAATGGGCCTAATTCAGTAAGGATTGCAAATTCTGCTAAGTAACAGAATTTGCAATCCTTTGGTTCGCATGCTGGGGCCACCCAGCATGCCGCCTCCCTTCTTGACCACGCTGAAATTGCAGTCGCAGTGCAGTTCAGCGTGATCATAAAAAATGGGTTAGCCTCCTGTTGGTGCAGACTGTATGTGTGCGCAGGAAGCCGCCACCATTTTTATGATCGCAGCTGCTGCATGTGATGTCATGCAACCGCTCTGACCACGCCTCCTGTTTCTCCGTTGCCGACCCCATTTTGAAGCCCTGCCCACGCACCGCTCCATCTCCGACTTGGAAATGGAGTGTTGCTGACCCCCCCCCCCCAGCACCGATTGACAGTCAGAGGTGATCGCATTAACTGCGGGGTGCCGCAGAAAATGCAGGCGCATGCGTATGCTCTTAGCAATTTTTGCAGTTGGACTGCTTATTGCGATTGCAATCCAACCTGAATCAGGCTCTATTACCTATCACAATGCACTGCGGGTAGTACAAAATGGGGTTAATATAAGAGAAAACCCCCCAGAGCTGTGCTCCTTAACTGTCCCTGGTGGCTAGTGGAGCGGCTGCCCAGTAATCAGTGTCCACGCCAGTGCGCACATGGCCCGCCCCCTACAGCCACGCTGGATCACGGTATAGTGTGGGCACAGAAGTCCCTTACCTCCCTTTCATCAGCGGCCTCGTGATCCCGGAGGGCGGTGTGTGTGTGACTGACCTTAGGAAGAAACCGGAGCCTCCGCTGCAGTGACCCAGCAACCAGGGCGCGGGAGTATACTGCGCCGCTGGGAGTGATGGAGCTGCAGTAAAGATGTCTATTAGACCTAGCCTGCTGCAGCCCTTGTAGATTCTTATAAAAAAAAGTTCTTCTTTTCTTGTCAAAATTAATAGCTAAGAATAGGCTGCCTGAGGCAGCCCCCTCTTAAGTGGCCTGCTACTGAAGGCACCAACTACAAACTGAGCTCCCTGTTCATGGAAGCGAGGTTATAGAGGAGGGGGCGCTGAGCATCTTGGGAACAGTCAAAAGCTTTGAGCCTGTTGGTGCCTCAGATCAAGATCCTACTCTACACCCCAATGTGAATCCTTGTGGAGTCCAGTGTACCCCACAGAAGAAATGAATGTGTCACACCCATTGGCAGCAACATTAGAATAGCTGCTGATGGGCACAATTGAGAAAGGAAGGGGGGAAAACATTTGAATCCAGCACATATATGTAATTTGAATATGTAATTTGTACCTTCCTACTTTAAAATGTAATGGATGAACCTCACCCTGTGAGAACTATCTTCATGATCAAGAGATCTCATACGCAAGAAAAGCATGTGCTGGGATAGGGCTGTGGAGGGCGGCTGCTCGGGCACACACCCGTCAAGTTAAGGAGATTCAACTGAGGAAGCACAAGGGAACTGCAGGGAGACCACATATTTTCAGATGAACATGAGAGGGCGGAAGGCTGCCTAATACTGAAGCACCCTCAAACATCAAACCATATGCAACAACTAGTACAAGCATTCCTGGGGAAAGGTCTGCAGCAGACGGATTTGCATACAGTGATGTCATCCAAGCAATGGGCATAGTTGGCTGCAACCCTCGTCTGCATATGAAAAGAGAAAATGGTCACGCAGGGCATGGCGGCCTTTGTGGGGTTGCGCTTGGATGACCCCTAGATCGCTTTATACACCCCCATCAGTGTGGGGCTCATGTTGGCCATGCCCAAGCCCCTGAAGCATTCAAGCTGATTTCTTGCAGCAGCTGGACCCAGTAACAGCTCCAGAGTTGCTCTACAAGACAAGTAAAAGGGTGTGAGCCCTGCAGCACCACCTGTAGTTTGCATACACACATATATAGGACAGCATCTCTTATATGCCCCAGGGGCAATAAAATAGTAGCCTTATCTAGGGTATCCGTCCATGCCGCTACAGCACTACACACCAAGGCCGACGCAATTGCCGGTCTGAGTAAGGTACCTGAATGTGTATAAATGGACTTCAGGGTAATCTCCTGTTTGCGGTCAGCAGACTCTTTGAGGGTAGCCGTATCCTGGGACGGGAGGGCTACCTTCTTGGATAAGCGTGTTAATGCTTTGTCCACCCAAGGGGAGGATTCCCATCGTAACCTATCCGTTGATGGGAAAGGGGAATCCTTTTGGAAATCTGCAGGAGATTCCCAAGCTTTTTCACATAACTCGTTCAGCTCGTGTGAGGGGGGAAAGGTTACCTCAGGCTTCTTTCCCTTGTACATATGTACCCTCTTGTCAGGGACAGGGGGCTCCTCTGTGATGTGCAAAACATCTTTTATTGCCATAATCATATATCAAATGTATTTTGCCAATTTTGGCTGTAACTTTGCATCATCGTAATCGACACTGGAGTCAGAATCCGTGTCGGTATCTGTGTCAACAATCTGGATAGTGGGCGCTTATGAGACCCTGACAGTCCCTGCGACATAGGATTAGGCATTGGTTGAGACCCTGACTGTCCCAAAGCTTCTGCCTTGTCTAATCTTTTGTGCAATGAGTTTACACTAGCATTTAAAACATTCCACATATCCATCCAATCAGGTGTCGGCGGAGACACCACGTTCATTTGCTCCCGCTCCTCTCTAATATAGCCTTCTTCCTCAGACATGTCGACACACGCGTACCGACACACCACACACACAGGGAATACTTTTACTGAAGACATTTCCCCCACAAGGCCCTTTGGAGAGACAGAGAGAGAGTATGCCAGCACATACCCCAGCGCTATATAACCCAGGAATAGCACAGTAACTTAATGTTTGAACAATCGGTGAGGGGGAACATCTTGAAACCCCAGTTTGTACCCTTGGGACACTATTTGTAAAACACACGAGTCCATGTCCGAATGAATCCAGAACTGACTGAAGAGTTTTAGACGTGCCCCCACTGGTGCGGGCTCCTGCAAGAGAGCCCCAGCGTCATGCAGTGGATTTGGCAGAAGCAGAGGATGATCTCTGCTCCTGCGATCTTGAAGAGGATGCAGACCTCTTCTCTCTTCTCCTTCCTCTACCTGCAAAGAAAGGGGAATCTTAACTTCTTGCATATCTATTGGGCCGAAATGACTGCATCAGATAATGATGCGTCTTCATCCGTTGGGAGGGAACATAGGGCAAGAAGGTTGACTTACCTGCGGGAGCTGCCGAGATCAAATTAACTAGGCAGTCACCAAACAAGGCTTCACCTTCATAGGGAAGAGACTCCCTTTCTTCTTGGAGTCAGCATCAGCATTCTCTTGGTGAATCCACAATGCCCTCCTATCCGACACTGCCATGAAATTGGCCCGTGAACTCAAGAGTCCTATATCCCTTGCAGACTCACGTAAGTATGCTGCAGTGTCCTTGATATGATACAACGTAAGGAGTATCCCATCTCTCCAGGGTATCTATATCGGATGACAAGGTATTCGACCAATTCTTGAATACTACTACTCACCCATGCACATGTAATGGCAGGTCTAAGTAATGTACCCGTGGTTACATAACTAGAAATAATGTAGCTTCCTGCATACAATTCGCTGGATTTGTGACAGGGCCCCGTGCAGAACAGGGGGCGACTCCCACTTTATTCTGTCCGCGGCGGGAAATGAATAAACAACCAGAATCCTTTTGGGGATTTGAAACCATCTTGTCGAGCTGGCCCAGACTTTCTCAAACAGAGATGGAGGAACGTTACATCAGCTTTCATTATATATCTATATATACATACATATAGACCCCTTTGTCAGGAACAGCAGGGTCTTCAGTGATTTTAATATGTCCTTAATATCCACAATCATGTACTGAATGCTCCTTGCCAATATTGGATCTAATCAGGAAACATTATGGTCGACATAAGTATCAGTATCCGTGTCAGTATCAGTGTGTAGTAACTGGGCAAAATAACATTTTTGCGACCCAGCGGGGCCTGAGGGAAAAGAAACATAGCCATGAATATCACATCTATTCTCTACGTCTGTGTCTGGGACACAGATTTATCCAACCTTACTCTGATATTACTGAAACATTTACCCAGTCAGTTATTGGTGGTGCCAACAGGGCCACCATCATATGTCTGCATTCCTAATATAGTTTCCTCTTGGGAAAAACATTCAGCCACCGACATGTTGACACACATATACCAAGTACCCACAGACACACCGGCTTATGGGGGACAGACCGTCAGTAAATCTGTCAGAGGGACACAGAGGATTTTTCAGCTCACAATCCAGCGCCAAAAGTACACAGTCTGGGAAATAATAAACTCTATAGTGATAGACTTGTAATGCTCTAAAGATGTTCTGGTGAGGTGAGGAAGAAGCCCCGCCGCTGTAATGGCGCGTATCTGTCCCGCTCAGAAATAATTAATTACGCTAGTGGGGTAAGGACAGTGCCCAGGCACTAATGTCCACTTTTTCCAGCCTTTTGTGAGGAATTTATGCTGCCCAGGGTGCCCCCCCCCCCCCCCCGTGCCCTGCACCCTGCAGTGCCTGTGTTTGTGTGTAAGCATGGCGCGCAGCGTTCCGCTCGCTGCTCGGTACCTCAGAATGCCGTCACTGAAGAAGAAGTCTTCTGTTCTTCTGCTACTCACCTGTCTTCTGGCTCTGTAAGGGGGTGACGGCAGGCTGCGGGAGTGTGCATCTAGGCGTACCCAGCGATCAGCACCCTCAGGAGCTAATGGTGTCCTGTCAGCCTGAAGCAGAGCCATTGAACTCACTAGAAGTTGGTCATACTTCTCTCCCCTAAGTCCCACGAAGCAGGGAGACTGTTGCCAGCAGCCTCCCTGAAAATAAAAAAAACTAACAAGTCTTTTCAGAGAAACTCAGTAGAGCTCCCCTGTAGTGCATCCAGTATCACTGCGCACAATACTAAAACTGGAGTCTGGAGGAGGGGCATAGAGGGAGGAGACAGTTCACACCCTTTGAAAGTCTTAAAGTGCCCATGTCTCCTGCGGATCCCGTCTATACCCCATGGTTCTTAATGTGACCCCAGCATCCTCTAGGACGTATGAGAAAACAAATAACGCACACACGAGGAGGAGAGAACTAAGGAAGCTATAAGGAGAAGAGGGGAGGGAGGGGGGGTTGAAAGGTAAGGTAGTAAAGGCATATTGGATAAACTACAACCTTATACATATTCATTAATGTACCAGTAGTTAGAAGTAGAAGAGCTCTAACAGAAACCACAAAGCTTTTCTAAAGCCACACCACACTGGATATGCCCAATCTCATTTGATTTTTGAAGCAAAGCAGTATTGGACTTTGTTAATACATGGATGGGAGACTGCTTGGTAGTATCAGATTCTTTAGGTGTTTTTAAACTAGCAACACCATTTTCTTGGTACATTTAATTTTTACATGTATTCTTTTATGTACCAGAAGTTAGAAGTAGAAGAGCTGTAACAGAAACCACCAGCTCATCTACAGCCACAGCACACTGGATTTGCCCAATCTCTCCTGATCATGGAAGCTGAGCAGTGTTGGTCCTGGTTTTAGTACTTGGATGGGAGACCACAAGGAAATACCAGGAGCTGTGTGTATTTTTACAATACTAACACCGTTCTCTTGATGCATTCCATTTTGAAACATTGGGGCAGATCTATTAAGCCTGGTGAACTGATAAAGTGCAAGGTGATAAAGTACCAGCCAGTCAGCTCCTAACTGTCATTTTTCAAACCCAGCCTGTGACATGGCAATTAGGAGCTGATTGGCTGGTACTTTATCACCATGCAAATTATCATTTCACCAGGTTTAATAAATCGGCTGCTTACTCATTTATGTACGAGTAGTTAGAAGTAGAAGAACTCTAACAGAAACCACTAAGCTCATCTACAGCCACACCACACTGTATATGCCCAATATCACCTGATTTTGGGCCTGGTTTGTTCTTGGATGTGAGACCACCTGGGAATACCAGGTGCTGTAGGTAGTTTTATACTACCAACACCGTTCTCTTGATGCATTATATTTTGAAACTTATTCATTGATGTACCAGTAGTTAGAAGTAGAAGTTAGAAACAGCAAAAATCATCTACAGCCGCATCACACTGGATATGTCCAATCTCATCTGATGTTGGAAGCTAAGCAGTGTTGTGCCTGGTTAGTTTTTGGATCTCAGGTCCTGCCTTCTGGTTTGGCCACGGCACCTCGGAAATTCACCAAGGTCATGGCCGTGATGACGACCCTTCACCATCGGTGGACCAGGGAGGAATCTCTCCTCCCGATAAACATTCTGGAATTGCGGGCAGTGTTCAATTCATTGACACTGGCCCTGCCTCTAGTACAGAACAGGCCTGTTCAAGTACAATCGGACAACGACACCACGGTAGTGTACACAAATCATCAAGGCGGCACTCGAAATTGCATGGCAAAGCTGGAAGTATCAAAAATCCTCAGTTGGGTAGAACGTCATCTGCCAGCAATATCGGCAGTGTTCATTCCCGGAGTCCTCAACTGGGAAGCGGATTTCCTCAGTCGTCAGTACGTTAACGCTGGAGAGTGGAGAGGCCGCAGCAGAAATGTCTGCACTGGTGTCAGTAGGTGACTGAGGCAGGGATGACTGGGAGATAGTGGGTGACTGAAGCATGTATGACTGGGAGATAGTGGGTGACTGAGGCCGGGGTGACTGGGAGATAGTCAGTGACTAAGGCAGGGGTGATAGGGATATAGTGGATGACTGTGGCAGGGGTGACAGGGACAGTAGGAGACTGAGGCAGGGGTGACAGGGATAGTGGGTGACTGAGGCAGGGGTGATAGGGTGACAGTGGGTGACTGAGGCAGAGGTGACAGGGATAGTGGGTGACTGAGGTAGGGGTGATATGGAGATAGTGGTTGACTGAGGCAGGGGTGACAGAGATAGTGGGTGACTAAAGCAGGGGTGACTGGTATAGTGGGTGACTGAGGCAGGGGTCGCAGGTATAGTGGTTAACTGAGGCAGCGGTGACTGGGAGATAGTGGGTAACTGGGGCAGGGGTGACAGGGAAAGTGTGTGACTCAGGCAGGGGTGATAGGGAGATAGTGGGCAGCAGATCACTGCCTCGCTGACAGCAGCACATCCCTGCTTCACTGACAGCAGCACATCCCTGCCTCATTGACAGCAGCACATACCTGCCTCACTTATAGCAGCACATCCCTGCCTCACTGGCAGCAGCAGATCCCTGCCTCACTGGCAGCAGCAGATCACTGCTTCACTGGCAGCAGCAGATCACTGCTTCACTGACAGCAGCACATCCCTGCCTCACTGGCAGCAGCAGATCCCTGCCTTACTGACAGCTGTATTCAGACCTGATCTCTGCTGTGCATATTCACACAACAGGAGATCAGGTCTGAAGTGTGTGTGTGTGTGCTGGTGCCGCAGTGCACCGGCACATGCCAGAGATGCGATCAGCATCTCTGCCCAGTGAGCGCCTCTGCCAACACATACTTATCTTGCATATGAGATCTCTTGATCATGAAGATAGTTCTCACAGGGTGAGGTTCATCCATTACATTTTAAAGTAGGAAGGTACAAATTACATATTCAAATTACATATATGTGCTGGATTCAAATGTTTTCCCCCCTTCCTTTCTCAATTGTGCCCATCAGCAGCTATTCTAATGTTGCTGCCAATGGGTGTGACACATTCATTTCTTCTGTGGGGTACACTGGACTCCACAAGGATTCACATTGTGGTGTAGAGTAGGATCTTGATCTGAGGCACCAACAGGCTCAAAGCTTTTGACTGTTCCCAAGATGCTCAGCGCCCCCTGCTCTATAACCTCGCTTCCATGAACAGGGAGCTCAGTTTGTAGTTGGTGCCTTCAGTAGCAGGACACTTAACAGGGGGCTGCCTCAGGCAGCCTATACTTAGCTATTAATTTTGACAAGAAAAGAAGAACTTTTTTTATAAGAATGTACAAGGGCTGCAGCAGGCTAGGTCTAATAGACATCTTTACTGCAGCTCCATCACTCCCAGCGGCGCAGTATACTCCCGTGCCCTGGTTGCTGGGTCACTGCAGCGGAGGCTCCGGTTTCTTCCTAAGGTCAGTCACACACACACCGCCCTCCGGGATCACGAGGCCGCTGATGAAAGGGAGGTAAGGGGCTTCTGTGCCCACACTATACCGTGATCCAGCATGGCTGTAGGGGGCGGGCCGTGTGCGCACTGGCGTGGACACTGATTACTGGGCAGCCGCTCCACTAGCCACCAGGGACAGTTAAGGAGCACAGCTCTGGGGGGTTTTCTCCTATATTAACCCCATTTTGTACTACCTGCAGTGCATTGTGATAGGTAATAGAGCCTGATTCAGGTTGGATTGCAATCACAATAAGCAATCCAACTGCAAAAATTGCTAAGAGCATACGCATGCGCCTGCATTTTCTGTGACTGTCAATCGGTGCGGGGGGGGGGGGGGGGTCAGCAACACTCCATTTCAAAGTCGGAGATGGAGCGGTGCGGGGGCAGGGCTTCAACGGAGAAACAGGAGGCGTGGTCTGAGCGGCTGCATGACATCACATGCAGCCGTTGCGATCACAAAAATGGTGGCGGCTTCCTGCGCACACGTACAGTCTGCACCAACAGGAGGCTAACCCATTTTTTATGATCACGCTGAACTGCACTGAGACTGCAATTTCAGCGTGGTCAAGAAGGGAGGCGGCATGCTGGGTGGCCATGCCCTGTGATGGGTGGCCCCAGCATGCGAACCAAAGGATTGCAAATTCTGTTACTTAGCAGAATTTGCAATCCTTACTGAATTAGGCCATTGATTACAAAATTGTAAACAATATTTGAAGTTTTTCTTCAGGGACTAACACAAAAGATGCTTGGGGCTACTAACACATGGGTAAGCCACGTAAAGCTTCCCATCGGTCAGTGGCATCACAACGGGGTTGCGGCACACACCCGAGTGTCACCCGCCAAGTGGGGTGACACCAAAGTGCCGGCTCTTCTTCAGTGACAGAATATGGGTGTTTTACTGTGACATTACGTGCAACACCCAGTTTCTGTCACTGTGCAGGAGCCAGCACCACCCACACACTAGTCCCCGGGTACAGCCCCCAACCCCCGGGATACCCGCAGCAACAAAATGGTGATTCAGGTCACGCCCCTACCTATGAGACCATGCCTCCTTTTTACCATTGCGCTGCTTATCTGCGCGCACTGCATTACAATCTCCCTCGCCGCCTCTCTGGGTGTCACCAGTGATAGTGACACCTCTGCCATGCTTGTAGCAGCTGGTCCTAAGATCTACGCCTCCAGCCCTGAGTGTTTTCCCTTGTGACTTGTTGATCATCATTGCGAAGCAGATGCTTACAGAAAACTGCAGGGGTTTAGATTGAAAAGAAAAACATTGACGAACCCATCATTTCAGCGACAGGGTCTGCCACACGACTGACTGAAATGACTGGTTGGTTTGGGCCCCCACCAAAAAAGAATCAATCAATCTCTCCTTGCACAAACTGGCTCTACAGAGGCAAGATGTCCACCTCATCATCCTCCGATTCCTCACCCCTTTCACTGTGTACATCCCCCTCCTCACAGATTATTAATTCGTCCCCACTGGAATCCACCATCTCAGATCCCTGTGTACTTTCTGGAGGCAATTGCTGGTGAATGTCTCCACGGAGGAATTGATTATAATTAATTTTGATGATCATCATCTTCTCCACATTTTCTGGAAGTAACCTTGTACGCCGATTGCTGACAAGGTGAGCGGCCGCACTAAACACTCTTTCGGAGTACACACTGGAGGGAGGGCAACTTAGGTAGAATAAAGCCAGTTTGTGCAAGGGCCTCCAAATTGCCTCTTTTTCTCCACCATTCTTTCAAAGGTGACAGAATCATATGCAGTGACAGTAGACGACATGTCAGTAATCGTTGCCAGGTCCTTCAGTCTGGACCAGATGTCAGCACTCACTCCAGACTGTCCTGCATCACCGCCAACGGGTGGGCTCGGAATTCTTAGCCTTTTCCTCGCACCCCCAGTTGCGGGAGAATGTGAAGGAGGAGCTGTTGACGGGTCACGTTCCGCTTGACTTGACAATTTTCTCACCAGCAGGTCTTTGAACCTCTGCAGACTTGTGTCTGCCGGAAAGAGAGATACAATGTAGGTTTTAAATCTAGGATCGAGCACGGCGGCCAAAATGTAGTGCTCTGATTTCAACAGATTGAATCCTGGTTAAGCAAATTAAGGGCTCCATCCACAAGTCCCACATGCCTAGTTGAATCGCTCTGTTTTAGCTCCTCCTTCAATGTCTCCAGCTTCTTCTGCAAAAGCCTGATGAGGGGAATGACCTGACTCAGGCTGGCAGTGTCTGAACTGACTTCACGTGTGGAAAGTTCAAAGGGTTGCAGAACCTTGCACAACGTTGAAATCATTCTCCACTGCGCTTGAGTCAGGTGCATTCCCCCTCCTTTGCCTATATCGTGGGCAGATGTATAGGCTTGAATGGCCTTTTGCTGCTCCTCCATCCTCTGAAGCATATAGAGGGTT
Organism: Pseudophryne corroboree; assembly: GCF_028390025.1. NCBI lineage: Eukaryota > Metazoa > Chordata > Amphibia > Anura > Myobatrachidae > Pseudophryne > Pseudophryne corroboree. Next base: position 272,426 of record NW_026970042.1, on the reverse strand, counting down.
GAATTCCACCTCGTTACCACCTCTTGCTTCAGATGATGGCAGGGCAGGTTCAGGAATGTTTGGTGGTGCTCCAGTCTTCGGCATGCGGTGGCTGAAGGCATAAAGTGGTTATCCCAGCAGGATTTTTGTTAGCAGTTGGGCAAAACCATGTGCACTGCATTTACGAACAGATGATTTTTTTATATAAATTTTAAAATGTTAGTAAATGTGTGTGTTTTTTTTCAACCTGGAAGCCCAACATCGATTAAGATCGATCTTAAATAGACCCCTGGGTTTTAAGGATAACCATGGTTGAGTCCAATGGTTAATTCACATTGACCGAAGTTCTAATTAAGTCACCTGTGCTCAAGCATGATATCCTTAAAATCTGGATTGCAATGACAGCATTTTGGAACTATGCCTAAGGGTTTAATTTTTACATTTATCCACTGACAATAAATCTACCTACAATATCCCTGTAACTGTTATGATTACAGTATTTCACTAAATAATTTAATTTGCTGAACATTAAGCTGCTGTAATTCCCAGATGCAGCAAATTTGTTAGCTAGTGGGCAAAACCATGTGCACTGCAGGGATGGGGGGGGGGGGGGGCAGATACAACATTTGCAGAGAGATTTAGGTGGGTTATATTGTTTGTGTGCAGGGTAAATACTGGCTGTTTTGTTTTTACACTGCAATTTAGATTTCAGTTTGAACACACCGCACCAAAATCTAACTCTCTCTGCACATATTATACCCCCCCCCCCCCTGCAGTGTACATGGTTTTAGCTAATAAATTTGCTGCTGTGATCAGATCTGAGTTAAGCCCTATGTATTTGGCACTGGCAAAGGGTTAGAGGCCTTGCTGTAGAGCTCACACCTTTCTTATCATGCATTGTAATATTTCCTATGTCCTGATGTTGTGCTCTCTGCTCCATCCAAGTAAACAGCAATGTAGCATGGCTATCAAAGAGCGTGAAGATTGCAGATTTCCTGGGATTAATGCTAAGGAATGCTATTCCAGAGGCTGCTGCTTTAATTCAAGTGTCACTGGGGTTAAATGGTGTTTTTACCTTAAAAACACAGGTAGAGTATATAGTACAGTGGTAAAGTGGGAGCATGTAGTGCTATTGATTACAGATTTGATGGAGCTTAAACATGGATAAGGTCCATGGCTCTAAGAGTTTATCTTGTGTATCCTTTATTCTTAGTCATGGTCAGATAAGATTAGAAAATACCATTTAAGTGGAAATTTCCTGTTAGCTGTTTTTCAGTTTGCTCAACTGTCTGATTAACGGGTCCTAAAAAAGGACCAAAGGAGCTAAATTGCCCTGTGATCTAGCTAAATTGCCCCAGTTAAAAAAAAAAAAAAAACTAAGCTGCTGTAATTCCTGGATGTTTCCTTACTGCATCAACAGGAAGTGACAAGAAACAATGTAATGTGGAACCGTACAGCAGAAGGGATTGCGGCTACCCCACAATAAGTGCAGCGGAATGTAAGAAGAGGAATTGTTGCTTTGACTGCAGCATTCCCGGGGTTAACTGGTGTTTCTTCAAGTCACAAGGTATGGAGCTGCTGTATAGTTACTCGCAAGTCAGTAGTTGTATGATGCTCACACCTGTTAAGCTGGATACACACAGAATGCCCTACACAGGGGGTGAAATGAGCGCCCCCCCCACCCCCCGTATGCTCAGCACACATCACGCTGTGCTGAGCGGGCGGAGAGATGTGTGCTGAGCAGTTCGCTCAGCACACATCTCTCCCCAAAATCGGGCCGTGAATACGGACCTTTAAACTGGATCCACACTTAGATTATCTGTCCAATTTTTTTTTCTAGTTGAAACAAAATTATGCTAATATGTGGCAGCAAATGACAATTGACCATTTGCTCACAAACACTGGAAAACATCCAAAAATGGTCATTTAGATAAATTGGTTAAATCCATTTCATTTAGCTAATTTATCCAAACTACCTTTATTGTATCTTTGTGGGTGAATGATGTGTGGGTCAGTGTTGAGGGTGGTGGAGGAGATGGGTAATAGGCACAGCAGGGTGTGGACAGTCAAATAGTGTGCTTAGAGGTTCAGAGTCATTGTATGAGACTCTGGCAACAGTGACTTGATGAGTCTGGTGTCCATAGGGTGGGACGCATTAACCTTTTTATGCTATTGAAATAGTTCTCCTCCTGACCGACGCAGTTCCTTGCTCCGAGGTTGGTGTATTGTCCTGTTGCAGCGCCTCTCCACTGTGGTCACAGTGAGCTGTGTGGTGTTGCTGGCGCATGCCAATCTCCCCCCAACCTCCCTCTTGCATTTCAGACCTACGTACGCATGATGGGATCTTGTATGATATGCGCGTGTGCTGTAGAGATGAAAGTGGGGGTGAGGAGGCAGATCGTGAGATGGGGAAACTTTGTGGACTGTTAGCGAAGGGGAGCACTGGGCAATCTGAGTTGCAAAGAGGGCAGCAGAAGAGGTTATTGCATGTGCACTGGTGACAGGTCCATCCTTGGTGGCCAGCCTCAGTGGTAAAGGGGTACATGAGCTAGTGTCCCTTGGCCAGCCATGTACCATGGCCACCTCCCTACCTCCTATATATTCTCCTTGATCTGTCACTTTGTTACGGTCTGCTGCTGGCACTGGTGTATCGTCCTGCAGTTGCCGTCTCCGCCCATTGCTGTGACTTCCCCCAGAGTTAGCCACACAGAGTGACAGATCTGGGAAAATATATAGGAGATCATTACTTTCACTTGCAGCCTACCTTATTTTTTGCAGCCTAGCATGCTCCTGACCCCTTCTCTCACTAATACTTATACAACATTCATGAACTCATCTTAAGGTTTCTTTATTATTCAGTCACACTGTCTTGGATCCAAACCATTTCCTGTGGCATTGCAGTCAAACAATTGAGCTATTTACCCTTGCATAGAAAGGTATAATCTAAGCTAGAGAATTCTATTTGGAGCTCACCTTGTACTTTGTGAAGAAATAATCAGCTTTGTGGCTGAGCAGATATATGGAGTGTGTGGCTGCACACTGCATTGATCTGCTGAGTTGCAATGCTAATAATTTTTTTTTTTTGCAAAGTACCAATAGCTTCATTGTGAAGGTGGAAAGAAGGGTGTTACGGCATGGAATGTACAAACTGCGAGACCCTGCTGGTAGGGCCTTTGTCTATTTAGTAGGAAGGGCACGTAACAGCCGGGGGGCAATGGAGGAAGCCCCTTTAGGGCTGGAGCCCGGCGGCAACTGACTCCGTTGTCTCTGGCAGTTCCGCCCCTGGACTAGAGGAATGGTCAAGAACATGGCAACATTTAATGCCAAAAAATGCAAAATCATACACGTCTCAAAAATGCAAAGGCTAACTATAATATTAAGGGCATTATAATGGCAAGAGGAAAGCTATCTAAGTATTACTATTTCAGGTAAGCAATGTAACAAAGCAATTGGAAAGGCAAGTCAGATGCTTGTTTGCATAGGTTAAAGAACCAGTAGCAGAAAAAAGTAATACAGGTTGAGTATCCCATATCCAAATATTCCGAAATACGGAATATTCCGAAATACGGACTTTTTTGAGTGAGACTGAGATAGTGAAACCTTTGTGTTTTGATGGCTCAGTGTACACAAACTTTGTTTAATACTCAAAGTTATTAAAAATATTGTATTAAATGAACTTCAGACTGTGTGTATAAGGTGTATATGAAACATAAATGAATTCTGTGAATGTACACACACTTTGTTTAATGCACAAAGTTATAAAAAATATTGGCTAAAATGACCTTCAGGCTGTGTGTATAAGGTGTATATGAAACATAAATGCCTTCTGTGCTTAGATTTAGGTCCCATCACCATAATATCTCGTTATGGTATGCAATTATTCCAAAATACAGAAAAATCCGATATCCAAAATTCCTCTGGTCCCAAGCATTTTGGATAAGGGATACTCAACCTGTAATGCCACTGTATAGGTCCTTGGTACAGCAACATTTAGAATCCTGTGTTCAGTTCCAGAAGCCATATCTCCAGAAGGCTGTAAATACATTAGGGCAACTAAAATTGTGCATGGCCTACATCACAAAACTTACCTGGAAATACAAAAAAATGTTGATGTGTATAGTTTGGAGAAGGGAAGAGGGAACATACAGTAATAGAAACATTTAAATATATAGGGAGGAATGTAATAGGGTGTGAGAATCAGAAAGTGAGAGATTTTGTGTTTTTTCCTGTTGTTTTTTTTTGTTTTTGTTTGATTGTTTGTTTTTAAAGTGGCAATCCTTTACATGGCAAAACCAGGTTGATATTTGCCATGTAAAGGATTGCCACCATGGGCATGTGTAGAAGGGGCACTGCTACTGTTGGCATTATGTGTGTAAGCTGCACTGATATGGTGGTTATGTGTATAAAGGGCACTGCGACTGTGGGTATTATTATTATTATTATTATTACATGCGGTGTAATGACAATAAGATAGTGCTACTGTGTGGCGTATTTTGATTTGGGGTGCTATTGTGTGGCCATGCCCCTTCCTTGTGATACCACACCTTCTTTTTTTAAGGAGCGCACTGTCCCTTTATTAAGTATTGGAGAGAGGGCCCAAATTAATAGTTTGCAGGGAGGCGCCAAACACCCTAGCACTGGCCCTTTGGTAGGGGACAGGATTTGCTTCTGCTTGTGCACATATGTTATGATTGCCAGCCAACAGCACTGGTTTTGCCTATAACACTAACTATAAATATTTTGAATTGGTCCTGGACCACCAATCCAAGGCACCCCTGCAAGTGTCCTGAGGCACCCCAGGGTGCAGTTTAAGAAACCACTGGTCTAGTGAGTACCCAGGATAATTATTGTAGCTGGTCTGCGGGTAACAGCTCTCAGATCCACTTCTAGAAAAAATGCAGCAATGTAATTTGAGTGACAAACTGCAGAGATGAACCCTACTGAGGTAGGGGTGATATGGAGATAGTGGTTGACTGAGGCAGGGGTGACAGAGATAGTGGGTGACTAAAGCAGGGGTGACTGGTATAGTGGGTGACTGAGGCAGGGGTCGCAGGTATAGTGGTTAACTGAGGCAGCGGTGACTGGGAGATAGTGGGTAACTGGGGCAGGGGTGACAGGGAAAGTGTGTGACTCAGGCAGGGGTGATAGGGAGATAGTGGGCAGCAGATCACTGCCTCGCTGACAGCAGCACATCCCTGCTTCACTGACAGCAGCACATCCCTGCCTCATTGACAGCAGCACATACCTGCCTCACTTATAGCAGCACATCCCTGCCTCACTGGCAGCAGCAGATCCCTGCCTCACTGGCAGCAGCAGATCACTGCTTCACTGGCAGCAGCAGATCACTGCTTCTCTGACAGCAGCACATCCCTGCCTCACTGGCAGCAGCAGATCCCTGCCTTACTGACAGCTGTATTCAGACCTGATCTCTGCTGTGCATATTCACACAACAGGAGATCAGGTCTGAAGTGTGTGTGTGTGTGCTGGTGCCGCAGTGCACCAGCACATGCCAGAGATGCGATCAGCATCTCTGCCCAGTGAGCGCCTCTGCCAACACATACTTATCTTGCATATGAGATCTCTTGATCATGAAGATAGTTCTCACAGGGTGAGGTTCATCCATTACATTTTAAAGTAGGAAGGTACAAATTACATATTCAAATTACATATATGTGCTGGATTCAAATGTTTTCCCCCCTTCCTTTCTCAATTGTGCCCATCAGCAGCTATTCTAATGTTGCTGCCAATGGGTGTGACACATTCATTTCTTCTGTGGGGTACACTGGACTCCACAAGGATTCACATTGGGGTGTAGAGTAGGATCTTGATCTGAGGCACCAACAGGCTCAAAGCTTTTGACTGTTCCCAAGATGCTCAGCGCCCCCTCCTCTATAACCTCGCTTCCATGAACAGGGAGCTCAGTTTGTAGTTGGTGCCTTCAGTAGCAGGCCACTTAAGAGGGGGCTGCCTCAGGCAGCCTATTCTTAGCTATTAATTTTGACAAGAAAAGAAGAACTTTTTTTTATAAGAATCTACAAGGGCTGCAGCAGGCTAGGTCTAATAGACATCTTTACTGCAGCTCCATCACTCCCAGCGGCGCAGTATACTCCCGCGCCCTGGTTGCTGGGTCACTGCAGCGGAGGCTCCCGTTTCTTCCTAAGGTCAGTCACACACACACCGCCCTCCGGGATCACGAGGCCGCTGATGAAAGGGAGGTAAGGGACTTCTGTGCCCACACTATACCGTGATCCAGCGTGGCTGTAGGGGGCGGGCCGTGTGCGCACTGGCGTGGACACTGATTACTGGGCAGCCGCTCCACTAGCCACCAGGGACAGTTAAGGAGCACAGCTCTGGGGGGTTTTCTCCTATATTAACCCCATTTTGTACTACCTGCAGTGCATTGTGATAGGTAATAGAGCCTGATTCAGGTTGGATTGCAATCACAATAAGCAATCCAACTGCAAAAATTGCTAAGAGCATACGCATGCGCCTGCATTTTCTGTGACTGTCAATCGGTGCGGGGGGGGGGGGGGGGGTCAGCAACACTCCATTTCAAAGTCGGAGATGGAGCGTTGCGGGGGCAGGGCTTCAACGGAGAAACAGGAGGCGTGGTCTGAGCGGCTGCATGACATCACATGCAGCCGTTGCGATCACAAAAATGGTGGCGGCTTCCTGCGCACACGTACAGTCTGCACCAACAGGAGGCTAACCCATTTTTTATGATCACGCTGAACTGCACTGAGACTGCAATTTCAGCGTGGTCAAGAAGGGAGGCGGCATGCTGGGTGGCCATGCCCTGTGATGGGTGGCCCCAGCATGCGAACCAAAGGATTGCAAATTCTGTTACTTAGCAGAATTTGCAATCCTTACTGAATTAGGCCATTGATTACAAAATTGTAAACAATATTTGAAGTTTTTCTTCAGGGACTAACACAAAAGATGCTTGGGGCTACTAACACATGGGTAAGCCACGTAAAGCTTCCCATCGGTCAGTGGCATCACAACGGGGTTGCGGCACACACCCGAGTGTCACCCGCCAAGTGGGGTGACACCAAAGTGCCGGCTCTTCTTCAGTGACAGAATATGGGTGTTTTACTGTGACATTACGTGCAACACCCAGTTTCTGTCACTGTGCAGGAGCCAGCACCACCCACACACTAGTCCCCGGGTACAGCCCCCAACCCCCGGGATACCCGCAGCAACAAAATGGTGATTCAGGTCACGCCCCTACCTATGAGACCATGCCTCCTTTTTACCATTGCGCTGCTTATCTGCGCGCACTGCATTACAATCTCCCTCGCCGCCTCTCTGGGTGTCACCAGTGATAGTGACACCTCTGCCATGCTTGTAGCAGCTGGTCCTAAGATCTACGCCTCCAGCCCTGAGTGTTTTCCCTTGTGACTTGTTGATCATCATTGCGAAGCAGATGCTTACAGAAAACTGCAGGGGTTTAGATTGAAAAGAAAAACATTGACGAACCCATCATTTCAGCGACAGGGTCTGCCACACGACTGACTGAAATGACTGGTTGGTTTGGGCCCCCACCAAAAAAGAATCAATCAATCTCTCCTTGCACAAACTGGCTCTACAGAGGCAAGATGTCCACCTCATCATCCTCCGATTCCTCACCCCTTTCACTGTGTACATCCCCCTCCTCACAGATTATTAATTCGTCCCCACTGGAATCCACCATCTCAGATCCCTGTGTACTTTCTGGAGGCAATTGCTGGTGAATGTCTCCACGGAGGAATTGATTATAATTAATTTTGATGATCATCATCTTCTCCACATTTTCTGGAAGTAACCTTGTACGCCGATTGCTGACAAGGTGAGCGGCCGCACTAAACACTCTTTCGGAGTACACACTGGAGGGAGGGCAACTTAGGTAGAATAAAGCCAGTTTGTGCAAGGGCCTCCAAATTGCCTCTTTTTCTCCACCATTCTTTCAAAGGTGACAGAATCATATGCAGTGACAGTAGACGACATGTCAGTAATCGTTGCCAGGTCCTTCAGTCTGGACCAGATGTCAGCACTCACTCCAGACTGTCCTGCATCACCGCCAACGGGTGGGCTCGGAATTCTTAGCCTTTTCCTCGCACCCCCAGTTGCGGGAGAATGTGAAGGAGGAGCTGTTGACGGGTCACGTTCCGCTTGACTTGACAATTTTCTCACCAGCAGGTCTTTGAACCTCTGCAGACTTGTGTCTGCCGGAAAGAGAGATACAATGTAGGTTTTAAATCTAGGATCGAGCACGGCGGCCAAAATGTAGTGCTCTGATTTCAACAGATTGAATCCTGGTTAAGCAAATTAAGGGCTCCATCCACAAGTCCCACATGCCTAGTTGAATCGCTCTGTTTTAGCTCCTCCTTCAATGTCTCCAGCTTCTTCTGCAAAAGCCTGATGAGGGGAATGACCTGACTCAGGCTGGCAGTGTCTGAACTGACTTCACGTGTGGAAAGTTCAAAGGGTTGCAGAACCTTGCACAACGTTGAAATCATTCTCCACTGCGCTTGAGTCAGGTGCATTCCCCCTCCTTTGCCTATATCGTGGGCAGATGTATAGGCTTGAATGGCCTTTTGCTGCTCCTCCATCCTCTGAAGCATATAGAGGGTTGAATTCCACCTCGTTACCACCTCTTGCTTCAGATGATGGCAGGGCAGGTTCAGGAATGTTTGGTGGTGCTCCAGTCTTCGGCAAGCGGTGGCTGAAGGCATAAAGTGGCCCGCAATTCTTCGTGCCACCGACAGCATCTCTTGCACGCCCCTGTCGTTTTTTAAATAATTCTGCACCACCAAGTTCAATGTATGTGCAAAACATGGGACGTGCTGGAATTTGCCCAGATGTAATGCACGCACAATATTGGTGGCGTTGTCCGATGTCACAAATCCCCAGGAGAGTGCAATTGGGGTAAGCCATTCTGCGATGATGTTCCTCAGTTTCCGTAAGTGGTTGTCAGCTGTGTGCCTCTTATGGAAAGCGGTGATACAAAGCGTAGCCTGCCTAGGAACGAGTTGGCAATTGCGAGATGCTGCTACTGGTGCCGCCGCTGCTGTTCTTGCTGCGGGAGGCAATACATCTACCCAGTGGGCTGTCACAGTCATATAGTCCTGACTCAGGCTGGCAGTGTCTGAACTGACTTCACGTGTGGCAAGTTCAAAGGATTGCAGAACCTTGCACAACGTTGAAATCATTCTCCACTGCGCTTGAGTCAGGTGCATTCCCCCTCCTTTGCCTATATCGTGGGTAGATGTATAGGCTTGAATGGCCTTTTGCTGCTCCTCCATCCTCTGAAGCATATAGAGGGTTGAATTCCACCTCGTTACCACCTCTTGCTTCAGAGGATGGCAGGGCAGGTTCAGGAATGTTTGGTGGTGCTCCAGTCTTCGGCACGCGGTGGCTGAATGCAGAAAGTGGCCCGCAATTCTTCGGGCCACTGACAGCATCTCTTGCACGCCCCTGTCGTTTTTTAAATAATTCTGCACCACCAAATTCAATGTATGTGCAAAACATGGGACGTGCTGGAATTTGCCCAGATGTAATGCACGCACAATATTGGTGGCGTTGTCCGATGTCACAAATCCCCAGGAGAGTCAAATTGGGGTAAGCCATTCTGCGATGATGTTCCTCAGTTTCCGTAAGAGGTTGTCAGCTGTGTGCCTCTTATGGAAAGCGGTGATACAAAGCGTAGCCTGCCTAGGAACGAGTTGGCATTTGCGAGATGCTGCTACTGGTGCCGCCGCTGCTGTTCTTGCTGCGGGAGGCAATACATCTACCCAGTGGGCTGTCACAGTCATATAGTCCTGAGTCTGCCCTGCTCCACTTAACCACGGACATGTGGACTAGTGGACATTGGGTACAACTGCATTTTTTAGGACACTGGTGACTCTTTTTCTGAGGTCTGTGTACATTTTCGGTATCGCCTGCCTAGAGAAATGGAACCTAGATGGCATTTGGTACCGGGGACACAGTACCTCAATCAAGTCTCTAGTTGCCTCTGAATTAACGATGGATACCGGAACCACGTTTCTCACCACCCAGGCTGACAAGACCTGAGTTATCCGCTTTGCAGCAGGATGACTGCTGTGATATTTCATCTTCCTCGCAAAGGACTGTTGGACAGTCAATTGCCTACTGGAAGTAGTACAAGTGGTCTTCCGACTTCCCCTCTGGGATGACGATCGACTCCCAGCAGCAACAACAGCAGCGCCAGCAGCAGTAGGCGTTACACTCAAGGATGCATCGGAGGAATCCCAGGCAGGAGAGGACTCGTCAGACTTGCCAGTGACATGGCCTGCTGGACTATTGGCTCTCCTGTCTAAGGAGGAAATTGACACTGAGGGAGTTGGTGGTGTGGTTTGCAGGAGATTGGTTACAAGAGGAAGGGATTTAGTGGTCAGTGGACTGCTTCCGCTGTCATCCAAAGTTTTTGAACTTGTCACTGACTTATGATTAATGCGCTGCAGGTGACGTATAAGGGAGGATGTTCTGAGGTGGTTAACGTCCTTACCCCTACTTATTACAGCTTGACAAAGGCAACACACGGCTTGACACCTGTTGTCCGCATTTGTGTACAGGATGCATACCTTCATGTCCAAATTTATCCATCTCATCAGTCGTACCTCAGATTTGCGGTACAGGACTGTCATTGCCAATTTCAGACGTTGCTGTTTGGTCTCTCCACGGCCCAGAGAATTTTCACCAAGGTAATGGTGGAAATGATGGTTTTCCTGCGCAAGCAAGGTGTCACAATTATCCCGTACTTGAGCGATCTCATAAAAGCGAGATCAAGAGAGCAGTTGCTGAACAGCGTATCACTTTCACTGAAAGTGTTACAGCAACACGGCTGGATTTTCAATATCCCAAAGTCGCAGTTGGTTCCTACGACTCGTCTGTCTTTCTTGGGCATGATTCTGGACACAGACCAGAAGAGGGTTTATCTCCCGATAGAAAAGGCCCAGGAACTCATGACTCTGGTCAGGAACCTATTGAAACCAAAACTTGTGTCAGTGCATCACTGCACTCGAGTCCTGGGAAAGATGGTGGCATCATACAAAGCCATTCCATTCGGCAGGTTCCATGCGAATACTTTCCAATGGGACCTACTGGACAAGTGGTCTGGGTCACATTTACAGATGCATTGGTTGATCACCCTGTCCCCCAGGGTCAGGGTATCACTCCTGTGGTGGCTGCAGAGTGCTCACCTCCTCGAGTGACGCAGATTCGGCATTCAGTACTGGATCCTGGTGACCACAGATGCAAGCCTCCAAGGTTGGGGAGCAGTCACACAGGGAAGAAATTTCCAAGGGCTTTGGTCAAGTCAAGAGACTTGTCTTCACATCAACATCCTGAAACTAGGGGCCATATACAATGCCCTACGTCAAGCGGAGACCTTACTTTGCGACCAACCGGTTCTGATCCAGTCAGACAACGTCACCGCAGTGGCTCATGTAAACCGTCAAGGCGGCACAAGGAGCAGAGTGGCGATGGCACAAGCTACCTTTGCATTTTTCTCCCAAACGAAGGACACTAGAATGAAAATTTTAAAGCCTCCTGTTAGTGCTTCATCTACACGGTATAGCCCTGAATTTTCCAATGCGTAGCTCTTTGCAAAAGAGAGATATTGGCAAGGAAAAGCTGTCTTGTACCTTTGCATTTTTCTCCCAAACGAAGGACACTAGAAAGAAAATTTTAAAGCCTCCTGTTAGGCCATCATCTACACGGCATAGCCCTGAATTTTCCAATGCGTAGCTCTTTGCAAAAGAGAGATATTGGCAAGGAAAAGCTGTCTTGTACCTTTGCATTTTTCTCCCAAACGAAGGACACTAGAAAGAAAATTTTAAAGCCTCCTGTTAGGCCATCATCTACATGGCATAGCCCTGAATTTTCCAATGTGCAGCTCTTTGCAAAAGAGAGATATTGGCAAGGAAAAGCTGTCTTGTACCTTTGCATTTTTCTCCCAAACGAAGGACACTAGAAAGAAAATTTTAAAGCCTCCTGTTAGGCCATCATCTACATGGCATAGCCCTGAATTTTCCAATGTGCAGCTCTTTGCAAAAGAGAGATATTGGCAAGGAAAAGCTGTCTTGTACCTTTGCATTTTTCTCCCAAACGAAGGACACTAGAAAGAAAATTTTAAAGCCTCCTGTTAGGCCATCATCTACATGGCATAGCCCTGAATTTTCCAATGTGCAGCTCTTTGCAAAAGAGAGATATTGGCAAGGAAAAGCTGTCTTGTACCTTTGCATTTTTCTCCCAAACGAAGGAAACTAGAATGAAAATTTTAAAGCCCCCTGTTAGTGCTTCATCTACACGGTATAGCCCTGAATTTTCCAATGCGTAGCTCTTTGCAAAAGAGAGATATTGGCAAGTAAAAGCTGTCTTTCAACTCTTCCACAACTGAAAAACAGATAGTGTTCCCAAGCCTTCCATCCTGTAATATCTTCAGTCTCTCGTCAATGAAGAAAACAATCCCTCCAGCAGACTCTTCAACCACGATACAAGATCACAGCCAAAAGGGCGAGAAGCAACTACACTTGCGTTTAACCAAAATGGCTAAAACTTAGCGGAGGAAAGTGCAGTGCACCAAAACATAAGCTGACACAATCATGGAGAATGAGCCAGCATATATGCTCTTCTATCTATATTTTGCAAACCTGCTCTTGTCCCCTCCAGCTGCTCCATGTAGATTTGACGCCTGGCAAGGTGCATAACCCACTGACAAGCAGGCACACTCCTGCATGAGTTTTCACTCTCACTAGCAGGATGATACACATTCATTTGCATGTGCTCCACCTCTGACACACCGCCCACCCAACCACCCAGTCACCAGAGCCACCCACAAGCCAACTGGCTCCGTGATTTAATTTGCACAGTGCAGTCATCCAGGCAGCATGTCCTTCTCAATGGAATAATCTCTGGTTCCATGGAATCTTCCGCATTGGAATGCTGCGGAACAAAAAGGATTTAAACATTCAGCTTGCTAGCATTCAATGTACCTGCGGCTTGGCTCTAGCACATGGGTCTTCATCCTGTGGCCCTCCAGCTGCTGTGAAACTACACATCCCAGCATGCCCTGCCACAGTTTTGCTATTAAGGTATGCTAAAACTGAGGCAGGGCATGCTGGTATATGTAGTTCCACAGCAGCTGGAGGGTCGCAGGTTGAAGACCCATATTCTAGCATGCCTGTTCTATGATGCATGTTCCGTGATGTCACAATCAGCTTGGAATGGGGTGTCTAGCATGCATTTGCTGACAGCCACTTGAGGGAGACACACATCAGGAGATGCAGCATATCGGAGGTCTTCGATGCCTTTCCAGCAAATGCACACCACCAGCTGCTGGTCTGGACACAAAACAATACCCACAATTGAAGGCTCAAAATGCCCAACTACAGGATTAATGTAAGTAGTGAATTTAGGAATGAATTTAGAAGTAGGAAATTAAGTTAGTTCACAAGTACATTCAAATTCCGATCTAAAGTCTAGGTAGGCCTCACGTCCTGGCAGCCCCCAGCATTTAAAAATGCCTTGATTAGAGGTAGGGAATTAAATGTAGATAAGAAGTAGACACAAAATAACACTCCACAGAGCAATTATCAGGTGTCTTTATCAATTGTTGCATTTAAAAAATCAAGCAATTAGGGAACACAATGTTGCGACAATGTAACCCTATTTGCAAAATAGTACTAAATAAGTTTGTCGATGTAAGACATTTGCAAAGGCGCAAACAAAACACGCTGGAAAATGCAACTGAATCTGTTTTTGGAGGTTAGAATAGATGCAGGATCAAGTAGCTCAATGGGTAGGGTGTTTGATTAGAATTCAACAGGTTATAGATTTGAATCCTGGGTATGATAGTTTGAGGTGTTATTTAATAAAGTATGTTTATATATTAGTCACACATGGCTTACTTGTACAAATGGCATGTCACCAGTTAGTGCTGACTGCTGATATGCCATTTGCACAAACACGCCATGTGTGACTGTATATGCATTTAAGGAGGGCACCCCGGCAATACCACAAACCATTGAGTGTCAAGTATACTAGATATATCTTCATATCTCATGTGCTTTCTCTGAGACCAATCTTGTTATGCCCCTTCCCCACAAGGCATGCGCCTTTTGTCCATATTGCAAAAATGGGGAGGGGAGGGGGGGGCATATAATTCTCTGTCACAGGGCACCAAAAAGTCTAGTTATGGCTCTGGTATGCATTATGTAATCTGGCAGACCATATCTCCAACACTGGCTGGTTGGAATAGAAATCCGGTTATCTATGTGAGCAAATGACCATCAACGATTTACTCTCAAACACTAGAAAATGGACAAACATGGTCCCCTAAACAAATTGGTTAAATTTTGGGTTTAACCAATTTGTGTAATGACCATTTTTGACCACTTTTCTAGTGTTTGGGAGCAAATGGTTAATTGACATTTGCTACTATACATTACCAGATTTTCATTCCATCCATCCAGACTGGATAGATAGCCTGACAGATAATTGTGTAGTGTACGCCCAGGATAACTGTCAGTTGTGCTTTCTTTTATGACGGCACATAAATGGGTGGGCAGATCCAGAGCAAGCACTGCCCACTCATGCATAGTTGTCAACTGATGTGAAGTTCCAGGGGGCAATCTCAGTTATAAAGAAAAGTATCTGGAAATTGTCCCTAGTTTAAAAAAAAAAAAAAAAAAAAATTGATCAATTCGATTTATTTAGTATGATATCCCAGCAGTCAGAACAACATACTTTATTAAATAACACATCTCAAACTACCATACCCAGGATTCAAACCTATAACCTGTTGAATTCTAATCAAACACCCTACCTATTGAGCTATTTGATCCTGCATAAAAATTGTGAACATTATATGAAGCTATTGGTACTTTGCAAAAAAAAAGTATCAGCATTACAACGCAGCAGATCCATGCAGTTTGCAGCCACACACTACATGTATCTGCTCAGCCACAATGCTGATTATTTCTTCACAAAGTACAAGGTGAGCTCCAAACAGAATTCTCTAGCTTAGAATTATACCTTTCTATGCCAAACCTAAAAGTCGGGCCCCCCACCCTGGGATCCCCCAGAGGGAGGCCTGCACCGTCATGCGGCAGGCTTGTCCGTTTTGGAAGCAGGCTGATGGGCAGCCCAGGCTTGCTTCAGTCTGGGCTTGGCAGGTCTGGAAGCATGAGCTTGCTTTGGGTATGCCTGACCTTGGGTACGCTTTACCTGAGGGATGAAAGGGCCAAGGGAAAGTACTTTTAGCCTTCTGCGTGGTAGGAGTCATACGAGGTAGGCAAGCTGTTTTAGCAGTAGCCAGATCAGCTACAATCTTATTGAGGTCTTCTCCAAAGAGAGTGTCTCCCTTGAAAGGAAGCACCTCCAGGGTTTTCTTGGAATCCATATCCACCGACCAGGATCTCAACCAGCTGTATAAAGTATTACCTTGGAACTGGCTCTCCACTCCCCATTATCTGGTTATCATGGCTTCCTCCGCCAGTGTCCAGACTCGCTTGCTGAAGCTCGGCCACTTCTTCCTAGCAGCAGGCTACTGGATCACTGGGCAGCAGAGGTGCTTGGGAGCCGGAAGGGGGCGGAGCAATCAGGCAGGCAGTTGCAGTGCTGCCCAGCTATCTGTGGTGTGAGAAGAAGCAGGGGCACCCCACCGCTGGCAGTGCTGCAGCTAGCGGTGGTGGCAGCGGCGAGGCTGCTGGGCTGGGTCTTGAAAAAGGTGGATAGAAGGGTGTTACGGCATGGAATGTACAAACTGCGAGACCCTGCTGGTAGCGCCTTTGTCTATTTAGTAGGAAGGGCACGTAACAGCCGGGGGGCAATGGAGGAAGCCCCTTTAGGGCTGGAGCCCCTTCAGGGCTGGAGCCCGGCGGCAACTGACTCCGTTGTCTCTGGCAGTTCTGCCCCTGGACTAGAGGAATGGTCAAGAACATGGCAACATTTAATGCCAAAAAATGCAAAATCATACACGTCTCAAAAATGCAAAGGCTAACTATAATATTAAGGGCATTATAATGGCAAGAGGAAAGCTATCTAAGTATTACTATTTCAGGTGAGCAATGTAACAAAGCAATAGGAAAGGCAAGTCAGATGCTTGTTTGCATAGGTTAAAGAACCAGTAGCAGAAAAAAGTAATACAGGTTGAGTATCCCATATGCAAATATTCCGAAATACGGAATATTCCGAAATACGGACTTTTTTGAGTGAGACTGAGATAGTGAAACCTTTGTTTTTTGATGGCTCAGTGTACACAAACTTTGTTTAATACTCAAAGTTATTAAAAATATTGTATTAAATGAACTTCAGACTGTGTGTATAAGGTGTATATGACACATGAATGAATTCTGTGAATGTACACACACTTTGTTTAATGCACAAAGTTATAAAAAATATTGGCTAAAATGACCTTCAGGCTGTGTGTATAAGGTGTATATGAAACATAAATGCATTCTGTGCTTAGATTTAGGTCCCATCACCATAATATCTCGTTATGGTATGCAATTATTCCAAAATACAGAAAAATCCGATATCCAAAATTCCTCTGGTCCCAAGCATTTTGGATAAGGGATACTCAACCTGTAATGCCACTGTATAGGTCCTTGGTACAGCCACATTTAGAATCCTGTGTTCAGTTCCAGAAGCCATATCTCCAGAAGGCTGTAAATACATTAGGGCAACTAAAATTGTGCATGGCCTACATCACAAAACTTACCTGGAAATACTAAAAGATTATGTGTATAGTTTGGAGAAGGGAAGAGGGAACATACAGTAATAGAAACATTTAAATATATAGGGAGGAATGTAATAGGGTGTGAGAATCAGAAAGTGAGAGATTTTGTGTTTTTTCCTGTTGTTGTTTTTTTTTTTTTATTGTTTGTTTTTTAAAGTGGCAATCCTTTACATGGCAAAACCAGGTTGATATTTGCCATGTAAAGGATTGCCACCGTGGGCATGTGTAGAAGGGGCACTGCTACTGTTGGCATTATGTGTGTAAGCTGCACTGATATGGTGGTTATGTGTATAAAGGGCACTGCGACTGTGGGTATTATTATTATTATTATTATTACATGCGGTGTAATGACAATAAGATAGTGCTACTGTGTGGCGTATTTTGATTTGGGGTGCTATTGTGTGGCCATTAGAGATGAGCGGGTTCGGTTTCTTTGAATCCGAACCCGCACGAACTTCACTTTTTTTTCCACGGGTCCGAGCGACTCGGATCTTCCCGCCTTGCTCGGTTAACCCGAGCGCGCCCGAACGTCATCATGACGCTGTCGGATTCTCGCGAGGCTCGGATTCTATCGCGAGACTCGGATTCTATATAAGGAGCCGCGCGTCGCCGCCATTTTCACTCGTGCATTGAGATTGATAGGGAGAGGACGTGTCTGGCGTCCTCTCCATTAGAATAGAGATAGATAGATTAGATAGAGAGAGATTGTGCAGAGTCGCAGACAGAGTTAGTTTACCACAGTCAGTGACCAGTGCAGTTGCTAGTTAACTTTTATTTAATATAATATATCCGTTCACTTCTCTCTGCTATATCCGTTCTCTGCCTGAAAAAAAAAACGATACACAGCACAGTCAGTCACACAGTGTGACTCAGTCTGTGTGCACTCAGCTCAGCCCAGTGTGCTGCACAGTCATCAATGTATAAATTAAAAGCTTATAATTAATTGTGGGGGAGACTGGGGAGCACTGCAGGTTGTTAGCAGGAGCCAGGAGTACAATTATATTAATTAACAGTGCACACTTTTGCTGCAGGAGTGGTGACCAGTGCCTGACCACCAGTATAGTATTGTTGTATACTACTAATATCTCTTTAAATATCAACCAGTCTATATTAGCAGCAGACACAGTACAGTGCGGTAGTTCACGGCTGTGGCTACCTCTGTGTCGGCACACGGCAGGCAGTCCGTCCGACCAGAATTGTATTATTTATTATTATATACCTACCACCTAACCGTGGTTTTTTTTTCATTCTTTATACCGTCATAGTGTCATCCTAATTGTTACGAGTATACTACTATCTCTTTATCAACCAGTGTACAGTGCGGTAGTTCACGGCTGTGGCTACCTCTGTGTCGGCACACGGCAGGCAGTCCGTCCGACCAGAATTGTATTATTTATTATTATATACCTACCACCTAACCGTGGTTTTTTTTTCATTCTTTATACCGTCATAGTGTCATCCTAATTGTTACGAGTATACTACTATCTCTTTATCAACCAGTGTACAGTGCGGTAGTTCACGGCTGTGGCTACCTCTGTGTCGGCACTCGGCAGCCCGTCCATAATTGTATATACCAGTGACCTAACCGTGTTTTTTTTTTTCTTTCTTTATACATACATACTAGTTACGAGTATACTATCTCTTTATCAACCAGTCTATATATTAGCAGCAGACACAGTACAGTGCGGTAGTTCACGGCTGTGGCTACCTCTGTGTCGGCACTCGGCAGCCCGTCCATAATTGTATATACCACCTAACCGTGGTTTTTTTTTCTTTCTTTATACATACATACTAGTTACGAGTATACTATCTCTTTATCAACCAGTCTATATATTAGCAGCAGACACAGTACAGTGCGGTAGTTCACGGCTGTGGCTACCTCTGTGTCGGCACTCGGCAGCCCGTCCATAATTGTATATACCACCTAACCGTGGTTTTTTTTTCTTTCTTTATACATACATACTAGTTACGAGTATACTATCTCTTTATCAACCAGTCTATATATTAGCAGCAGACACAGTACAGTGCGGTAGTTCACGGCTGTGGCTACCTCTGTGTCGGCACTCGGCAGCCCGTCCATAATTGTATATACCACCTAACCGTGGTTTTTTTTTCTTTCTTTATACATACATACTAGTTACGAGTATACTATCTCTTTATCAACCAGTCTATATATTAGCAGCAGACACAGTACAGTGCGGTAGTTCACGGCTGTGGCTACCTCTGTGTCGGCACTCGGCAGCCCGTCCATAATTGTATATACCAGTAACCTAACCGTGGTTTTTTTTTCTTTCTTTATACATACATACTAGTTACGAGTATACTATCTCTTTATCAACCAGTCTATATATTAGCAGCAGACACAGTACAGTGCGGTAGTTCACGGCTGTGGCTACCTCTGTGTCGGCACTCGGCAGCCCGTCCATAATTGTATACTAGTATCCAATCCATCCATCTCCATTGTTTACCTGAGGTGCCTTTTAGTTGTGCCTATTAAAATATGGAGAACAAAAATGTTGAGGTTCCAAAATTAGGGAAAGATCAAGATCCACTTCCACCTCGTGCTGAAGCTGCTGCCACTAGTCATGGCCGAGACGATGAAATGCCAGCAACGTCGTCTGCCAAGGCCGATGCCCAATGTCATAGTACAGAGCATGTCAAATCCAAAACACCAAATATCAGTAAAAAAAGGACTCCAAAACCTAAAATAAAATTGTCGGAGGAGAAGCGTAAACTTGCCAATATGCCATTTACCACACGGAGTGGCAAGGAACGGCTGAGGCCCTGGCCTATGTTCATGGCTAGTGGTTCAGGTTTTTTGGAAGGGACATCCTGCGTGACACTGCAGTGCCACTCCTAGATGGGCCCGGTGTTTGTGTCGGCCACTAGGGTCGCTAATCTTACTCACACAGCTACTTCATTGCGCCTCTTTTTTTCTTTGCGTCATGTGCTGTTTGGGGAGGGTTTTTTGGAAGGGACATCCTGCGTGACACTGCAGTGCCACTCCTAGATGGGCCCGGTGTTTGTGTCGGCCACTAGGGTCGCTTATCTTACTCACACAGCGACCTCGGTGCAAATTTTAGGACTAAAAATAATATTGTGAGGTGTGAGGTATTCAGAATAGACTGAAAATGAGTGTAAATTATGGTTTTTGAGGTTAATAATACTTTGGGATCAAAATGACCCCCAAATTCTATGATTTAAGCTGTTTTTTAGTGTTTTTTGAAAAAAACACCCGAATCCAAAACACACCCGAATCCGACAAAAAAAATTCGGTGAGGTTTTGCCAAAACGCGTTCGAACCCAAAACACGGCCGCGGAACCGAACCCAAAACCAAAACACAAAACCCGAAAAATTTCAGGCGCTCATCTCTAGTGGCCATGCCCCTTCCTTGTGATACCACACCTTCTTTTTTTAAGGAGCGCACTGTCCCTTTATTAAGTATTGGAGAGAGGGCCCAAATTAATAGTTTGCAGGGAGGCGCCAAACACCCTAGCACTGGCCCTTTGGTAGGGGACAGGATTTGCTTCTGCTTGTGCACATCTGTTATGATTGCCAGCCAACAGCACTAGTTTTGCCTATAACACTAACTATAAATATTTTGAATTGGTCCTGGACCACCAATCCAAGGCACCCCTGCAAGTGTCCTGAGGCACCCCAGGGTGCAGTTTGAGAACCACTGGTCTAGTGAGTACCCAGGATAATTATTGTAGCTGGTCTGCGGGTAACAGCTCTCAGATCCACTTCTAGAAAAAATGCAGCAATGTAATTTGAGTGACAAACTGCAGAGATGAACCCTTTCTGTGACTGCTGCACAGGGATCACACAAACTCTATTCATAGGGCTGACTTCACTTAGGGGAGATGTTCTCACCCCGCAAAGAAGTGCGAGTATATACCGCACTTACGGTACCATTGGATTTACAGATATTTTCTTGCAATACACTATGGGGGTCATTCTGAGTTGATTGCTCGCTAGCAGTTTTTAGCAGCCATGCAAACGCATTGTCGCTGCCCACTGGAGAGTGTATATTCACTTTGGAGAAGTGCGAACACTTGAGCAGCAGAGCGCCTGCAAAATCGTTTCAAAATAAGACCAGCACTGTAGTTACACTTCGTGTGCGTTGATTCTAACAACCGAGGGACGGCTTTTGATGTCACACACCCATCCAGCGAATGCCCAGCCACGTCTGCATTTCTTCTGCCACTCCTGCATTTTTCCAAGCACTCCCTGAAAACGGTCAGTTGACACCCAGAAACGCCTTCTTTCTGTCAATCTCCTTGTGGCCTGTTCTGTGATTGGAATAATCGCTAGAACTAGTGCAAAACCACAATGGACTTTGTACCCGTACGATGCGCATGCACATTACGGAGCATGCGCATGCACAGATTAGCCATTTTTTTTCAACTGATTGCTACGCAGCGAACAACGGCAGCAAGCGATCAACTCGGAATGACCCCCTATATACATAGAAACATGGATTTTTACTGCAGGAATTATGGTTAGTTTAGGGGTATCGGTTAGGGTCAACAGAGGTGTAGCTAGGGGTCCAAGCGCCCCTGGCAAAGTAAGGGACTGGCGCCCCCCCTTTCGATAAAGCATTGCAGTCCATTGGCGGTTACCATGTTGGAGCCACAGCAACTGACCCCCTCCCCCACACGCTGCCCTACATCATCGGCTGGGATTCACTGTTGGTGTGAAGCCACTGGGAACATTCTGGTAGCATTAGCAGCAGTCTGTGTCATAGATAGGGAAGGCAGAAGGTTAACTAGCTAATAGCAGTCTGTTGGTAGCAGAGGCTGGGTGGGGGGCTGAGAATGAGCCAACGCTGATCAGTGTCCAGTCTGCTCAGACAAAAATATTTTGTGATCAGGGCTGGTTCTAGACCAAAGGAGCCAATAGCAAAAATTTCCTTTGGCACCCCCCCCCCCCCCCCCCCACACACACACACATACACACACACACACACACACACACATACACACACACACACACACACACACACACACCAAAAAAGAACATATCCCAGTTTAACATAACGCTATGTGGTGCAAGGTGTGGAGCTGGTCACTGGTATCAGACCTCTGACATTTGCCTTTTCACCCATATTGCATACTTTTTCTTGCAGGTTGTGTCTTAATTCAAGAAGTGTTCTAAGTACTTCAGCTTAGTATCTTTACTGACCCCTCTTTACCCCACACTACATAACTGACCCCTCTATACCCTACACTACATCACTGACCTTTCTATAACCATCACTGCATTACTGACCCCTCTATACAGTACACTGACCTCTATATACCTGCTAGTACATCCCTGATGCCTATATTCTCTAAGCTAAATCCCTGATGCCTCTATTCCCTACGCTACATCCCTGACGCCTCTATTCCCTATGCTACATCCCTGACGCCTCTATACCCTACGCTACATCCCTGATGCCTCTATTCCCTACGCTACATTCCTGATGCCTCTATAACCTACGCTACATCCCTGACGCCTCTATACCCTACGCTACATCCCTGACGCCTCTATACAGTACAATGCATTACTGATCCCTCTAGACCATACATCCTCATTACATCAGAGAGATAGTGAAACACTGGAAAAAATAAGGATAAAGTGGACTACAGAAACTGATGCTCTAAACAAAGGAGAGAGAGAGAAAAGCACAAGGGAAAGTGGGCAATCGGAACACCATAGAGAGAGGAGAGATAGAAATGCCTGAAAAAGTAAAGGGGGTTGGGTATGGCATCCGGCGCTCGGGATTCCAGCAGTCACATGATACCTAATCCTAATCCTAACCCTCTGGGGGGGTGGCGGATAGGGCTAACCCTCAGGGGGTGGCAGCTAGGACTAACCCCCCCCCCCCTCCTAGTGCCTTCCCTAACACCCCCTCCCGGTCCTAACCCTCCCTCCAATACTCGCCTTCGGGATGTTGGCTGTCTGTGTGCCGGCACCAGTCTCCCAAGTGGTGTCAGGATTCCAACATCGGTCAAATGACCGCCGGTATACCGTCTGCCGGGATGGTAAATGTATCCTGAGGACAGGTAGTGAGTGTGGAGGGATAGGTGGTTCAGTAAAATGTAACAGCTCAAACTGCGATCATTCACTGATAAATTGATTTATAGCTCTCCCTTTTTAACCATTGCAGTCATAAAAGCAATGTTTTTTAAACTTTTAAATAAAGCTTGTTAGCATCCCCAGCACACTGTATATGCTGGGAGATGTAGTTCTCAATATGAAAACATTTAATTACTGTATGAACTCTAATTCCCCAACTGAAACCTCTCACAAACACACACTCCTAAATCTAGTACACACACACACACACACACACACACACACACACACACATTTCCCCAGTACTGACAACTCTCATCACTTCCACACACTGACAACTCCCTCCTGCTCCTCTCCCCACTGACACTGACAGCTCCCTCACAGTCACACACATCCTCCACCCCCCCACCCCCCCCACACACACACTGATAGCACACATGCACAAATCCCCCCCTCCTCGACACTAACTGTCACGGACTGCTTGGGCAGCAGGGGGCAGGCTCTGACTTGAAGTGCTGAAATTCAACAGCTCTCTCGAACTTGCAAGGCATGGCTGTGCAGCTGTCTCCAGCCATCTCCTTGCCCACTGTGTAATTTGTGGCGTTCTCTGATGTTCCCCGCTCTGCCTCTACAACCGGCACATAATGTACAGCAGTGGTGACTCCTGAGTATGGGCCTGGAGAACTCCGCCTACCGGGGGGTAGGGATTAATAATTTCAAAGGGGCAGAGCTAGGAGTGAAGCAGTGGACAGCAGTTGAGGGGCGTTTCAAACTGTAACAGGGTTGGGACAATTTCAGTATCCTTCCCTCACCGTCTAATTGGTCAGTCCCACGCTGATTGCCATAGCGCCCTTTTCGAGACTGCAGAACTCTATCCCTTAGCCACGGTTGGCACAGCTGGATGGTGCCCCTGGCAAGTGCCATCCTGGCCAAGGGGTAGATACGCCCCTGAGGGTCAGGGCCAGCAACAGAAATCTTGGGGCCAAGTACACTGATATCTCTGGGGCCCCCTCAACCCCCCCTTAACTTGGCAGAGGGATCTTTAAAAAAAAATGGAGCCTTTGACTCGGACCGTCAGTGAGGCCGGCAGGTGGTTTTCATACTGGGCTATCCAGCTCTTCGGTGGCGGTGGCAGGGACATTCAGAAAAGGGCCAGCACAGCAACATGCATAATAATGGCAATACAGTATGGACCACAGGGACTGGACAAAGTGATGGGGTAAAAGGAGGGGGGAGGGTTTAGTTGGCCTGTTAATTGTTTTCCTGCTTAAATTGAGCAGTTGGTGGATACACTTTAAAAAGCAATATTGGCACTGTGGCCCCATTATTTCTGTTCTTAATACTTGGAGCCCTGAACAAGTGTCCCCTTTGTCCCCCCTGTCACCGGGCCTGTTCAGGCGTTACCTATGGAGAAGCTGCGACATGACATCCTAGGACACGATACTGCACCATGCATCACCATTATATTTCAGTGTGCCTTGTCAATATTTAAATCTTGTTCTGTGTGACGTGAGTTGTAAATGGTTGAAAATCTCTGTGCTACAGTATCGTCACCATGTAGTTATAACAACACCGCAAAACCACCAAAAGACGTGTTTTGGTAGAGGGACTGCTGGAGGGGCCCATTGGGGCCCCCAGTTTGCTACCACACCCCAGTATACCTGTGCTGTAGCCAGTGGAAGGGGCACTATCTTCCCGGTGATCTCTTCGGGAAGATGGTGCCGCACATAGAAAGCAAAGACTCTGGCTGCACTCTCCTGCCCTCGCTCTAAGCAAGGTGATCGGGCCACAAAAGGACCCCTGTCGGACCCCTGCCGGACCCCGGCCTGTGGGCCACAAAAGGATGCATTGGGGGCGGCATGCGGCCCATGGGTTTGACACCCCTGCCCTAGAGTATCAAAATTTGTTTCACGGCACCCCTAGGCCAAAGTTTTTTTTATTGATAAATTCAGAAAAAAATATAAAATTAAGTAAATTGTGTTTATAGCATGTCATCCTCAGGTTCAGTTATGTTGTGAGGGAATGGTTTTGCCAATTTAATAAAGTATAAATAATTTTAATTGGTCCTGGACCACCAAACTATGCTACCAGTGCAAGAACCCCAGTTTGGAAACTACTGCCATAAAATAAACCTTTTTTGTTTTTTTTAAACTACATGTAATACACCTTAGAGCTCAGTTCCTAAAAGGTTTTAAACCCTTGCATACAGTAAACTACACATATTTAAAAATCCTACACCGGGCACAAGTGCTCACGGGCCAATTTCATGGCAGTCTCGGATAGGAGGGCATTGTGGATTCACCAAGGGAATGCTGATGCTGACTCCAAGAAGAAAGGGAGTCTCTTCCCTATGAAGGTGAAGCCTTGTTTGGCGACGGCCTAGTTAATTTGATCTCGGCAGCTCCCGCAGGTAAGTCATCCTTCTTGCCCTATGTTCCCTCTCAACGGATGAAGACGCATCATTATCTGACGCAGTCATTTCGGCCCAATAGATATGCAAGAAGTTAAGATTCCCCTTTCTTTGCAGGTAGAGAAAGGAAAAGAGGGAAGAGGTCTGTAGCCTCTTCAAGATCGCAGGAGCAGAGATCGTCCTCTGCTTCTGCCAAATCCACTGCATGACGCTGGGGCTCTCTTGCAGGAGCCCGCACCAGTGGGGGGCACGTCTAAAACTCTTCAGTCAGTTCTGGATTCATTCGGACCTGGACTCGTGGGTTTTACAAATAGTGTCCCAAGGGTACAAACTGGGGTTTCAAGACGTTCCCCCTCACCGATTGTTCAAATCAGCCTTAGTCAGCAGGGAGAAGGTTTTTATTCAAGCCTCTTCGTGGTCCCGAAGCCGGACGGCTCAGTCAGACCAATCTTAAATCTGAAATCCCTTAATTTCTACCTAAAGAAATTCAATTTCAAGATGGAATCTCTCAGGGTAGTGATCTCCAGTCCGGGGGATAAAGGAGATTTCATGGTTTTGGTAGACATAAAGGATGCCTACTTATATGTTCCCATTTAGCCACTGCATCAAGCTACCTGAGGTTTGCAATTCAGGATTGTCATTACCAATTTCAGACGTTGCCGTTTGGTCTGTCCACGGCTCCGAGGATTTTCACCAGGGTGATGGCGGAAATGATGGTTCTCCTTCGCAAGCAAGGAGTCACAATTATCCCGTACTTGGATGATCTCCTGATTAAGGCGAGATCCAGGGACCAGTTGGTGCAAAACATCTACTCTCCCTGACAGTTCTTCAACAACATGGTTGGCTCCTAAACTTGCCAAAATCGCAGTTGGTCCCAATGACGCGGTTGTTGTTTTTGGGAGTGATACTGGACACAGAAGAGGTTTTCTTCTAGTGGAAAGGCTCTGGAGATCCAGAGTCTGGTCAAACAAATTCTGAAACCAGCAAGAGTGTTAATCCATCAATGCATTCAGTTGCTGGGGAAGATGGTTGCGGCCTACGAGGCCATTCAGTTTGGCAGGTTCCATGCCAGAGTGTTCCAGTGGGACCTGTTGGACAAGTGGTCCGGATCCCACCTACACATGCACCGGAGGATAATCCTGTCTTCCAAGACCAGAATCTCACTCCATTGGTGGCTGCACAGTTCTCACCACCTAGAGGGGCGATGGTTCGGGATCCAGGACGGGATCCTAGGGACCACGGATGCAACCCTCCGAGGCTGGAGAGCAGTCACACAGGGGGAAAACATCCAAGGAAGATGGTCAAGTCTTCCTTGGATGTTTTCATCTCCACATAAATGTTCTGGAGTTAAGGGCCATTTAATAACTGCAGACACAGTACGCACTGGGACGGGTGCCCATCATCCTCTACGGACTAAGAGAAAAGGATTTACCGGTAGGTATTAAAATCCTATTTTCTCTAACGTCCTAGAGAATGCTGTGGACTCCGTAAGGACCATGGGGATAGACGGGCTCCGCAGGAGACATGGGCACTTTAAGAAAGACTTTAGTTCTGGGTGTGCACTGGCTCCTCCCTCTATGCCCCTCCTCCAGAACTCAGTTTGATACTGTACCCAGTGGAGACTGGGTGCTTTTCAGGAGCTCTCCTGAGCTTTCTGACAGAAAGTATTTTGTTAGGTTTTTAATTTTCAGGGAGCACTGCTGGCAACAGACTCCCTCATCGAGGGACTGAGGGGAGAGAAGCAGCCCTACTCTCTGAGTTGCAAGGTCCTGCTTCTTAGGCTACTGGACACCATTAGCTCCAGTGGGATTGGTACGCAGGATCTCACCCTCGCCATCCGTCCCAGAGCCGCGCCGCCGTCCCCCTCGCAGAGCCGGAAGATAGAAGCCGGGTGAGTATGAGAAGAAAAGAAGACTTCAGAGGCGGCAGAAGACTTCATGATCTTCACTGAGGTAACGCATAGCACTGCAGCTGTGCGCCTTTGCTCCCATACACCTCACATACTCCGGTCACTGTAAGGGTGCAGGGCGCAGGGGGGGCGCCCTGGGCAGCAATATAAACCTCTTTCGCAAAAATATAACATATATACAGCTGGGCACTTTATATATGTATAAGCCCCCACCAATTTTACAGTTTAAGCGGGACAGAAGCCCGCCTCCGAGGGGGCGGGGCTTCTCCCTCAGCACTCACCAGCGCCATTTTTTCTCCACAGCACAGCTGAGAGGAAGCTCCCCGGACTCTACCCTGCTTATACCACGTTAGACAAGAGGGTTGAAAAGAGGGGTGGGGGGGGGGCACATAATTCGCAAATTACATACAGCAGCACTACTGGGCAAACATTAAGTTACTGTTTTATTCCTGGGTTATATAGCGCTGGGGGGGGTGCTGGCATACTCTCTCTCTGTCTCTCCAAAGGGCCTTGTGGGGAAACTGTCTTCAGAAAAAGCATTCCCTGTGTGTGTAGTGTGTCGGTACACGTGTGTCGACATGTCTGAGGAAGAAGGCTATATTAGAGAGGAGCGGGAGCAAATGAATGTGGTGTCTCCGCCGACAGCTGATTGGATGGATATGTGGAATGTTTTAAATGCTAGTGTAAACTCATTGCACAAAAGATTAGACAAGGCAGAAGCTTTGGGACAGTCAGGGTTTCAACCCATGCCTGATCCTATGTTGCAGGGACTGTCAGGGTCTCATAAGCGCCCACTATCCCAGATTGTTGACACAGATACCGACACGGATTCTGACTCCAGTGTCGATTACGATGATGCAAAGTTACAGCCAAAATTGGCAAAATCCATTCGATTTATGATTATGGCAATAAAAGATGTTTTGCACATCACAGAGGAACCCCCTGTCGCTGACAAGAGGGTACATATGTACAAGGGAAAGAAGCCTGAGGTAACCTTTCCCCCCTCACACGAGCTGAACGAGTTATGTGAAAAAGCTTGGGAGTCTCCAGATAAAAGACTGCAGATTTCCAAAAGGATTCTTATGGCGTATCCTTTCCCATCAACGGATAGGTTACGATGGGAATGCTCCCCTAGGGTGGACAAAGCATTAACACGCTTATCCAAGAAGGTAGCCCTCCCGTCCCAGGATACGGCTACCTTCAAAGAGTGTGCTGACCGCAAACAGGAGATTACCCTGAAGTCCATTTATACACATTCAGGTACCTTACTCAGACCGGCAATTGCGTCGGCCTGGGTGTGTAGTGCTGTAGCGGCATGGACAAATACCTTATCTGAGGGGATGGATAGCCTAGACAAGGATACTATTTTATTGACCCTGGGGCATATAAGAGATGCTGTCCTATATATGTGTGTATGCAAACTACAGGTGGTGCTGCAGGGCCCACACCCTTTTACTTGTCTTGTAGAGCAGCTCTGAAGCTGTTACAGTGCCCAGCTGCTGCAAGAAATCAGCTTGAATGCTTCAGGGGCTTGGGCATGGCCAACATGAGCCCCACACCGAAAGAGGGTGGGGGTGTTTAATGCAAACTTGGGGTTATACAAGCGCCGCAAAAGGCCGCCATGCCCTGCATGCCCCTTTTCTCTTTTCATATACAGATGAGGGTTCCAGCCAACTTTGGCCCACTGCTTGGATGACATCACCGTATGCAAATCCGTCTGCTGCAGACCTTCCCCCAGGAATGCTTGCAATAGTTGTTGCATATGGTTTAATGTCTGAGGGTGCTTCAGTATTAGGCAGCCTTCCGCCCTCCCATGTTCATCTGAAAAGATGTGGTCTCCCTGCAGTTGTTGTCCCCAGACGAGAGTTCCCTTGTGCTTCCTCAGTTAAATCTCCTTAACTTGACGGGGATGTGCCCGAGCAGCCGCCCTCCCCAGCCCTATCCCAACACATACTTATCTTGCATATGAGATCTCTTGATCATGAAGATAGTTCTCACAGGTTGAGGTTCATCCTGGCCCCGCTCCCCGCTGGAGAGCGCTGATGGGGACAGCAGCGGGGCTTCAGCAGAAGGGTGAGTATGTGTGGCCAGAGACCTCCCTTCCCATGTGCAGGCCTGCAGAGTCTGCCACGCAGGATTGGGCATGTGGCACTCTCCCTCCCAGGGGCTCTTCCAGATGTAGCTCCTCAGCAGTATTTTTCCCGGGCTGCGCGGCGCTCTCCCCGACTGGCATCCGCCCTGGAACACTGCCTTCCTCAACGCAACATCAGCAGGGGGCCCTGGCCTCATCAACATCCCAGGTCTTTCTCATGTATGTATCATGTATGTGTGTGTGATATATGTATGAATCATATATGTTTGTGATATATATATATATATATATATGTATGTATCTATCTATCTATCTATCGTATGTGTGTGTATATATATATGTATCTATCATGTATGTATGTATGTATCTATCTTGTATGTATGTGTTCTATCTATCTATCTATCTATCTATCTATCTATCGTGTGTGTGATATATGTATGTATCTATCATGTATGTGTTATATGTATGTATCACACCTTCCTCTATACATATACATACATACATACATACATACATACATACATACACACACCTATATCTGTACGTACACTGACATACACACACCAACATCTATAGATTAACACGCTGACCCCTAAACGTACACCAACGTACCCACACCTGCATCTATACCTACACATGCTGACACGTGGACGTACACCGGCTTACCCACATGTGAATCTATACATACATGTGCTGACACCTGGACATACACTGATGTACCCACACCTAACATCTATACATATACATGCTAACACCTGGACGTATACAGACGTACCCACATTTGCATCCATGCATATATAGATGTAGGTGTGTGTACGTCAGTGTACGTCCAGGTGTCAACGCGTGTATGTATAGATGCAGGTGTGGGTACGTCTGTGTATGTCCAGGTGTCAGAATGTGTATGTATAGATGCAGGTGTGGGAACGTCAGTGTAGGTTCAGGTGTCAGCGCGTGTATGTATAGATGCAGGTGCTTGTATGTCCAGATGTCAGTGCATGTATGTATAGATGCAAGTGTGGGTACGTCGGTGTATGTCCATTTGTCAGCGCGTGTATATATAGATGCAGGTGCTTGTATGTTGGTGTATGTCCAGGTGTCAGCATGTGTATGTATAGATGCAGGTGTGGGAATGTTGGTGTATGTCCAGGTGTCAGGGCGTGTATGTATGGATATTAGGTGTGGGTACATCAGTGTATGTCCAGGTGTTAGCGCATGTATGTATAGATGCAGGATAATAATCACACAGCGTGCCCCCCACCAACCACAAACCTCCCCCACCCCCCTGTATGACATAAACACCGCTAATTCCACTTACACACAATAATTTCAGTTTGCGACCAGGAGCCGGCAATGTATGTGCACCCAAATGAAGCCACTGTACATGCCCTGCAGGCTGCTATGTACTGCAACAGGTGCAACAAATGTAAATGCCCTATCTTTAAAATGGGGCATATTTTACTAAATTAAAAAAACCTGTAACTTTCTGTAAAACCTTAACCCCAAAAGGCACTACACTAACATCGGGGTGTAGAGTTGGATCTTGATCCAAGGCACCAACAGGCTAAAGCTTTGACTGTTCCCAGGATGCCTTGCACCGCCTCCTCTACAACCCTGCCCAGTGGCGTAACTAGACCTTTGTGGGCCCCATAGCAAAATTCTGAATGGGCCCACCAGCACTCAACAAGAATGAGTGGCGTTTGGGGTCAGAAAAGTAGAGGGGAAGGGGTCTGACAGAGTAGGGGGCAGGACATGAATGAATAGAAATAGAATACTGAGAAACTGAGGTGTCCATTATATAAAGAAATACAGTATGTGTGTCTGTGTGTATATCACACACACACACATATAAGGGAAATTCAAATGCCCTCAATTATTGCGCCCATTACACTCTGGTTTAGGTGCACAAAGCACCTAAACCTGAATAAAGTAATGGGCGCGATCATGAAAAGACACCGTTTGGTTGCCCAAATGGGTCTCTTTGCACACATTTCAGCTTGTTTCCCCTGGGGGTAGCGAGCTGAAATAAACATGTCGCACCCGTTGGCAGCAACATTAGAATAGCTGCTGACGGGCAGTAAGATTAGCGACCCTAGTGGCCGACACAAACACCGGGCCCATCTAGGAGTGGCACTGCAGTGTCACGCAGGATGTCCCTTCCAAAAAACCCTCCCCAATCAGCACATGATGCAAAGAAAAAGAAAAGAAAAAAGAGGTGCAAGATGGAATTATCCTTGGGCCCTCCCACCCACCCTTATGTTGTATAAACAAAACAGGACATGCACACTTTAACCAACCCATCATTTCAGTGACAGGGTCTGCCACACGACTGTGACTGATATGACGGGTTGGTTTGGACCCCCCCCAAAAAAGAAGCAATTAATCTCTCCTTGCACAAACTGGCTCTACAGAGGCAAGATGTCCACCTCATCTTCACCCTCCGATATATCACCGTGTACATCCCCCTCCTCACAGATTATCAATTCGTCCCCACTGGAATCCACCATCTCAGCTCCCTGTGTACTTTGTGGAGGCAATTGCTGCTGGTCAATGTCTCCGCGGAGGAATTGATTATAATTCATTTTAATGAACATCATCTTCTCCACATTTTCTGGATGTAACCTCGTACGCCGATTGCTGACAAGGTGAGCGGCGGCACTAAACACTCTTTCGGAGTACACACTTGTGGGAGGGCAACTTAGGTAGAATAAAGCCAGTTTGTGCAAGGGCCTCCAAATTGCCTCTTTTTCCTGCCAGTATAAGTACGGACTGTGTGACGTGCCTACTTGGATGCGGTCACTCATATAATCCTCCACCATTCTATCAATGTTGAGAGAATCATATGCAGTGACAGTAGACGACATGTCCGTAATCGTTGTCAGGTCCTTCAGTCCGGACCAGATGTCAGCATCAGCAGTCGCTCCAGACTGCCCTGCATCACCGCCAGCGGGTGGGCTCGGAATTCTGAGCCTTTTCCTCGCACCCCCAGTTGCGGGAGAATGTGAAGGAGGAGATGTTGACAGGTCGCGTTCCGCTTGACTTGACAATTTTGTCACCAGCAGGTCTTTCAACCCCAGCAGACCTGTGTCTGCCGGAAAGAGAGATCCAAGGTAGGCTTTAAATCTAGGATCGAGCACGGTGGCCAAAATGTAGTGCTCTGATTTCAACAGATTGACCACCCGTGAATCCTTGTTAAGCGAATTAAGGGCTGCATCCACAAGTCCCACATGCCTAGCGGAATCGCTCCGTGTTAGCTCCTTCTTCAATGCCTCCAGCTTCTTCTGCAAAAGCCTGAAGAGGGGAATGACCTGACTCAGGCTGGCAGTGTCTGAACTGACTTCACGTGTGGCAAGTTCAAAGGGCATCAGAACCTTGCACAACGTTGAAATCATTCTCCACTGCACTTGAGACAGGTGCATTCCATCTCCTATATCGTGCTCAATTGTATAGGCTTGAATGGCCTTTTGCTGCTCCTCCAACCTCTGAAGCATATAGAGGGTTGAATTCCACCTCATCTGCTTCAGATGATGGCAGGGCAGGTTCAGTAGTTTTTGGTGGTGCTCCAGTCTTCTGTACGTGGTGCCTGTACGCCGAAAGTGTCCCGCAATTTTTCTGGCCACCGACAGCATCTCTTGCACGCCCCTGTCGTTTTTTAAAAAATTCTGCACCACCAAATTCAAGGTATGTGCAAAACATGGGACGTGCTGGAATTTGCCCATATTTAATGCACACACAATATTGCTGGCGTTGTCCGATGCCACAAATCCACAGGAGAGTCCAATTGGGGTAAGCCATTCCGCGATGATCTTCCTCAGTTGCCGTAAGAGGTTTTCAGCTGTGTGCGTATTCTGGAAAGCGGTGATACAAAGCGTAGCCTGCCTAGGAAAGAGTTGGCGTTTGCGAGATGCTGCTACTGGTGCCGCCGCTGCTGTTCTTGCGGCGGGAGTCCATACATCTACCCAGTGGGCTGTCACAGTCATATAGTCCTGACCCTGCCCTGCTCCACTTGTCCACATGTCCGTGGTTAAGTGGACATTGGGTACAACTGCATTTTTTAGGACACTGGTGAGTCTTTTTCTGACGTCCGTGTACATTCTCGGTATCGCCTGCCTAGAGAAGTGGAACCTAGATGGTATTTGGTAACGGGGGCACACTGCCTCAATAAATTGTCTAGTTCCCTGTGAACTAACGGCGGATACCGGACGCACGTCTAACACCAACATAGTTGTCAAGGACTCAGTTATCCGCTTTGCAGTAGGATGACTGCTGTGATATTTCATCTTCCTCGCAAAGGACTGTTGAACAGTCAATTGCTTACTGGAAGTAGTACAAGTGGGCTTACGACTTCCCCTCTGGGATGACCATCGACTCCCAGCGGCAACAACAGCAGCGCCAGCAGCAGTAGGCGTTACACGCAAGGATGCATCGGAGGAATCCCAGGCAGGAGAGGACTCGTCAGACTTGCCAGTGACATGGCCTGCAGGACTATTGGCATTCCTGGGGAAGGAGGAAATTGACACTGAGGGAGTTGGTGGGGTGGTTTGCGTGAGCTTGGTTACAAGAGGAAGGGATTTACTGGTCAGTGGACTGCTTCCGCTGTCACCCAAAGTTTTTGAACTTGTCACTGACTTATTATGAATGCGCTGCAGGTGACGTATAAGGGAGGATGTTCCGAGGTGGTTAACGTCCTTACCCCTACTTATTACAGCTTGACAAAGGGAACACACGGCTTGACACCTGTTGTCCGCATTTCTGGTGAAATACCTCCACACCGAAGAGCTGATTTTTTTGGTATTTTCACCTGGCATGTCAACGGCCATATTCCTCCCACGGACAACAGGTGTCTCCCCGGGTGCCTGACTTAAACAAACCACCTCACCATCAGAATCCTTCTGGTCAATTTCCTCCCCAGCGCCAGCAACACCCATATCCTCCTCATCCTGGTGTACTTCAACACTGACATCTTCAATCTGACTATCAGGAACTAGAGATGAGCGCCTGAAATTTTTCGGGTTTTGTGTTTTGGTTTTGGGTTCGGTTCCGCGGCCGTGTTTTGGGTTCGACCGCGTTTTGGCAAAACCTCACCGAATTTTTTTTGTCGGATTCGGGTGTGTTTTGGATTCGGGTGGTTTTTTCAAAAAACCCTAAAAAACATCTTAAAACATTGAATTTGGGGGTCATTTTGATCCCATAGTATTATTAACCTCAATAACCATAATTAACACTCATTTTCAGTCTATTCTGAACACCTTACACCTCACAATATTATTTTTAGTCCTAAAATTTGCACCGAGGTCGCTGGATGACTAAGCTCAGCGACCCTAGTGGCCGACACAAACACCGGGCCCATCTAGGAGTGGCACTGCAGTGTCACGCAGGATGTCCCTTCCAAAAAACCCTCCCCAAACAGCACATGACGCAAAGAAAAAAAGAGGCGCAATGAGGTAGCTGTGTGAGTAAGATTAGCGACCCTAGTGGCCGACACAAACACCGGGCCCATCTAGGAGTGGCACTGCAGTGTCACGCAGGATGTCCCTTCCAAAAAACCCTCCCCAAACAGCACATGACGCAAAGAAAAAAAGAGGCGCAATGAGGTAGCTGTGTGAGTAAGATTAGCGACCCTAGTGGCCGACACAAACACCTGGCCCATCTAGGAGTGGCACTGCAGTGTCACGCAGGATGTCCCTTCCAAAAAACCCTCCCCAAACAGCACATGACGCAAAGAAAAAAAGAGGCGCAATGAGGTAGCTGACTGTGTGAGAAAGATAAGCGACCCTAGTGGCCGACACAAACACCGGGCCCATCTAGGAGTGGCACTGCAGTGTCACGCAGGATGTCCCTTCCAAAAAACCCTCCCCAAACAGCACATGACGCAAAGAAAAATAAAAGAAAAAAGAGGTGCAAGATGGAATTGTCCTTGGGCCCTTCCCACCCACCCTTATGTTGTATAAACAAAACAGGACATGCACACTTTAACCAACCCATCATTTCAGTGACAGGGTCTGCCACACGACTGTGACTGAAATGACGGGTTGGTTTGGACCCCCACCAAAAAAGAAGCAATTAATCTCTCCTTGCACAAACTGGCTCTACAGAGGCAAGATGTCCACCTCATCATCATCCTCCGATATATCACCGTGTACATCCCCCTCCTCACAGATTATCAATTCGTCCCCACTGGAATCCACCATGTCAGCTCCCTGTGTACTTTGTGGAGGCAATTGCTGCTGGTCAATGTCTCCGCGGAGGAATTGATTATAATTCATTTTAATGAACATCATCTTCTCCACATTTTCTGGATGTAACCTCGTACGCCGATTGCTGACAAGGTGAGCGGCGGCACTAAACACTCTTTCGGAGTACACACTTGTGGGAGGGCAACTTAGGTAGAATAAAGCCAGTTTGTGCAAGGGCCTCCAAATTGCCTCTTTTTCCTGCCAGTATAAGTACGGACTGTGTGACGTGCCTACTTGGATGCGGTCACTCATATAATCCTCCACCATTCTATCAATGGTGAGAGAATCATATGCAGTGACAGTAGACGACATGTCCGTAATGGTTGTCAGGTCCTTCAGTCCGGACCAGATGTCAGCATCAGCAGTCGCTCCAGACTGCCCTGCATCACCGCCAGCGGGTGGGCTCGGAATTCGGATTTGGGATTTCGAAGAACGCACAGTTCTTTGCTGTGCTGCTTTTGCCAGCTTGAGTCTTTTCATTTTTCTAGCGAGAGGCTGAGTGCTTCCATCCTCATGTGAAGCTGAACCACTAGCCATGAACATAGGCCAGGGCCTCAGCCGTTCCTTGCCACTCCGTGTGGTAAATGGCATATTGGCAAGTTTACGCTTCTCCTCCGACAATTTTATTTTAGGTTTTGGAGTCCTTTTTTTTCTGATATTTGGTGTTTTGGATTTGACATGCTCTGTACTATGACATTGGGCATCGGCCTTGGCAGACGACGTTGCTGGCATTTCATCGTCTCGGCCATGACTAGTGGCAGCAGCTTCAGCACGAGGTGGAAGTGGATCTTGATCTTTCCCTAATTTTGGAACCTCAACTTTTTTGTTCTCCATATTTTATAGGCAGAACTAAAAGGCACCTCAGGTAAACAATGGAGATGGATGGATTGGATACTAGTATACAATTATGGACGGACTGCCACGGTTAGGTGGTATAAAAAAACCACGGTTAGGTGGTATATATTGTAATACAATTATGGATGGACGGACTGCCTGCCGAGTGCCGACACAGAGGTAGCCACAGCCGTGAACTACCGCACTGTACACTGGTTGATAAAGAGATAGTAGTATACTCGTAACAACTAGTATGACTGACTATGACGGTATAAAGAATGAAAAAAAAACCACGGTTAGGTGGTATATATTGTAATACAATTATGGATGGACGGACTGCCTGCCGAGTTCCGACACAGAGGTAGCCACAGCCGTGAACTACCGCACTGTACACTGGTTGATAAAGAGATAGTAGTATACTCGTAACAACTAGTATGACTGACTATGACGGTATAAAGAATGAAAAAAAAACCACGGTTAGGTGGTATATATTATAATACAATTATGGATGGACGGACTGCCTGCCGACTGCCGACACAGAGGTAGCCACAGCCGTGAACTACCGCACTGTACACTGGTTGATAAAGAGATAGTAGTATACTCGTAACAACTAGTATGACACTATGACGGTATAAAGAATGAAAAAAAAACCACGGTTAGGTGGTATATATTATAATAATACAATTATGGATGGACGGACTGCCTGCCGAGTTCCGACACAGAGGTAGCCACAGCCGTGAACTACCGCACTGTACACTGGTTGATAAAGAAATAGTAGTATACTCGTAACAACTAGTATGACTGACTATGACGGTATAAAGAATGAAAAAAAAACCACGGTTAGGTGGTATATATTGTAATACAATTATGGATGGACGGACTGCCTGCCGAGTTCCGACACAGAGGTAGCCACAGCCGTGAACTACCGCACTGTACACTGGTTGATAAAGAGATAGTAGTATACTCGTAACAACTAGTATGACTGACTATGACGGTATAAAGAATGAAAAAAAAACCACGGTTAGGTGGTATATATTATAATACAATTATGGATGGACGGACTGCCTGCCGACTGCCGACACAGAGGTAGCCACAGCCGTGAACTACCGCACTGTACACTGGTTGATAAAGAGATAGTAGTATACTCGTAACAACTAGTATGACACTATGACGGTATAAAGAATGAAAAAAAAACCACGGTTAGGTGGTATATATTATAATAATACAATTATGGATGGACGGACTGCCTGCCGAGTTCCGACACAGAGGTAGCCACAGCCGTGAACTACCGCACTGTACACTGGTTGATAAAGAGATAGTAGTATACTCGTAACAACTAGTATGACTGACTATGACGGTATAAAGAATGAAAAAAAAACCACGGTTAGGTGGTATATATTGTAATACAATTATGGATGGACGGACTGCCTGCCGAGTTCCGACACAGAGGTAGCCACAGCCGTGAACTACCGCACTGTACACTGGTTGATAAAGAGATAGTAGTATACTCGTAACAACTAGTATGACTGACTATGACGGTATAAAGAATGAAAAAAAAACCACGGTTAGGTGGTATATATTGTAATACAATTATGGATGGACGGACTGCCTGCCGAGTTCCGACACAGAGGTAGCCACAGCCGTGAACTACCGCACTGTACACTGGTTGATAAAGAGATAGTAGTATACTCGTAACAACTAGTATGACTGACTATGACGGTATAAAGAATGAAAAAAAAACCACGGTTAGGTGGTATATATTATAATACAATTATGGATGGACGGACTGCCTGCCGACTGCCGACACAGAGGTAACCACAGCCGTGAACTACCGCACTGTACACTGGTTGATAAAGAGATAGTAGTATACTCGTAACAACTAGTATGACACTATGACGGTATAAAGAATGAAAAAAAAACCACGGTTAGGTTGTGCTGCCTCAGTTGAATCTCCTTTACTTGACAGAGATGTGCCTGAGCAGCGGCCCTCCCCAGCCCTATCCCAAATCATACTTATTTTGCATAGGAGATACCATGGTCATGAAGATTGTTCTCCCAGGGTGAGGTTCATTCATTGCATTCTGGGTATGCTGACCCCTGTGATTTCCCCAAATGTGGGAAACTCGACTGCATTATTTGTGGTAGTGGGGGACTGTGTTTGTGCTTTCCTCTGGTCAGCTCTGGTAAAAGCCAGATTTCTGTGTCTCAGATCTTCCTCTAGCCTTGTTCTTCTTTCGAGAGTTCTCTTGTGCTGCCTCAGTTGGATCTCCTTCACTTGACAGGGGGGTGCCCGAGCAGCGACCCTCCTCAGCTCTTGCCCAACTCCTACTTACCTGCCAGGTATGATCAGGAAGGTGCTTCTCCCAGGGCAAGGCTCACCCATTGCACTCTGGGTGTGCTGCATCTGCGATTTCCCCAAATGTGGGACACTTGACTGCATAATTTGTGTTTCCTCTGGTCGGCTCTCATATAATTCAGATCTCTTTGTCTCAGGTCTCTAATGCTAATGGCTGATTAGAATAAATGCCGTGCAGCTGCCTTGCTGCACGGCCAGAGAGCAGGTGAATATCTTAATTTCCTAAAGCCTAGCAACGGGGAATGCGGTCCGCCAGTGGCGTCCCCGTTGCTAGGGTCCGTGCGGCTCAGCGCGCCCGGCGTCTAGCGTTGCTAGGGAGCCGGCGGCTGTACGTGCACGGCATCTCTAGTTGCTAGGCGCCGGGCCGCGCAGACCATCAAGCGGACCCCGGCGCCAAACAGTACCCCCCCCTTGAGGAGGGGTCAAGGAACCCCTAAAGCCAGGTTTCTGAGGAAATTCCCGAAAAAATGCCCTCTTGAGCCTCGGGGCATGAAGATCCTTATCCAGGACCCAAGACCTTTCCTCCGGACCATAGCCTTTCCAGTGAACCAGAAAATACAGCCGATCCCGGGACAATTTGGAATCGAGAACCTTCTCTACCAAGAACTCCTGTTGTCCCTGTACATCTACTGGAGATCTACCCTGAGAGATCTTCCGAGGAAATCTACTGGAAGAAACGTATTGTTTCAACAGGGAACAATGAAACGTATTTCCAATCCGGAGAGATCTTGGTAAACGTAACCGAAAGGCAACTGGGTTGACTCTTTTAATAATAAGAAATGGCCCAATAAATTTGGGTCCCAGTCTAGCTGAGGATTGTCGAAGCCTGATGTTGCGAGTCGACAACCACACCCTATCTCCCACCTTAAAAGTGCAAGGACGTCGGAGCCTGTCAGAAAATTTCTTCTCTCGAAAGGCCGCTTTTCTGAGAGCAAGGTGCACCTTTTTCCAAATGGCTCTGAGATGGGAGGTTAAGGTAAGCGAGGAGACTGAGGAATGATGAAAAAAAGAATTAGCTCTGGGGTGAAAACCAAAAACTGAAAAGAATGGAGACTCTTTAGTGGAG
Source organism: Pseudophryne corroboree (assembly GCF_028390025.1). NCBI lineage: Eukaryota > Metazoa > Chordata > Amphibia > Anura > Myobatrachidae > Pseudophryne > Pseudophryne corroboree. Next base: position 232,745 of record NW_026970042.1, on the reverse strand, counting down.
GAATGACAAGAATTATTGTAAGCAAATTCAGCCAACGGAAGAAACTCGGACCAATCATTCTGGAGTTTGGCTGAATACAAGCGCAAATATTGTTTCAATGATTGGTTAACTCGTTCGGTTTGCCCGTTGGATTGTGGGTGGTAACCGGATGTTAACGACAATTTCATCTTCAATGAGGCACAAAAACATTTCCAGAATTGTGCGATGAATTGTGGACCCCGATCAGAAACAATATCAGTAGGCAACCCATGAAGCCTGAATACATGGCGGAGAAACAAAACTGCCAACCCTTGGGCAGAAGGCAATCGGGGAAGAGCAATAAAATGAGCCATTTTACTAAAACGGTCCACTACCACCCATATGACTCGGAATCCGGCTGAAAGGGGAAGGTCAACCACAAAATCCATAGAAATATGAGACCATGGCCTGAGAGGAACATTTAAGGGCATAAGTTGCCCGATGGGCAAGGAACGGGGAACCTTATGCTGTGCACAAACCTGACATGAATAAACAAATTCCTTGACGTCTTTAGAAAGACCAGGCCACCATACTGAGCGAGAGACTAACTCCAATGTCTTAGAGACTCCTGGATGCCCTGAAACTTTGTTATCATGGAATTCCGTTAAAACAGTAACTCTCAAAAACTCAGGGACGTAAAGACGACCAGCAGGAGTAATTCTAGGAGCTTGGTGTTGAAGCTGTTTTAACTGGGTAAATAAATCTTGTGTGAGGCCCGCCCAGATGACCGAAGATGGAAGTATGGGGGTAACAGGATTGTTATTGTGAACCGGAAGAAAGCTATGTGACAGGGCATCAGCCTTAGTATTCTTGGAACCAGGCCTGAAAGTGATTATAAATTTGAAACGCGTAAAAAATAATGCCCAACGTGCCTGCCGGGCATTAAGCCGCTTAGCCGATTCAATGTATTGCAGGTTCTTATGGTCAGTCAATACCGAAATAGTATGTTTTGCTCCCTCCAGCCAATGCCTCCACTCCTCGAAAGCCCATTTTACCGCCAGTAACTCCCGATTACCAACGTCATAGTTGGATTCAGCGGAGGAGAATTTCCTGGACATAAAGGCACAAGGATGTAACTCCAGAGACTCCGGATCCTTTTGAGAAAGGATAGCCCCCACTCCAACCTCCAAGGCATCAACCTCCACCACAAAGGGCAATTCCGGATTAGGATGTCTGAGGACTGGAGCCGAGACAAAGGCTTGTTTCAAGGCCCGGAAGGACAACTCAGCTTCATGCGACCAGTTGGTAGGATCCGCTCCTTTCTTTGTCAGAGCTACAATGGGAGCAACCAGGTCAGAAAAAGAATGAATGAACCTCCTATAATAATTCGCAAACCCTAAAAAACGCTTAATTGCTTTTAAATTGGTGGGTTGCGCCCAACTAAGGATGGCCTGGAGTTTCTTTGGTTCCATGGAAAATCCCTGAGGGGAAATTATGTACCCTAAAAAAGATACTTCCGTGACATGAAACTCACACTTCTCCAGCTTGGCATATAAATGATTCTCACATAACTTTTGAAGAACCAGACGCACCTGGGTAACATGTTGTTCCATTGATTTAGAAAAAATCAGGATGTCGTCTAAGTAAACGACCACGAATTTCCCTAGGAAGTCACGGAGCACATCGTTAATGAGGTCTTGAAAAACTGCCGGAGCATTGGACAGGCCGAACGGCATCACCAGGTATTCGTAGTGACCCGACTGAGTACTGAAGGCCGTTTTCCACTCATCTCCAGATTTAATTCGGATGAGGTTGTACGCTCCTCTAAGGTCAATTTTAGAAAAAATCACAGCAGAACGTAACTGATCAAAGAGTACAGAAATCAACGGCAAAGGATAGGTGTTTTTAACTGAGATCTTATTCAGGGCTCTAAAATCAATGCAAGGTCTAAGCGAGCCATCCTTTTTCTCCACAAAGAAGAAGCCTGCACTTAAAGGAGATTTTGATGGTCTAATAAATCCTTTCTCAAGGCTCTCCTTTACATAATCATTCATAGCCGCAGTTTCTGGCCCGGATAATGCATATAATCTTCCCTTTGGCAATGCGGCACCAGGAATTAACTCAATAGCACAATCATAAGGCCGATGGGGAGGCAGAATGTCCGCATTGCCTTTGGAGAAAACATCAGCAAACTCCTGGTATTCCACCGGAATGAGTTCTGGAATGATAGCTGCTACTCTGACTGGAAACGTGATACATTCCTTATCACAAAAAGTACCCCAATGTGAAATCTCCCCCGACCGCCAATCAATGGTGGGATTATGAAAGGCCAGCCAAGGGTGACCCAGAACAACTGGAACTGCTGGGCAATATGTAAGAAAGAACTCGATTTTCTCGGAATGTAGAGCTCCTACTGTAAGTAGTGCAGGGGGTGTACGGAGAGAAATAATCCCATTAGACAGCGGACTCCCATCTAAGCCATGCATGGTGACACACCTACCCAAAGGTAACTGAGGAATGCCTAAGGCCTTAGCCCAAGTTAAATCCATAAAGTTTCCTGCAGCTCCACTGTCAACAAAAGCCGACACCGAAGAACTGAGGCTGCCAAAGGAAACTTTAACTGGGACTAAAAGGGAGTTATTCGAGGAGATAAGCTGCAGACCTAGGTGAACCCCCTCACAATTCACCTGGTCAAAGCGTTTCCCGACTTGTTCGGACAATTACGAGCAAAATGTCCCTTACCCCCACAGTACAGACAAAGACCAGAATTTTGCCTTCTGGCTCTTTCTTCAGGAGACAGCCGGGAGAGACCCATCTGCATGGTCTCCTCTACGTCTTCAGGAATGGAATTTACACACGGACTTGACCTTACAGGTGCTCCTTTTTCAGCCCTCCGCTCTCTGAGACGACGATCAATCTTAATAGAAAGCTCCATGAGTTTATCGAGAGTCTCAGGAGCGGGGTACTGAAGGAGACTGTCTTTTATAGACTCTGATAAGCCGAGGCGAAACTGACTGCGCAGGGCTGGGTCATTCCAGCCACAGTCGTTCGACCAACGGCGAAACTCCGTACAATAAACCTCTGCAGGATTTCTACCCTGTCTGAGAGCGCGCAACTGACTTTCAGCGGACGCCTCTCTATCAGGGTCATCATACAAGAGCCCTAAAGACTCAAAAAAAGCGTCAACTGACAACAATGCCGGATCCTCTGCTCTTAAACCAAATGCCCAGGTCTGAGGATCCCCCTGGAGCAAAGAAATAATAAACCCGACCCGCTGAGATTCAGTACCCGAGGAAGTCGGTCTTAAACGAAAATAAAGTTTACAGGATTCTTTAAAATTAAAAAACTCTTTTCTATCACCAGAAAAACGGTCAGGCAAATGCATCTTTGGTTCAGGGACTACCCTTGGGGAAGCTCGCAAAAGATCTTCCTGCGACTTCACCCGAAGAGAAAGATCCTGAACCATCTGAGTAAGTTCTTGAATCTGGCTGACTAAGAGCTGACCAGGATTTGGCACTAAACCTGTTGGATTCATGAGGCCGATAAACTCTCACAAAACTGAATGAGAAAAAATTAAACCCCGTTTAATTTTAAGTTTTGGTATGGCCGGTAATAATGTTATGATTCCAGCACTCTGGTCAGAGAAGATCTTATGGCAAGGACTGGAGCACTGGAACGGAATGCTGGGGAAGGGAGCAGGACAGGAAAATAGCCCCTGGCGCCCTAACTCTGTTGTCTTACCCGTGTTGTCAGAAATCCCCTGCGAGACTATGGTTTCTTGAGCCCTTGGCAGCCGCGTTTGAAGGGCGGATTATGTCTGCCCAACTTCGATGCCCCCCGGTCTTAATGAGAGACAAAGGGAAACCCGAGACAGGGTGATAACAAGAGGCCCTCTAACTAAACAACCAGGCCAGGGGCTAAGCAAACTCAAAACTATAATATGTGCGGAGAAACCGCCAGGAAAAAGGACAACCAAAATATCCACTTGTCCAATTCTCCTACCCGGCACCGCCAAGTACCAGAGAGGACTTGTGGAAGCGGAACCCTCCGCAAATGCTCCAAACACAAAATATAAAAGGTAAAGCGGCTGAGCCGCAACACACGGCAGAGCCGCAACTCACGAACACCACTGGATATAAAACGGTGATCAGTCAGGACTCCAGGGAACCAAACGACCTCTTGGGATGAGATGACAACTCCCGAATACCGGACTTCTGCGGACTGGAATGACCGGATACAGCAGGACTGGAAACAGACTCTCAGCAAACAAAGGCAGCATGCAGGAAGCTATTACCGGCGTCTGTGAGAAGCCCTGGGAGTGTATTTAACAAGGAGTCCTCCAATCAGCTGCTAAAGGCTGATTAGAATAAATGCCGTGCAGCTGCCTTGCTGCACGGCCAGAGAGCAGGTGAATATCTTAATTTCCTAAAGCCTAGCAACGGGGAACGCGGTCCGCCAGTGGCGTCCCCGTTGCTAGGGTCCGTGCGGCTCAGCGCGCCCGGCGTCTAGCGTTGCTAGGGAGCCGGCGGCTGTACGTGCACGGCGTCTCTAGTTGCTAGGCGCCGGGCCGCGCAGACCATCAAGCGGACCCCGGCGCCTAACAGTATGACTCCCAAAAACAACAACCGCGTCATTGGGACCAACTGCGATTTTGGCAAGTTTAGGAGCCAACCATGTTGTTGAAGAACTGTCAGGGAGAGTAGATGTTTTGCACCAACTGGTCCCTGGATCTCGCCTTTATCAGGAGATCATCCAAGTACGGCATAATTGTGACTCCTTGCTTGCGAAGGAGAACCATCATTTCCACCATCACCCTGGTGAAAATCCTCGGAGCCGTGGACAGACCAAACGGCAACGTCTGAAATTGGTAATGACAATCCTGAATTGCAAACCTCAGGTAGCTTGATGCAGTGGCTAAACGGGAACATGTAATTAGGCATCCTTATGTCTACCAAAACCATGAAATCTCCTTCCTCCGGACTGGAGATCCCTACCCTGAGAGATTCCATCTTGAAATTGAATTTCTTTAGGTAGAAATTGAGGGATTTCAGATTTAAGATTGGTCTGACTGAGCCGTCTGGCTTCGGGAGCACGAAGAGGCTTGAATAAAAACCTTCTCCCTGCTGACTAAGGCCGATTTGAACAATCGGTGAGGGGGAACGTCTTGAAACCCCAGTTTGTACCCTTGTGACACTATTTGTAAAACCCACGAGTCCAGGTCCAAATTAATCCAGAACTGACTGAAGTGTTTTAGACGTGCCCCCACTGGTGTGGGCTCCTGCAAGAGAGCCCCAGCGTCATGCAGTGGATTTGGCAGAAGCAGAGGACGATCTCTGCTCCTGCGATCTTGAAGAGGCTACAGACCTCTTCCCTCTTCTCCTTCCTCTACCTGCAAAGAAAGGGGAATCTTAACTTCTTGCATATCTATTGGGACAAAATGACTGCGTTAGACAATGATGCGTCTTCATCCGTTGAGAGGGAACATAGGGCAAGAAGGTTGACTTACCTGCGGGAGCTGCCGAGATCAAATTAACTAGGCAGTCACCAAACAAGGCTTCACCTTCATAGGGAAGAGACTCCCTTTCTTCTTGGAGTCAGCATCAGCATTCCCTTGGTGAATCCACAATGCCCTCCTATCCGAGACTGCCATGAAATTGGCCCGTGAACTCAAGAGTCCTATATCCCTTGCAGTCGTAAGTATGCTGCAGTGTCCTTGATATGATCCAACGTAAGGATTATCCCATCTCTCCAAGATATCTATATCGGAAGACAAGGTATTCGACCAATTCTTGAATACTACTACTCACCCATGCGCATGTAATGGCAGGTCTAAGTAATGTACCCGTGGTTACATAACTAGAAATAATGTAGCTTCCTGCATACGATCCGCTGGATTTGTGACAGGGCCCCGTGCAGAACAGGGGGTGACTCCCACTTTATTCTGTCCGCAGCAGGAAATGAATAAACAATCGGAAACCTTTTGGGGATTTGAAGCCATCTTGTCGAGCTGGCCCAGACTTTCTCAAACAGAGATGGAGAAACGTTACATCAGCTTTCATTATATATCTATATATACATACATATAGACCCCTTTGTCAGGAACAGCAGGGTCCTCAGTGATGTTAATATGTCCTTAATATCCACAATCATGTACTGAATGCTCCTTGCCAATATTGGATCTAATCAGGAAATATTATGGTCGACATAGGAATCAGTATCCGAGTCAGTATCAGTGTGTAGTAACATTTTTGCGGGCCTGAGGGAAAAGAAGCATAGCCATGAACATCACATCTATTCTCTACGTCTGTGTCTGGGACACAGATTTATCCAACCTCACTCTGATATTATTGAAACTTTCACCCAGTCAGTTATTGGTGGTGCCAACAGGGCCACCATCATATGTCTGCATTCCTAATATAGTTTCCTCTTGGGAAAAACATTCAGCCACCGACATGTTGACACACATGTACCAAGTACCCACAGACACATCGGCTTATGGGGGATAGACCTACAGTAAATCTGTCAGAGGGACAGAGAGGATTTTTCAGCTCACAACCCAGCGCCAAAAGTACACAGTCTGGGAAATAATAAACTCTATAGTGATAGACTTGTAACGCTCTATAGATGTGCTGGTGAGGTGAGGAAGAAGCCCCGCCGCTGTAATGGCACGCTTCTGTCCCGCTCAGAAACAAATAATTAATTACGCTGGCGGGGTAAGGACAGTGCCCAGGCACTAATGTCCACTTTTGCCAGCCTTTTGTGAGGAATTTATGCTGCCCAGGGTGCCCCCCCCCACCCACCCACATGCCCTGCACCCTGCAGTGCCTGTGTTTGTGTGGAAGCATGGCGCACAGCATTCCGCTCGCTGCGTGGTACCTCAGAATGCCATCACTGGAGAAGAAGTCTTCTGTTCTTCTGCTACTCGCCTGTCTTCTGACTTCTGGCTCTGTAAGGGGGTGATGGCAGGCTACGGGAGTGGGCATCTAGGCGTACCCAGCGATCAGCACCCTCAGGAGCTAATGGTGTCCTGTCAGCCAGAAGCAGAGCCATTGAACTCACTAGAAGTTGGTCATACTTCTCTCCCCTAAGTTCCACGAAGCAGGGAGACTGTTGCCAGCAGCCTCCCTGAAAATAAGAAAAACTAACATAAGTCTTTTCAGAGAAACTCAGTAGAGCTCCCCTGTAGTGCATCCAGTCTCACTGGGCACAATTCTAAAACTGGAGTCTGGAGGAGGGGTATAGAGGGAGGAGACAGTTCACACCCTTTGAAAGTCTTAAAGTGCCCATGTCTCCTGCGGATCCCGTCTATACCCCATGGTTCTTAATGTGATCCCAGCATCCTCTAGGACGTATGAGAAAACAAATAACGCACATACGAGGAGGAGAGAACAAAGGAAGCTATAAGGAGGGGAGGGGAGGGGAGGGGGGGGGGAGGTAAGGTAGTAAAGGGATATTGGATAAACTACAACCTTATACATATTCATTAATGTACCAGTAGTTAGAAGTAGAAGAGCTCTAACAGAAACCACAAAGCTTATCTAAAGCCACACCACACTGGATATGCCCAATCTCATTTGATCTTTGAAGCAAAGCAGTATTGGACTTTGTTACTACCAAGCAGTCTCCCATCCATGTATTATCAGATTCTTTAGGTGTTTTTAAACTACCAACACCCTTTTCTTGGTACTGTACATTTAATTTTTACACATATTCTTTTATGTACCAGAAGTTAGAAGTAGAAGAGCTCTAACAGAAACCACGAGCTCATCTACAGCCACAGCACACTGGATTTGCCCAATCTCTCCTGATCATGGAAGCTGAGCAGTGTTGGTCCTGGTTTTAGTACTTGGATGGGAGACCACCAGGAAATACCAGGAGCTGTGTGTATTTTTACAAAACCAACACCGTTCTCTTGATGCATTCCATTTTGAAACATTGGGGCAGATCTATTAAGCCTGGGGAACTGATAAAGTGCAAGGTGATAAAGTACCAGCCAGTCAGCTCCTAACTGTCATTTTTCAAACCCAGCCTGTGACATGGCAATTAGGAGCTGATTGGCTGGTACTTTATCACCATGCAAATTATCATTTCACCAGGTTTAATAAATCGTCCGCTTATTCATTTATGTACGAGTAGTTAGAAGTAGAACTCTAACAGAAACCACTAAGCTCATCTACAGCCACACCACACTGTATATGCCCAATATCACCTGATCTTAGGCCTGGTTTGTTCTTGGATGTGAGACCACCTGGGAATACCAGGTGCTGTAGGTAGTTTTATACTACCAACACCGTTCTCTTGATGCATTCTATTTTGAAACTTATTCATTGATGTAGTAGTTAGAAACAGCAAAAATCATCTACAGCCGCATCACACTGGATATGTCCAATCCAGTGGCGTAACTAGAAATTTTTCTCCCCCAAGCCAAAAAATTCTTCGGCGCCCCCCCCCCCCCCCTTCATGCTCCATAATTGGGAGCAAGAAAGGGATAAATATGCGCGCGCCTAAGGCGCGCGCGTCAAAAAAGGGGCGTGGTTTTGTTGGAGTGGGCGTGGTTTCGCATAAAGGGGCGTGGCATTGCAGGAAAAGACTACCTTATACCCCAGTTTTGCAACCTGCACGCCCATACGTTTGCCACCACAGGAAAGAAAAATAATCCTGATTCATGCCCCTTACATTATTTGTCATTTTTCCTCCTTATAGTAATGCCCAGTATACATTATGCCACATACTGCAATGGCCCTTAGACATTATGCCGCACACAATAATGCACGACACAATATGCACACACTGTAATGCCCCCGACACATTATGCCACACACCGTAATGTCTGTGACACATTATGCCACACACCGTAATGCCTGTGACACATTATGACAGGAATCGCAATGCCCGTTATACATTATGCTTCACACTGCAATGCCCCTGATACATTATAGCACATACAATGTCTGTGACACATTATGACACACACCGCAATGTCCGTGATACATTATGCCACACACTGCAATGCCCAATACATTATAGCACATACAATGCCTGTGACACATTATGCCACACACTGCAATGACCTTGAGACATTATACCACAATGCCCGTGATATAGTATACCATACACCGTAATGCCTGTGACACATACCGCAATGCCCTGCCCGTTATACCCTATGCCACACATCGCAATGCCCGTTATGTATTATGCCACACTGCAATGACCCTGAGACATTATACCACATACCACAATGCCCGTGATATAGTATACCACACACCGTAATGCCTGACACATTATGACACACACCGCAATGTCCGTGATACATTATGCCACACACTGCAATGACCCTGAGACATTATACCACATATCACAATGCCCGCGATATAGTATACCATACACCGTAATGCCTGCGACACATTATGACACACACCGCAATGTCCGTGATACATTATGCCACACACCGTAATGCCCATTACACATTAAGTCCTACAGTAAGGCTTCTAATTACTTTTCAATTACCTGCTCGTTGTCAGGGGTTTCATGCACTGGGTGTCATGCTCGTTGCCAGGGGTTTCATGCTCTTGGTTCCATGCACGGTGCCAGGGGTTTTCATGCTCAGGGTGTCATGCTCGTTGCCAGGGGTTTCATGCACTGGGTGTCATGCTCGTTGCCAGGTGTTTCATGCACTGGGTGTCATGCTCGTTGCCAGATGTTTCATGCACTGGGTGTCATGCTCGTTGCTAGGAGGTAGTCCTTGTTGCTAGGGCTGTGCTCCCAGTGCCACATATGTCCCCAGTGCCAGATATTCCCCCACGGTGCCAGGTACTTACATGCCCCAGTGCCAAATATAGTCGTCCCCCCCATGTGCCAGGTACACATATGCCCCCAGTGCCAGATATTCCCCCCCAGTGCCATATATGCCCCCAGTGCCAGATATTCCCCCCAGTGCCATATATGCCCCCCGTGCCATATATGCCCCCAGTGCCAGATACCCCCCCCAGTGCCATATATGCCCCCAGTGCCAGATATTCCCCCCCAGTGCCATATATGCCCCAGTGCCAGATATCCCCCCCAGTGCCAGATATGCCCCCAGTGCCAGATATTCCCCCTAGTGCCAGAAATGCCCCAGTGCCAGATATTCCTCCCTCCCCCCCCCCCGTGCCATATATGCCCCCAGTGCCAGATATTTACCCCCCCCCCCGCCGTCGCTTTTTGGAGGGACACGGAGAGCACAGCTCGTCTCTCCTGTGTCCCTCCTGCTGCATCATCTCCGGCGGCCGCGGGTCTAATAGGGGGAAGTGCTGGTTCGTGAGCCAATTAGAGCTCACGGACGGCACTTCCCCCTATTAGACCCGCGGCCGCCGGAGATGATGCAGCAGGAGGGACACAGGGAGGCGCGCTGTGTGCCCTCCGTGTCCCTCCAAAAAGCGGCGGAGGGAAGGAGACTGCAGACTGACATGCGGACGCTCGTCCGCATGTCAGTCTGCTGTAAATCAGTGGCGCCCCCGCAGCCCCTCGCCCCCAAGCCACCGCGAGGACTGCGGGGGCAGTAGTTACGCCACTGGTCCAATCTCATCTGATGATGGAAGCTAAGCAGTGTTGTGCCTGGTTTGTTTTTGGATTTCAAGTCCTGCCTTCTGGTTTGGCCACGGCACCTCGGATATTCACCAAGGTCATGGCCGTGATGACGACCCTTCACCATCAGAGAATCAGGATCCTGCCAAATCTGGACGACTTGCTGATCCTGGTGAACTCCCAAGAGGTTCTCCACAGTTATCTGGAACTGGCGGTCCAATTCCTAAAAGTCCACGGGTGGCTCATCAACTGAAAAAAGTCCTCGCTGGTCCCTGCTCGGAACATTGTGCACCTAGGGGCACTGCTGGACACACACAGCCAACAATTGTTTCTGTCTCCAGAGAAAGTCCTGAAAATTCAGGACAGTATCGTCCTCTCTCGCCCAAGAGTGTTGATACACATGGCGATGCAAGTACTAGACCTCATGGTGTCGGCTTTCGATATGGTAGAGTACGCTCAATTTCATTACCGCCCTCTGCAGAGGTTAATCCTCTCCAAGTGGGACGGCCTGCCTCATCGGATGATGTCTCAAATGATCTCCTTGACTCCGGAGGTTCGTCTGACACTGAGCTGGAGGCTACAGGTCCAACAGTTGAGCAGGGACCATCCCTTCTGGATCTCCAACTGTGTCCTCCTGACAATGGATGCCAGTCTTTTGGGCTGGGCCATGGTGTTGGAGCAACACTTTCTCCAGGGTCAGTGGACCAGGGAGGAATCTCTCCTCCTGATATACATTCTGGAATTGCAGGCAGTGTTCAATTAATTGACACTGGCCCTGCCTCTAGTACAGAACAGGCCTGTTCAAGTACAATCTGACAACGCCACCACGGTAGTGTACACAAATCATCAAGGCGGCACTCGAAACTGCATGGCAAAGCTGGAAGTATCAAAAATCCTCCGTTGGGTAGAAAGTCATCTGACAGCAATATCGGCAGTGTTCATTTCCGGAGTCCTCAACTAGGAAGCGGATTTCCTCAGTCGTCAGGACGTTCACGCTGGAGAGTGGAGAGGCCGCAGCAGAAATGTCTGCACTGGTGTCAGTAGGTGACTGAGGCAGGGATGACTGGGAGATAGTGGGTGACAGGGAGATAGTGGGTTACTGAGGGAGGGGTGATAGGAAGGGGTTGGGTAAGTATGGGAAGAAAGTGGGTGACAGGTATAATAAATGACTAAGGCAGGGGTGATAGGGAGATAGTGGATGACTGTGGCAGGGGTGACAGGGACAGTAAGAGACTGAGGCAGGGGTGACAGGGATAGTGGCTGACTGAGGCAGGGGTGACTGGGAGATAGTGGGTGACTGAGGCAGGGTTGACAGGGATAGTGGGTGACTGAAGCAGGGGTGATAGGGTGACAGTGGGTGACTAAAGCAGGGGTGACTGGTATAGTGGGTGACTGAGGCAGGGATCGCAGATATAGTGGTTGACTGAGGCAGCGGTGACTGGGAGATAGTGGGTAACTGAGGCAGGGGTGACAGGGAAAGTGTGTGACTCAGGCAGGGGTGATAGGGAGATAGTGGGCTGCATATCTCTGCCTCACTGCAGCAGCACATTCCTGCTTCAATGACAGCAGCACATCCCTACCTCACTTATAGCAGCACATCCCTGCCTCGCTGACAGCAGCACATCCCTGCCTCGCTGACAGCAGCACATCCCTGCCTCGCTGACAGCAGCACATCCCTGCTTCGCTGACAACAGCACATCCCTGCTTCGCTGACAGCAGCACATCCCTGCCTCGCTGACAGCAGCACATCCCTGTCTCGCTGACAGCAGCACAGCACTGCTTCGCTGACAGCAGCACATCACTGCTTCACTACCAGCAGCACATCCCTGCCTCACTGGCAGCAGCACATCCCTGCCTTACTGACAGCTGTATATTCAGACCTGATCCCTGCTGTGCATATTCACACAACAGGAGATCAGGTCTGAAGTGCGTGTGTGCTGGTGCCGCAGTGCACCGGCACATGCCAGAGATGCGATCAGCATCTCTGCCCAGTGAGCGCCTCTGCCTGATTGACAGGCAGAGGCGGTCACTAGGCAGGAGGAGTCGGGCCAGCGGCGTTGTGCCGCCATTTTGGGGGCACAGTCAGGACAACGCAGACATGACCGGACCGTATGGGGGCGGGCCGTGACGGCTGCGTGACCCGGACAGCAACGGGCCTGATTTACTAAAATCTCAGATAAATTTTATGGCATTTATGTGCAGTCTAGTTTGCACAGTTGATAGAGTGTTGATCTTGCACTATCAATGTAAGCCTCACATAGGTTTGATACACATGTAAGTTTGGTTTTATTTTACTACATTGTGGTTTGTGGCTCTATACCATGTAATGCATGTCTTTTAACAGTAGTCAAGTCTTCCAATGTGCTTGTTTGTGAAACCCAATAGATAGCTTTATTTTATTTTGTTTCTTCAAATATTGAATGCATATGTCTTATAACTTTTTTTTTTTTTCAATATACAGGTTGAGTATCTGTATATACATTTTTATTATAAGATTTTCAATGACACAAGTACATCCAAGTTGCAGATTATGGATTGTGAAGGACAAATCAACCATATAAACAATTTAAGCAATTTAAATTGCATGCAGGTAGTAGAATATCAAACTCCTTGGATGAGAGTTGGTCGTAATAAACTAGGATAGAAAAGAATAAAGTAGAAAATAAGATTTTGAACCTACCGGTAAATCTTTTTCTCGTAGTCCGTAGAGGATGCTGGGGACTCCGTAAGGACCATGGGGATAGACGGGCTCCACAGGAGACATGGGCACTTTAAGAAAGACTTTAGTTCTGGGTGTGCACGGCTCCTCCCTCTATGCCACAGTTAGAGAAACTGTGCCCAGAGGAGACGGACAGTATGAGGAAAGGATTTTGTTAATCCAGGGCAAGATTCATACCAGCCACACCAATCACACCGTATAACTTGTGATAAACTACCCAGTTATCAGTATGAAAAAACAACATAGCATCAGTGCAGGACCGATGCAAATATAACATAACCCTTATTGAAGCAATAACTATATACAAGTATTGCAGAAGTAGTCCGCACTTGGGACGGGCGCCCAGCATCCTCTACGGACTACGAGAAAAAGATTTACCAGTAGGTTTAAAATCTTATTTTCTCTAACGTCCTAGAGAATGCTGGGGACTCCGTAAGGACCATGGGGATTATACCAATGCTCCAAAACGGGCGGGAGAGTGCGGATGACTCTGCAGCACCGATTGAGCAAACATGAGTTCCTCCTCAGCCAGGGTATCAAACTTATAGTATTTTGCAAAGGTGTGTGAACCCGACCAAGTAGCAGCTTGACACAGCTGTAGTGCCGAGACCCCTCGGGCAGCCGCCCAAGAAGAGCCCACTTTCCTCGTGGAATGGGCCTTGACCGATTTCAGTAACTGCAATCCAGCCATAGAATGCGCTTGCTGAATCGTGTTACAAATCCGGCGAGCAATAGCCTGCTTTGAAGCAGGGGCACCAATCTTGTTGGTTGCATACAGGACAAACAGCGCTTCAGTTTTCCTGACTCTAGCCGTCCTGGCCACGTAAATTTTCAAAGCCCTAACCACATCAAGTAACTCGGAATCCTCCAAGTCACGCGTAGCCACAGGCACCACAATAGGTTGGTTCATATGAAAAGATGAGACCACTTTTGGTAGGAATTGAGGACGGGTCTGCAATTCCGCTCTATCCACATGGAATACCAAATATGGGCTTTTATGTGACAAAGCCGCTAATTCCGACACTCGCCTAGCCGAAGCCAAGGCTAATAACATGACCACCTTCCATGTGAGATATTTTAACTCCACTGTTTTAAGTGGTTCAAACCAGTGTAATTTTAGAAAACTTAACACCACGTTAAGGTCCCAAGGTGCCACCGGAGGCACAAAAGGAGGCTGAATATGCAGCACTCCTTTTACAAAAGTCTGATTTTCTGGAAGAGAAGCCAATTCTTTTTGAAAGAAAATGGATAAGGCTGAAATCTGGACCTTAATAGAGCCTAATTTTAGGCCCAAATTCACTCCAGTTTGTAGGAAGTGAAGGAAACGGCCCAGATGGAATTCTTCCGTAGGAGCATTCCTGGCCTCACACCAAGAAACATAATTTCGCCATATACGGTGTAATGTTTTAACGTTACATCCTTCCTAGCCTTTATCAGCGTAGGGATGACCTCAACCGGAATGCTAGGATCCGGCATTCAACCGCCATGCCGTCAAACGCAGCCGCGGTAAGTCTTGGAACAGACAGGGCCCCTGATGCAACAGGTCCTGTCTTAGAGGGAGAGGCCACAGATCTTCTGTGAGCATTTCCTGCAGATCCGGATACCAGGTCCTCCGTGGCCAATCTGGAACAATGAGGATTGTTCTCACTCCTCTTTGTCTTATTATCCTCAACACCTTGGGTATGAGAGGAAGAGGAGGAAATACATAGACCGACCGGAACACCCACGGTGTCACTAGGGCGTCTACAGCTACTGCCTGAGGGTCTCTTGACCTTGCGCAATACCTCTGTAGCTTTTTGTTGAGCCGGGACGGCATCATGTCTATCTGTGGCAGTTCCCACCGACTTGTAATCTGTGCAAAGACTTCCTGATGAAATCCCCACTCTCCCGGATGTAGGTCGTGTCTGCTGAGGATGTCTGCTTCCCAGTTGTCCACTCCCGGAATGAACACTGCTGACAGTGCGCTTGCGTGATTCTCCACCCAGCGAAGAATTCTGGTGGCTTGTGCCATCGCCACTCTGCTTCTTGTGCCGCCTTGGCGGTTTACATGAGCCACTGCGGTGACGTTGTCTGACTGGATCAGAACCGGTTGGTCGCAAAGTAAGGTCTCCGCTTGACGTAGGGCATTGTATATGGCCCTTAGTTCCAGGATGTTGATGTGAAGACAAGTCTCTTGACTTGACCAAAGACCTTGGAAATTTCTTCCCTGTGTGACTGCTCCCCAACCTTGGAGGCTTGCGTCTGTGGTCACCAGGATCCAGCCCTGAATG
The DNA here is from genome assembly GCF_028390025.1 of Pseudophryne corroboree. Classification (NCBI taxonomy): domain Eukaryota; kingdom Metazoa; phylum Chordata; class Amphibia; order Anura; family Myobatrachidae; genus Pseudophryne; species Pseudophryne corroboree. The sequence goes on along the minus strand of NW_026970042.1, from coordinate 217,235 downwards.
CTGAATCTGCGTCCCTCGAGAAGGTGAGCACTCTGCAGCCACCACAAGAGTGATACCCTGACCCTGGGGGACAGGGTGATCAACCAATGCATCTGTAAATGTGACCCGGACCACTTGTCCAGTAGGTCCCATTGGAAAGTCCTTGCATGGAACCTGCCGAATGGAATGGCCTCGTATGATGCCACCATCTTTCCCAGGACTCGAGTGCAGTGATGCACTGACACAAGTTTTGGTTTCAATAGGTTCCTGACAAGAGTCATGAGTTCCTGGGCCTTTTCTATCAGGAGATAAACCCTCTTCTGGTCTGTGTCCAGAATCATGCCCAAGAAAGACAGACGAGTAGTAGGAATCAACTGCGACTTCGGGATATTGAGAATCCAGCCGTGTTGCTGTAACACTTTCAGTGAAAGTGATACGCTGTTCAGCAACTGCTCTCTTGATCTCGCTTTTATGAGATCGCCCAAGTACGGGATAATTGTGACACCTTGCTTGCACAGGAGCACCATCATTTCCGCCATTACCTTGGTGAAAATTCTCAGTGCCATGGAGAGACCAAACAGCAACGTCTGAAATTGGCAATGACAGTCCTGTACCGCAAATCTGAGTTACGCCTGATGAGGTGGATAAATGGGGACATGAAGGTATGCATGCTGTACACAAATGCGGACAACAGGTGTCAAGCCGTGTGTTGCCTTTGTCAAGCTGTAATAAGTAGGGATAAGGATGTTAACCACCTCGGAACATCCTCCCTTATACGTCACCTGCAGCGCATTCATCATAAGTCAGTGACAAGTTCAAAAACTTTGGATGACAGCGGAAGCAGTCCACTAACCACTAAATCCCTTCCTCTTGTAACCAAGCTCCTGCAAACCACACCACCAACTCCCTCAGTGTCAATTTCCTCCTTAGACAGGAGAGCCAATAGTCCTGCAGGCCATGTCACTGGCAAGTCTGACGAGTCCTCTCCTGCCTGGGATTCCTCCGATGCATCCTTGAGTGTAACGCCTACTGCTGCTGGCGCTGCTGTTGTTGCTGCTGGGAGTCGATCGTCATCCCAGAGGGGAAGTCGGAAGACCACTTGTACTTCTTCCAGTAAGCAATTGACTGTCCAACAGTCCTTTGCGAGGAAGATGAAATATCACAGCAGTCATCCTGCTGCAAAGCGGATAACTCAGGTCTGGGTGGTGAGAAACGTGGTTCCGGTATCCATCGTTAATTTATAGGCAACTAGAGACTTGATTGAGGTACTGTGTCCCCGGTACCAAATACCCTCTAGGTTCCATTTCTCTAGGCAGGCGATACCGAAAATGTACACAGACCTCAGAAAAAGAGTCACCAGTGTCCTAAAAAATGCAGTTGTACCCAATGTCCACTTGTCTGTGGTTAAGTGGAGCAGGGCAGACTCAGGACTATATGACTGTGACAGCCCACTGGGTAGATGTATTGCCTCCCGCAGCAAGAACAGCAGCGGCGGCACCAGTAGCAGCATCTCGCAATTGCCAACTCGTTCCTAGGCAGGCTACGCTTTGTATCACCGCTTTCCATAAGAGGCACACAGCTGACAACCTCTTACGGAAACTGAGGAACATCATCGCAGAATGGCTTACCCCAATTGAACTCTCCTGGGGATTTGTGACATCGGACAACGCCACCAATATTGTGCGTGCATTACATCTGGGCAAATTCCAGCACGTCCCATGTTTTGCACATACATTGAACTTGGTGGTGCAGAATTATTTAAAAAACGACAGGGGCGTGCAAGAGATGCTGTCGGTGGCCCGAAGAATTGCGGGCCACTTTCTGCCTTCAGCCACCGCATGCCGAAGACTGGAGCACCACCAAACATTCCTGAACCTGCCCTGCCATCATCTGAAGCAAGAGGTGGTAACGAGGTTGAATTCAACCCTCTATATGCTTCAGAGGATGGAGGAGCAGCAAAAGGCCATTCAAGCCTATACATCTGCCCACGATATAGGCAAAGGAGGGGGAATGCACCTGACTCAAGCGCAGTGGAGAATGATTTCAACATTGTGCAAGGTTCTGCAACCCTTTGAACTTTCCACACGTGAAGTCAGTTCAGACACTGCCAGCCTGAGTCAGGTCATTCCCCTCATCAGGCTTTTGCAGAAGAAGCTGGAGACATTGAAGGAGGAGCTAAAACAGAGCGATTCAACTAGGCATGTGGGACTTGTGGATGGAGCACTTAATTTGCTTAACCAGGATTCAATCTGTTGAAATCAGAGCACTACATTTTGGCCGCCGTGCTCGATCCTAGATTTAAAACCTACATTGTATCTCTCTTTCCGGCAGACACAAGTCTGCAGAGGTTCAAAGACCTGCTGGTGAGAAAATTGTCAAGTCAAGCGGAACGTGACCCGTCAACAGCTCCTCCTTCACATTCTCCCGCAACTGGGGGTGCGAGGAAAAGGCTAAGAATTCCGAGCCCACCCGCTGGCGGTGATGCAGGGCAGTCTGGAGTGAGTGCTGACATCTGGTCCAGACTGAAGGACCTGGCAACGATTACTGACATGTCGTCTACTGTCACTGCATATGATTCTGTCACCTTTGAAAGAATGGTGGAGAAAAAGAGGCAATTTGGAGGCCCTTGCACAAACTGGCTTTATTCTACCTAAATTGCCCTCCCTCCAGTGTGTACTCCGAAAGAGTGTTTAGTGCGGCCGCTCACCTTGTCAGCAATCGGCGTACAAGGTTACTTCCAGAAAATGTGGAGAAGATGATGATCATTAAAATTAATTATAATCAATTCCTCCGTGGAGACATTCACCAGCAATTGCCTCCAGAAAGTAAACAGGGATCTGAGATGGTGGATTCCAGTGGGGACGAATTAATAATCTGTGAGGAGGGGGATGTACACAGTGAAAGGGGTGAGGAATCGGAGGATGATGAGGTGGACATCTTGCCTCTGTAGAGCCAGTTTGTGCAAGGAGAGATTGATTGATTTTTTTTTGGTGGGGGCCCAAACCAACCAGTCATTTCAGTCAGTCGTGTGGCAGACCCTGTCGCTGAAATGATGGGTTCGTCAATGTTTTTCTTTTCAATCTAAGCCCCTGCAGTTTTCTGTAAGCATCTGCTTCGCTATGATGATCAACAAGTCACAAGGGAAAACACTCAGGGCTGGAGGCGTAGATCTTAGAACCAGCTGCTACAAGCATGGCAGAGGTGTCACTATCACTGATGACACCCAGAGAGGCGGCGAGGGAGATTGTAATGCAGTGCGCGCAGATAAGCAGCGCAATGGTAAAAAGGAGGCATGGTCTCATAGGTAGGGGCGTTTCCTGAATCACCATTTTGTTGCTGCGGGTATCCCGGGGGTTGGGGGCTGTACCCGGGGACTAGTGTGTGAGTGGTGCTGGCTCCTACACAGTGACAGAAACTGGGTGTTGCACGTAATGTCACAGTGAAACACCCATATTCTGTCACTGAAGAAGAGCCGGCACTTTGGTATCACCCCACTTGGCGGGTGACACTCGGGTGTGTGCCGCAACCCCGTTGTGATGCCACTGACCCATGGGAAGCTTTACGTGGCTTACCCATGTGTTAGTAGCCCCAAGCATCTTTTGTGTTAGTCCCTGAAGAAAAACTTCAAATATTGTTTACAATTTTGTAATCAATGGCCTAATTCAGTAAGGATTGCAAATTCTGCTAAGTAACAGAATTTGCAATCCTTTGGTTCGCATGCTGGGGCCACCCATCACAGGGCATGGCCACCCAGCATGCCGCCTCCCTTCTTGACCACGCTGAAATTGCAGTCTCAGTGCAGTTCAGCGTGATCATAAAAAATGGGTTAGCCTCCTGTTGGTGCAGACTGTACGTGTGCGCAGGAAGCCGCCACCATTTTTGTGATCGCAACGGCTGCATGTGATGTCATGCAGCCGCTCTGACCACGCCTCCTGTTTCTCCGTTGAAGCCCTGCCCCCGCACCGCTCCATCTCCGACTTTGAAATGGAGTGTTGCTGACCCCCCCCGCACCGATTGACAGTCACAGAAAATGCAGGCGCATGCGTATGCTCTTAGCAATTTTAGCAGTTGGATTGCTTATTGTGATTGCAATCCAACCTGAATCAGGCTCTATTACCTATCACAATGCACTGCAGGTAGTACAAAATGGGGTTAATATAGGAGAAAAACCCCCAGAGCTGTGCTCCTTAACTGTCCCTGTTGGCTAGTGGAGCGGCTGCCCAGTAATCAGTGTCCACGCCAGTGCGCACACGGCCCGCCCCCTACTGCCACGCTGGATCACGGTATAGTGTGGGCACAGAAGCCCCTTACCTCCCTTTCATCAGCGGCCTCGTGATCCCGGAGGGCGGTGTGTGTGTGACTGACCTTAGGAAGAAACCGGAGCCTCCGCTGCAGTGACCCAGCAACCAGGGCACGGGAGTATACTGCGCCGCTGGGAGTGATGGAGCTGCAGTAAAGATGTCTATTAGACCTAGCCTGCTGCAGCCCTTGTACATTCTTATAAAAAAAGTTCTTCTTTTCTTGTCAAAATTAATAGCTAAGTATAGGCTGCCTGAGGCAGCCCCCTGTTAAGTGTCCTGCTACTGAAGGCACCAACTACAAACTGAGCTCCCTGTTCATGGAAGCGAGGTTATAGAGCAGGGGGCGCTGAGCATCTTGGGAACAGTCAAAAGCTTTGAGCCTGTTGGTGCCTCAGATCAAGATCCTACTCTACACCCCAATGTGAATCCTTGTGGAGTCCAGTGTACCCCACAGAAGAAATGAATGTGTCACACCCATTGGCAGCAACATTAGAATAGCTGCTGATGGGCACAATTGAGAAAGGAAGGGGGGAAAACATTTGAATCCAGCACATATATGTAATTTGAATATGTAATTTGTACCTTCCTACTTTAAAATGTAATGGATGAACCTCACCCTGTGAGAACTATCTTCATGATCAAGAGATCTCATATGCAAGATAAGTATGTGTTGGCAGAGGCGCTCACTGGGCAGAGATGCTGATCGCATCTCTGGCATGTGCCGGTGCACTGCGGCACCAGCACACACACACACACTTCAGACCTGATCTCCTGTTGTGTGAATATGCACAGCAGAGATCAGGTCTGAATTAGGCCCTATATACAGCTGTCAGTAAGGCAGGGATCTGCTGCTGCCAGTGAGGCAGGGATGTGCTGCTGTCAGTGATGCAGTGATCTGCTGCTGCCAGTGAGGCAGGGATGTGCTGCTATAAGTGAGGCAGGTATGTGCTGCTGTCAATGAGGCAGGGATGTGCTGCTGTCAGTGAAGCAGGGATGTGCTGCTGTCAGCGAGGCAGTGATCTGCTGCCCACTATCTCCCTATCACCCCTGCCTGAGTCACACATGAAGATAGTTCTCACAGGGTGAGGTTCATCCATTACATTTTAAAGTAGGAAGGTACAAATTACATATTCAAATTACATATATGTGCTGGATTCAAATGTTTTCCCCCCTTCCTTTCTCAATTGTGCCCATCAGCAGCTATTCTAATGTTGCTGCCAATGGGTGTGACACATTCATTTCTTCTGTGGGGTACACTGGACTCCACAAGGATTCACATTGTGGTGTAGAGTAGGATCTTGATCTGAGGCACCAACAGGCTCAAAGCTTTTGACTGTTCCCAAGATGCTCAGCGCCCCCTGCTCTATAACCTCGCTTCCATGAACAGGGAGCTCAGTTTGTAGTTGGTGCCTTCAGTAGCAGGACACTTAACAGGGGGCTGCCTCAGGCAGCCTATACTTAGCTATTAATTTTGACAAGAAAAGAAGAACTTTTTTTATAAGAATGTACAAGGGCTGCAGCAGGCTAGGTCTAATAGACATCTTTACTGCAGCTCCATCACTCCCAGCGGCGCAGTATACTCCCGTGCCCTGGTTGCTGGGTCACTGCAGCGGAGGCTCCGGTTTCTTCCTAAGGTCAGTCACACACACACCGCCCTCCGGGATCACGAGGCCGCTGATGGTAAGGGGCTTCTGTGCCCACACTATACCGTGATCCAGCATGGCTGTAGGGGGCGGGCAAAAATTGCTAAGAGCATACGCATGCGCCTGCATTTTCTGTGACTGTCAATCGGTGCGGGGGGGGGGGGGGGGGTTAGCAACACTCCATTTCAAAGTCGGAGATGGAGCGGTGCGGGGGCAGGGCTTCAACGGAGAAACAGGAGGCGTGGTCAGAGCGGCTGCATGACATCACATGCAGCCGTTGCGATCACAAAAATGGTGGCGGCTTCCTGCGCACACGTACAGTCTGCACCAACAGGAGGCTAACCCATTTTTTATGATCACGCTGAACTGCACTGAGACTGCAATTTCAGCGTGGTCAAGAAGGGAGGCGGCATGCTGGGTGGCCATGCCCTGTGATGGGTGGCCCCAGCATGCGAACCAAAGGATTGCAAATTCTGTTACTTAGCAGAATTTGCAATCCTTACTGAATTAGGCCATTGATTACAAAATTGTAAACAATATTTGAAGTTTTTCTTCAGGGACTAACACAAAAGATGCTTGGGGCTACTAACACATGGGTAAGCCACGTAAAGCTTCCCATCGGTCAGTGGCATCACAACGGGGTTGCGGCACACACCCGAGTGTCACCCGCCAAGTGGGGTGACACCAAAGTGCCGGCTCTTCTTCAGTGACAGAATATGGGTGTTTTACTGTGACATTACGTGCAACACCCAGTTTCTGTCACTGTGCAGGAGCCAGCACCACCCACACACTAGTCCCCGGGTACAGCCCCCAACCCCCGGGATACCCGCAGCAACAAAATGGTGATTCAGGTCACGCCCCTACCTATGAGACCATGCCTCCTTTTTACCATTGCGCTGCTTATCTGCGCGCACTGTATTACAATCTCCCTCGCCGCCTCTCTGGGTGTCACCAGTGATAGTGACACCTCTGCCATGCTTGTAGCAGCTGGTCCTAAGATCTACGCCTCCAGCCCTGAGTGTTTTCCCTTGTGACTTGTTGATCATCATTGCGAAGCAGATGCTTACAGAAAACTGCAGGGGTTTAGATTGAAAAGAAAAACATTGACGAACCCATCATTTCAGCGACAGGGTCTGCCACACGACTAACTGAAATGACTGGTTGGTTTGGGCCCCCACCAAAAAAGAATCAATCAATCTCTCCTTGCACAAACTGGCTCTACAGAGGCAAGATGTCCACCTCATCATCCTCCGATTCCTCACCCCTTTCACTGTGTACATCCCCCTCCTCACAGATTATTAATTCGTCCCCACTGGAATCCACCATCTCAGATCCCTGTGTACTTTCTGGAGGCAATTGCTGGTGAATGTCTCCACGAAGGAATTGATTATAATTAATTTTGATGATCATCATCTTCTCCACATTTTCTGGAAGTAACCTTGTACGCCGATTGCTGACAAGGTGAGCGGCCGCACTAAACACTCTTTCGGAGTACACACTGGAGGGAGGGCAACTTAGGTAGAATAAAGCCAGTTTGTGCAAGGGCCTCCAAATTGCCTCTTTTTCTCCACCATTCTTTCAAAGGTGACAGAATCATATGCAGTGACAGTAGACGACATGTCAGTAATCGTTGCCAGGTCCTTCAGTCTGGACCAGATGTCAGCACTCACTCCAGACTGTCCTGCATCACCGCCAACGGGTGGGCTCGGAATTCTTAGCCTTTTCCTCGCACCCCCAGTTGCGGGAGAATGTGAAGGAGGAGCTGTTGACGGGTCACGTTCCGCTTGACTTGACAATTTTCTCACCAGCAGGTCTTTGAACCTCTGCAGACTTGTGTCTGCCGGAAAGAGAGATACAATGTAGGTTTTAAATCTAGGATCGAGCACGGCGGCCAAAATGTAGTGCTCTGATTTCAACAGATTGAATCCTGGTTAAGCAAATTAAGGTCTCCATCCACAAGTCCCACATGCCTAGTTGAATCGCTCTGTTTTAGCTCCTCCTTCAATGTCTCCAGCTTCTTCTGCAAAAGCCTGATGAGGGGAATGACCTGACTCAGGCTGGCAGTGTCTGAACTGACTTCACGTGTGGAAAGTTCAAAGGGTTGCAGAACCTTGCACAACGTTGAAATCATTCTCCACTGCGCTTGAGTCAGGTGCATTCCCCCTCCTTTGCCTATATCGTGGGCAGATGTATAGGCTTGAATGGCCTTTTGCTGCTCCTCCATCCTCTGAAGCATATAGAGGGTTGAATTCCACCTCGCTACCACCTCTTGCTTCAGATGATGGCAGGGCAGGTTCAGGAATGTTTGGTGGTGCTCCAGTCTTCGGCATGCGGTGGCTGAAGGCATAAAGTGGCCCGCAATTCTTCGGGCCACCGACAGCATCTCTTGCACGCCCCTGTCGTTTTTTAAATAATTCTGCACCACCAAGTTCAATGTATGTGCAAAACATGGGACGTGCTGGAATTTGCCCAGATGTAATGCACGCACAATATTGGTGGCGTTGTCCGATGTCACAAATCCCCAGGAGAGTTCAATTGGGGTAAGCCATTCTGCGATGATGTTCCTCAGTTTCCGTAAGTGGTTGTCAGCTGTGTGCCTCTTATGGAAAGCGGTGATACAAAGCGTAGCCTGCCTAGGAACGAGTTGGCAATTGCGAGATGCTGCTACTGGTGCCGCCGCTGCTGTTCTTGCTGCGGGAGGCAATACATCTACCCAGTGGGCTGTCACAGTCATATAGTCCTGAGTCTGCCCTGCTCCACTTAACCACAGACAAGTGGACATTGGGTACAACTGCATTTTTTAGGACACTGGTGACTCTTTTTCTGAGGTCTGTGTACATTTTCGGTATCGCCTGCCTAGAGAAATGGAACCTAGAGGGTATTTGGTACCGGGGACACAGTACCTCAATCAAGTCTCTAGTTGCCTCTAAATTAACGATGGATACCGGAACCACGTTTCTCACCACCCAGACCTGAGTTATCCACTTTGCAGCAGGATGACTGCTGTGATATTTCATCTTCCTCGCAAAGGACTGTTGGACAGTCAATTGCTTACTGGAAGAAGTACAAGTGGTCTTCCGACTTCCCCTCTGGGATGACGATCGACTCCCAGCAGCAACAACAGCAGCGCCAGCAGCAGTAGGCGTTACACTCAAGGATGCATCGGAGGAATCCCAGGCAGGAGAGGACTCGTCAGACTTGCCAGTGACATGGCCTGCAGGACTATTGGCTCTCCTGTCTAAGGAGGAAATTGACACTGAGGGAGTTGGTGGTGTGGTTTGCAGGAGCTTGGTTACAAGAGGAAGGGATTTAGTGGTTAGTGGACTGCTTCCGCTGTCATCCAAAGTTTTTGAACTTGTCACTGACTTATGATGAATGCGCTGCAGGTGACGTATAAGGGAGGATGTTCCGAGGTGGTTAACGTCCTTATCCCTACTTATTACAGCTTGACAAAGGCAACACACGGCTTGACACCTGTTGTCCGCATTTGTGTACAGGATGCATACCTTCATGTCCCCATTTATCCACCTCATCAGGCGTAACTCAGATTTGCGGTACAGGACTGTCATTGCCAATTTCAGACGTTGCTGTTTGGTCTCTCCATGGCCCTGAGAATTTTCACCAAGGTAATGGCGGAAATGATGGTGCTCCTGTGCAAGCAAGGTGTCACAATTATCCCGTACTTGGGCGATCTCATAAAAGCGAGATCAAGAGAGCAGTTGCTGAACAGCGTATCACTTTCACTGAAAGTGTTACAGCAACACGGCTGGATTCTCAATATCCCGAAGTCGCAGTTGATTCCTACTACTCGTCTGTCTTTCTTGGGCATGATTCTGGACACAGACCAGAAGAGGGTTTATCTCCTGATAGAAAAGGCCCAGGAACTCATGACTCTTGTCAGGAACCTATTGAAACCAAAACTTGTGTCAGTGCATCACTGCACTCGAGTCCTGGGAAAGATGGTGGCATCATACGAGGCCATTCCATTCGGCAGGTTCCATGCGAGGACTTTCCAATGGGACCTACTGGACAAGTGGTCCGGGTCACATTTACAGATGCATTGGTTGATCACCCTGTCCCCCAGGGTCAGGGTATCACTCTTGTGGTGGCTGCAGAGTGCTCACCTTCTCGAGGGACGCAGATTCAGCATTCAGGGCTGGATCCTGGTGACCACAGACGCAAGCCTCCAAGGTTGGGGAGCAGTCACACAGGGAAGAAATTTCCAAGGTCTTTGGTCAAGTCAAGAGACTTGTCTTCACATCAACATCCTGGAACTAAGGGCCATATACAATGCCCTACGTCAAGCGGAGACCTTACTTTGCGACCAACCGGTTCTGATCCAGTCAGACAACGTCACCGCAGTGGCTCATGTAAACCGCCAAGGCGGCACAAGAAGCAGAGTGGCGATGGCACAAGCCACCAGAATTCTTCGCTGGGTGGAGAATCACGCAAGCGCACTGTCAGCAGTGTTCATTCCGGGAGTGGACAACTGGGAAGCAGACATCCTCAGCAGACACGACCTACATCCGGGAGAGTGGGGACTTCATCAGGAAGTCTTTGCACAGATTACAAGTCGGTGGGAACTGCCACAGATAGACATGATGCCGTCCTGGCTCAACAAAAAGCTACAGAGGTATTGCGCAAGGTCAAGAGACCCTCAGGCAGTAGCTGTAGACGCCCTAGTGACACCGTGGGTGTTCCGGTCGGTCTATGTATTTCCTCCTCTTCCTCTCATACCCAAGGTGTTGAGGATAATAAGACAAAGAGGAGTGAGAACAATCCTCATTGTTCCAGATTGGCCACGGAGGACCTGGTATCCGGATCTGCAGGAAATGCTCACAGAAGATCTGTGGCCTCTCCCTCTAAGACAGGACCTGTTGCATCAGGGGCCCTGTCTGTTCCAAGACTTACCGCAGCTGCATTTGACGGCATGGCGGTTGAATGCCGGATCCTAGCATTCCGGTTGAGGTCATCCCTACGCTGATAAAGGCTAGGAAGGATGTAACGTTAAAACATTACACCGTATATGGCGAAATTATGTTTCTTGGTGTGAGGCCAGGAATGCTCCTACGGAAGAATTCCATCTGGGCCGTTTCCTTCACTTCCTACAAACTGGAGTGAATTTGGGCCTAAAATTAGGCTCTATTAAGGTCCAGATTTCAGCCTTATCCATTTTCTTTCAAAAAGAATTGGCTTCTCTTCCAGAAGTTCAGACTTTTGTAAAAGGAGTGCTGCATATTCAGCCTCCTTTTGTGCCTCCGGTGGCACCTTGGGACCTTAACGTGGTGTTAAGTTTTCTAAAATTACACTGGTTTGAACCACTTAAAACAGTGGAGTTAAAATATCTCACATGGAAGGTGGTCATGTTATTAGCCTTGGCTTCGGCTAGGCGAGTGTCGGAATTAGCGGCTTTGTCACATAAAAGCCCATATTTGGTATTCCATGTGGATAGAGCGGAATTGCAGACCCGTCCTCAATTCCTACCAAAAGTGGTCTCATCTTTTCATATGAACCAACCTATTGTGGTGCCTGTGGCTACGCGTGACTTGGAGGATTCCGAGTTACTTGATGTGGTTAGGGCTTTGAAAATTTACGTGGCCAGGACGGCTAGAGTCAGGAAAACTGAAGCGCTGTTTGTCCTGTATGCAACCAACAAGATTGGTGCCCCTGCTTCAAAGCAGGCTATTGCTCGCCGGATTTGTAACACGATTCAGCAAGCGCATTCTATGGCTGGATTGCAGTTACTGAAATCGGTCAAGGCCCATTCCACGAGGAAAGTGGGCTCTTCTTGGGCGGCTGCCCGAGGGGTCTTGGCACTACAGCTGTGTCAAGCTGCTACTTGGTCGGGTTCACACACCTTTGCAAAATACTATAAGTTTGATACCCTGGCTGAGGAGGAACTCATGTTTGCTCAATCGGTGCTGCAGAGTCATCCGCACTCTCCCGCCCGTTTTGGAGCATTGGTATAATCCCCATGGTCCTTACGGAGTCCCCAGCATCCTCTAGGACGTTAGAGAAAATAAGATTTTAAACCTACTGGTAAATCTTTTTCTCGTAGTCCGTAGATGATGCTGGGCGCCCGTCCCAAGTGCGGACTACTTCTGCAATACTTGTATATAGTTATTGCTTCAATAAGGGTTATGTTATAGTTGCATCGGTCCTGCACTGATGCTATGTTGTTTTTTCATACTGATAACTGGGTAGTTTATCACAAGTTATACGGTGTGATTGGTGTGGCTGGTATGAATCTTGCCCTGGATTAACAAAATCCTTTCCTCATACTGTCCGTCTCCTCTGGGCACAGTTTCTCTAACTGTGGCATAGAGGGAGGAGCCAGTGCACACCCAGAACTAAAGTCTTTCTTAAAGTGCCCATGTCTCCTGTGGAGCCCGTCTATCCCCATGGTCCTTACGGAGTCCCCAGCATCCTCTACGGACTACGAGAAAAAGATTTACCGGTAGGTTTAAAATCTTATTTTCTACTTTATTCTTTTCTATCCTAGTTTATTACGACCAACTCTCATCCAAGGAGTTTGATATTCTACTACCTGCATGCAATTTAAATTGCTTAAATTGTTTATATGGTTGATTTGTCCTTCACAATCCATAATCTGCAACTTGGATGTACTTGTGTCATTGAAAATCTTATAATAAAAATGTATATACAGATACTCAACCTGTATATTGAAAAAAAAAAAAAGTTATAAGACATATGCATTCAATATTTGAAGAAACAAAATAAAATAAAGCTATCTATTGGGTTTCACTAACAAGCACATTGGAAGACTTGACTACTGTTAAAAGACATGCATTACATGGTATAGAGCCACAAACCACAATGTAGTAAAATAAAAACAAACTTACATGTGTATCAAACCTATGTGAGGCTTACATTGATAGTGCAAGATCAACACTCTATCAACTGTGCAAACTAGACTGCACATAAATGCCATAAAATTTATCTGAGATTTTAGTAAATAAGGCCCGTTGCTGTCCGGGTCACGCAGCCGTCACGGCCCGCCCCCATACGGTCCGGTCATGTCTGCGTTGTCCTGACTGTGCCCCCAAAATGGCGGCACAACGCCGCTGGCCCGACTCCTCCTGCCCAGTGACCGCCTCTGCCTGTCAATCAGGCAGAGGCGCTCACTGGGCAGAGATGCTGATCGCATCTCTGGCATGTGCCGGTGCACTGCGGCACCAGCACACACGCACTTCAGACCTGATCTCCTGTTGTGTGAATATGCACAGCAGGGATCAGGTCTGAATTAGGCCCTATATACAGCTGTCAGTAAGGCAGGGATGTGCTGCTGCCAGTGAGGCAGGGATGTGCTGCTGGTAGTGAAGCAGTGATGTGCTGCTGTCAGCGAAGCAGTGCTGTGCTGCTGTCAGCGAGACAGGGATGTGCTGCTGTCAGCGAGGCAGGGATGTGCTGCTGTCAGCGAAGCAGGGATGTGCTGCTGTCAGCGAAGCAGGGATGTGCTGCTGTCAGTGAAGCTGGGATGTGCTGCTGTCAGCGAGGCAGGGATGTGCTGCTGTCAGCGAGGCAGGGATGTGCTGCTGTCAGCGAGGCAGAGATGTGCTGCTATAAGTGAGGTAGGGATGTGCTGCTGTCATTGAAGCAGGAATGTGCTGCTGCAGTGAGGCAGAGATATGCAGCCCACTATCTCCCTATCACCCCTGCCTGAGTCACACACTTTCCCTGTCACCCCTGCCTCAGTTACCCACTATCTCCCAGTCACCGCTGCCTCAGTCAACCACTATATCTGCGATCCCTGCCTCAGTCACCCACTATACCAGTCACCCCTGCTTTAGTCACCCACTGTCACCCTATCACCCCTGCTTGTCACCCACTATCCCTGTCAACCCTGCCTCAGTCACCCACTATCTCCCAGTCACCCCTGCCTCAGTCAGCCACTATCCCTGTCACCCCTGCCTCAGTCTCTTACTGTCCCTGTCACCCCTGCCACAGTCATCCACTATCTCCCTATCACCCCTGCCTTAGTCATTTATTATACCTGTCACCCACTTTCTTCCCATACTTACCCAACTCCTTCCTATCACCCCTCCCTCAGTAACCCACTATCTCCCTGTCACCCACTATCTCCCAGTCACCCCGGCCTCAGTCACCCACTATCTCCCACTCATACATGCTTCAGTCACCCACTATCTCCCAGTCATCCCTGCCTCAGTCACCTACTGACACCAGTGCAGACATTTCTGCTGCGGCCTCTCCACTCTCCAGCGTGAACGTCCTGACGACTGAGGAAATCCGCTTCCTAGTTGAGGACTCCGGGAATGAACACTGCCGATATTGCTGTCAGATGACTTTCTACCCAACGGAGGATTTTTGATACTTCCAGCTTTGCCATGCAGTTTCGAGTGCCGCCTTGATGATTTGTGTACACTACCGTGGTGGCGTTGTCAGATTGTACCTGAACAGGCCTGTTCTGTACTAGAGGCAGGGCCAGTGTCAATTAATTGAACACTGCCTGCAATTCCAGAATGTATATCAGGAGGAGAGATTCCTCCCTGGTCCACCGACCCTGGAGAAAGTGTTGCTCCAACACCATGGCCCAGCCCAAAAGACTGGCATCCATTGTCAGGAGGACACAGTTGGAGATCCAGAAGGGATGGCCCCTGCTCAACTGTTGGTCCTGTAGCCACCAGCTCAGTGTCAGACGAACCTCCGGAGTCAAGGAGATCATTTGAGACATCATCCGATGAGGCAGGCCGTCCCACTTGGAGAGGATTAACCTCTGCAGAGGGCGGTAATGAAATTGAGCGTACTCTACCATATCGAAAGCCGACACCATGAGGTCTAGTACTTGCATCGCTGTGTGTATCAACACTCTTGGGCGAGAGAGGACGATACTGTCCTGAATTTTCAGGACTTTCTCTGGAGACAGAAACAATTGTTGGCTGTGTGTGTCCAGCAGTGCCCCTAGGTGCACAATGTTCCGAGCAGGGACCAGCGAGGACTTTTTTCAGTTGATGAGCCACCCGTGGACTTTTAGGAATTGGACCGCCAGTTCCAGATAACTGTGGAGAACCTCTTGGGAGTTCACCAGGATCAGCAAGGCGTCCAGATTTGGCAGGATCCTGATTCTCTGATGGTGAAGGGTCGTCATCACGGCCATGACCTTGGTGAATATCCGAGGTGCCGTGGCCAAACCAGAAGGCAGGACTTGAAATCCAAAAACAAACCAGGCACAACACTGCTTAGCTTCCATCATCAGATGAGATTGGACCAGTGGCGTAACTACTGCCCCCGCAGTCCTCGCGGTGGCTTGGGGGCGAGGGGCTGCGGGGGCGCCACTGATTTACAGCAGACTGACATGCGGACGAGCGTCCGCATGTCAGTCTGCAGTCTCCTTCCCTCCGCCGCTTTTTGGAGGGACACGGAGGGCACACAGCGCGCCTCCCTGTGTCCCTCCTGCTGCATCATCTCCGGCGGCCGCGGGTCTAATAGGGGGAAGTGCCGTCCGTGAGCTCTAATTGGCTCACGAACCGGCACTTCCCCCTATTAGACCCGCGGCCGCCGGAGATGATGCAGCAGGAGGGACACAGGAGAGACGAGCTGTGCCCTCCGTGTCCCTCCAAAAAGCGACGGCGGGGGGGGGGGTAAATATCTGGCACTGGGGGCATATATGGCACGGGGGGGGAGGGAGGAATATCTGGCACTGGGGCATTTCTGGCACTGGGGGGAATATCTGGCTCTGGGGGCATATCTGGCACTGGGGGGGATATCTGGCACTGGGGCATATATGGCACTGGGGGGGAATATCTGGCACTGGGGGCATATATGGCACTGGGGGGGGGATCTGGCACTGGGGGCATATATGGCACGGGGGGCATATATGGCACTGGGGGGAATATCTGGCACTGGGGGGAATATCTGGCACTGGGGGGGAATATCTGGCACTGGGGGCATATGTGTACCTGGCACATAGGGGGGACGACTATATTTGGCACTGGGGCATGTAAGTACCTGGCACCGTGGGGGAATATCTGGCACTGGGGACATATGTGGCACTGGGAGCACAGCCCTAGCAACAAGGACTACCTCCTAGCAACGAGCATGACACCCAGTGCATGAAACATCTGGCAACGAGCATGACACCCAGTGCATGAAACACCTGGCAACGAGCATGACACCCAGTGCATGAAACCCCTGGCAACGAGCATGACACCCTGAGCATGAAAACCCCTGGCACCGTGCATGGAACCAAGAGCATGAAACCCCTGGCAACGAGCATGACACCCAGTGCATGAAACCCCTGACAACGAGCAGGTAATTGAAAAGTAATTAGAAGCCTTACTGTAGGACTTAATGTGTAATGGGCATTACGGTGTGTGGCATAATGTATCACGGACATTGCGGTGTGTGTCATAATGTGTCGCAGGCATTACGGTGTATGGTATACTATATCGCGGGCATTGTGATATGTGGTATAATGTCTCAGGGTCATTGCAGTGTGTGGTATAATGTATCACGGACATTGCGGTGTGTGTCATAATGTGTCAGGCATTACGGTGTGTGGTATACTATATCACGGGCATTGTGGTATGTGGTATAATGTCTCAGGGTCATTGCAGTGTGGCATAATACATAACGGGCATTGCGATGTGTGGCATAGGGTATAACGGGCAGGGCATTGCGGTATGTGTCACAGGCATTACGGTGTATGGTATACTATATCACGGGCATTGTGGTATAATGTCTCAAGGTCATTGCAGTGTGTGGCATAATGTGTCACAGGCATTGTATGTGCTATAATGTATCGGGCATTGCAGTGTGTGGCATAATGTATCACGGACATTGCGGTGTGTGTCATAATGTGTCACAGACATTGTATGTGCTATAATGTATCAGGGGCATTGCAGTGTGTAGCATAATGTATAACGGGCATTGCGATTCCTGTCATAATGTGTCACAGGCATTACGGTGTGTGGCATAATGTGTCACAGACATTACGGTGTGTGGCATAATGTGTCGGGGGCATTACAGTGTGTGCATATTGTGTCGTGCATTATTGTGTGCGGCATAATGTCTAAGGGCCATTGCAGTATGTGGCATAATGTATACTGGGCATTACTATAAGGAGGAAAAATGACAAATAATGTAAGGGGCATGAATCAGGATTATTTTTCTTTCCTGTGGTGGCCAACGTATGGGCGTGCAGGTTGCAAAACTGGGGTATAAGGTAGTCTTTTCCTGCAATGCCACGCCCCTTTATGTGAAACCACGCCCACTCCAACAAAACCACGCCCCTTTTTTGACGCGCGCGCCTTAGGCGCGCGCATATTTATCCCTTTCTTGCTCCCAATTATGGAGCATGAAGGGGGGGGGGGGGGGGCGCCGAAGAATTTCTTGGCTTGGGGGAGAAAAATTTCTAGTTACGCCACTGGATTGGACATATCCAGTGTGATGCGGCTGTAGATGATTTTTGCTGTTTCTAACTTCTACATCAATGAATAAGTTTCAAAATAGAATGCATCAAGAGAACGGTGTTGGTAGTATAAAACTACCTACAGCACCTGGTATTCCCAGGTGGTCTCACATCCAAGAACAAACCAGGCCTAAGATCAGGTGATATTGGGCATATACAGTGTGGTGTGGCTGTAGATGAGCTTAGTGGTTTCTGTTAGAGTTCTTCTACTTCTAACTACTCGTACATAAATGAATAAGCGGACGATTTATTAAACCTGGTGAAATGATAATTTGCATGGTGATAAAGTACCAGCCAATCAGCTCCTAATTGCCATGTCACAGGCTGGGTTTGAAAAATGACAGTTAGGAGCTGACTGGCTGGTACTTTATCACCTTGCACTTTATCAGTTCACCAGGCTTAATAGATCTGCCCCAATGTTTCAAAATGGAATGCATCAAGAGAACGGTGTTGGTATTGTAAAAATACACACAACTCCTGGTATTTCCTGGTGGTCTCCCATCCAAGTACTAAAACCAGGACCAACACTGCTCAGCTTCCATGATCAGGAGAGATTGGGCAAATCCAGTGTGCTGTGGCTGTAGATGAGCTCGTGGTTTCTGTTAGAGCTCTTCTACTTCTAACTTCTGGTACATAAAAGAATATGTGTAAAAATTAAATGTACAGTACCAAGAAAAGGGTGTTGATAGTTTAAAAACACCTAAAGAATCTGATAATACATGGATGGGAGACTGCTTGGTAGTAACAAAGTCCAATACTGCTTTGCTTCAAAGATCAAATGAGATTGGGCATATCCAGTGTGGTGTGGCTTTAGATAAGCTTTGTGGTTTCTGTTAGAGCTCTTCTACTTCTAACTACTGGTACATTAATGAATATGTATAAGGTTGTAGTTTATCCAATATCCCTTTACTACCTTACCTCCCCCCCCCCCCCCCCCCCCTCCCCTCCCCTCCCCTCCCCTCCTTATAGCTTCCTTTGTTCTCTCCTCCTCGTGTGTGCGTTATTTGTTTTCTCATACGTCCTAGAGGATGCTGGGATCACATTAAGAACAATGGGGTATAGACGGGATCCGCAGGAGACATGGGCACTTTAAGACTTTCAAAGGGTGTGAACTGTCTCCTCCCTCTATGCCCCTCCTCCAGACTCCAGTTTTAGAATTGTGCCCAGTGAGACTGGATGCACTACAGGGGAGCTCTACTGAGTTTCTCTGAAAAGACTTATGTTAGTTTTTCTTATTTTCAGGGAGGCTGCTGGCAACAGTCTCCCTGCTTCGTGGAACTTAGGGGAGAGAAGTATGACCAACTTCTAGTGAGTTCAATGGCTCTGCTTCTACCTGACAGGACACCATTAGCTCCTGAGGGTGCTGATCGCTGGGTACGCCTAGATGCCCACTCCCGTAGCCTGCCATCACCCCCTTACAGAGCCAGAAGTCAGAAGACAGGCGAGTAGCAGAAGAACAGAAGACTTCTTCTCCAGTGACGGCATTCTGAGGTACCACGCAGCGAGCGGAATGCTGTGCGCCATGCTTCCACACAAACACAGGCACTGCAGGGTGCAGGGCATGTGGGTGGGTGGGGGGGGGCACCGTGGGCAGCATAAATTCCTCACAAAAGGCTGGCAAAAGTGGACATTAGTGCCTGGGCACTGTCCTTACCCCGCCAGCGTAATTAATTATTTGTTTCTGAGCGGGACAGAAGCGTGCCATTACAGCGGCGGGGCTTCTTCCTCACCTCACCAGCACATCTATAGAGCGTTACAAGTCTATCACTATAGAGTTTATTATTTCCCAGACTGTGTACTTTTGGCGCTGGGTTGTGAGCTGAAAAATCCTCTCTGTCCCTCTGACAGATTTACTGTAGGTCTATCCCCCATAAGCCGATGTGTCTGTGGGTACTTGGTACATGTGTGTCAACATGTCGGTGGCTGAATGTTTTTCCCAAGAGGAAACTATATTAGGAATGCAGACATATGATGGTGGCCCTGTGGGCACCACCAATAACTGACTGGGTGAAAGTTTCAATAATATCAGAGTGAGGTTGGATAAATCTGTGTCCCAGACACAGACGTAGAGAATAGATGTGATGGCGTTACCTATGGAGATGCTGCGACATGACATCCTAGGACACGATACTGCACCATGCATCACCGTTATATTTCAGTGTGCCTTGTCAATATTTAAATCTTGTTCTGTGAGACGTGAGTTGTAAATTGCTAGGAGGTAGTCCTTGTTGCATGGCTGTTGAACACCGGATCCTGAAGGAAAAGGGCATTCCGGAGGAAGTCATTCCTACGCTGATCAAAGCCAGGAAGGACGTGACCGCAAAACATTATCACCACATATGGCGAAAATATGTTGCTTGGTGTGAGGACAGGAAGGCCCCAACGGAGGAATTTCAACTGGGTCGATTCCTGCACTTCCTACAGTCAGGGGTGAATATGGGCCTCAAATTGGGGTCCATTAAGGTCCAGATTTCGGCTCTGTCGATTTTCTTCCAAAAAGAACTGGCTTCCCTGCCGGAAGTTCAGACTTTTGTTAAAGGAGTGCTGCATATTCAGCCTCCTTTTGTGCCTCCAGTGGCACCTTGGGATCTCAACGTGGTGTTGGATTTCCTTAAATCACATTGGTTTGAGCCACTTAAAACCGTGGAGTTAAAATATCTCACGTCGAAAGTGGTCATGCTATTGGCCCTGGCTTCGGCCAGGCGTGTGTCAGAGTTGGCGGCTTTGTCATGTAAAAGCCCTTATGTGATTTTCCATATGGATAGGGCGGAATTGAGGACTCATCCCCAATTTCTGCCTAAGGTGGTTTCAGCGTTTCATTTGAACCAACCTATTGTGGTGCCTGCGGCTACTCGGAACTTGGAGGATTCCAAGTTGCTGGATGTAGTCAGGGCCCTGAAAATTTATGTTTCCAGAATGGCTGGAGTCAGGAAAACTGACTCGCTGTTTATCCTCTACGCACCAAACAAGATGGGTGCTCCTGCTTCAAAGCAGACTATTGCTCGCTGGATATGTAGCACAATTCAGCTTGCACATTCTGCGGCGGGACTGCCGCATTCTAGATCAGTAAAAGCCCATTCCACGAGGAAGGTGGGCTCTTCTTGGGCGGCTGCCCGAGGGGTCTCTGCTTTACAACTTTGCCGAGCTGCTACTTGGTCGGGGTCAAACACATTTGCAAGATTTTACAAGTTTGACACCCTGGCTGAGGAGGACCTGGAGTTCGCTCATTCGGTGCTGCAGAGTCATCCGCACTCTCCCTCCCGTTTGGGAGCTTTGATATAATCCCCATGGTCCTTACGGAGTCCCAGCATCCACTTAGGACGTCAGAGAAAATAAGATTTTACTCACCGGTAAATCTATTTCTCGTAGTCCGTAGTGGATGCTGGGCGCCCATCCCAAGTACTTGTACATAGTTATTGTTAACAAAAGGGTTATTGTTGAGAGCCATCTGTGCAGAGGCTCCGTTGTTGTCATACTGTTAACTGGGTATAATATCACGAGTTGTACGGTGTGATTGGTGTGGCTGGTATGAGTCTTACCCGGGATTCAAAATCCTTCCTTTTTGTCAGCTCTTCCGGGCACAGTATCCTAACTGAGGTCTGGAGGAGGGTCATAGGGGGAGGAGCCAGTGCACACCAGGTAGTCCTAAAGCTCTCTTTAGTTGTGCCAAGTCTCCTGCGGAGCCGCTATTCCCCATGGTCCTTACGGAGTCCCAGCATCCACTACGGACTACGAGAAATAGATTTACCGGTGAGTAAAATCTTATTATATATATATATATATATATATATATATGACTTGGGGTTTGTTTTATTAGATAGAGCATGTCCCTGTGAAGTTCCTTTTGGGGTTGTGGTTTTTCAGAAAGTTACAGGTTTTTTTTAATTAAGAGAAATATGCCCCATTATAGAGATCGGGCATTTCATTTTGTTGCGCCTGCGCAGTGGCCGCCAGCAGGGGGTGTACTAGAGTGCCTTCTCTTGAGAGCCGCAATATGGCCGCCTTCTCCCCGGTTATTCTGTAAATAGGAAAATAACCTCACAGGTTCACATAGGGCAGAGTTGCCACTACTAGTGCAGGGCTGTAACTTACAGTACTAAGGAAAAGCCATATACTAAAGCGGCACGGTGACCTCACCCCTCTCAGAGACACCAGGGCTCAGCACACTGGTACACACACCTGTTAGCTCAGGGCAGCACTATAGGACCCTCCTGTAATGCTGTGCTGGCGGCGTGTAGTGATCAGGGCACTGGGAGACTGGCTGGCTGGTCTCCGTCTCTGCTGCCTATAGAACTTCCACCTCTGTTATATATCAGGGCTGCTCTCCTGTTGTTATGATTCCAATACTCTGGTCTGGGGATATCTTATAGCAAGGACCTGAGTACTGGAACGTAATGCTTGGAAAGGGAGTGGGAACGGGAATAGCCCCTGGCGCCCTATCTCCGTTGTCTCGCCCGTGCTGTCAGAAATCTCTTGCGAGACTATGGTTGCTTGGGCCCATGGCAGCCGCGTTTGAAGGGCGGATTACGTCTGCCCAACTCCGATGCCCCCTCAGGTCTTAATGGGAGACAAAGAGAAATCCGAGACAGGGTGATAACAAGGGGCCCTCTACTAAACAACAAAGCCAGGGGCTCAAAACTAACTTTAAACTAGAGTATGTGCGGAAAACCGCCAGGGAAAAGGACAACCAAAATACCCACTTGTCCACTCTTCTACCCGGCACTGGCGAGTTCCGGAGAGGAGTGTGGGAGCGTAAACCTCCGCAAATGCACCAACACAGAATACAAAATAAAGCGGCCTAGGCCGCAGCACGCGGCAGAGCCGCCACTCATGAAAACCACACGAGATCCTCTAGCGACTGTTGCGGGTAAATGAGGACCGGAAGACTCCTTGGGAAGAGATGACAACACTAAGATTCAGGAACTCTGAGGACAGGAATGACCGGACACAGCAGAACAGGAACAGACGTCAGCAAACCAAAGCAGCATGCAGGAAGCTATTACCGGCGTCTGTGTGAAGCACTGAGAAGGTATTTAGCAGGGAGTCCTTCAATCAGAAGTTCAGAGCCTGATTAGCACAATGCCGTGCAGCTGCCTTGCTGCACGACCAGAAGACAAGTGTGTGTGTGTAGTTCACTTGATTTACCCTGCAAGGGGAGCGCAGTCCGTCCGTGGCGTCCCCGTTGCTAGGGTCCAGGCGGCTCAGCGCGCCCGGCGTCCTAGCGTTGCTAGGGAGCCGGCGGCTAGCACGCTCGGCGTCCCTAGTTGCTAGGCGCCGGGCCGCGAGGACATCGCGGACCACGGCGCCTAACACCTGTGTGTTCTCTTCCTCTCCTACCTCACACTGGAACTGGCCGCCCAGAGAACGAGAGGGCAGCGGCTGACATCAGAGAGGGTGCAGCAATCTGTGTGGGCAGAGCCCCTCACAGCAAGGTGTCCTTATGCTGTGCCCCGTGTAATCACTGTGATCCATACAGACTCTCACCCTGGTATGCTCTCTATTATTTATTTTTTTACACTGCGGCATGCTCGAGGGAAGGGAGCAGGCACCACCCCACCGCCACTACTCCTCCGCCAGCATCACTGCCGAGCCGGTCAGTGTTCCGGCGGCAATGAGCAGTAGGCAGCCACCAGCAACAACAGTCAGGAAGCTGTTACTCCCGGCAGCAGTAGCGTCAAGCTGCAATTCAGCCAGCGGCACGATGATCCGGGAGACAGTGGCAGCACAGGGAAGCAGTACCCCCTCCAATCGCAGCACCAACTAGGAGACTGAGGCAGCAACCTGCCCCCAGCAGCAGCACCACCCTGATGATAGGTAAGATGCATTTTGGTGTCACAAGAAGGTGGCCGGAGTAGTGGCTTGCTGTGGTCACACCCCGGGGAAAACTGATAGTGATTTCAGTGTTCCCTTGCGCGGGGATTGGATGTGTAGATGTATGGAGGCTATGTATGTATAGATGTGAGCGGCAGTGTGCGGATGTATGAGAGCGGCAGTGTGCGGATGTATGAGAGCGGCAATGTACGGCTGTATAACTGCGTCGGTGTGCGGCTGTATGAGTGCGATGGTGTGCGGCTGTATGCGTGCGGCGGTGTGCTGCTGTAAGAGTGCGGCAGTAAGAGTACGGCTGTAATTGTACGGCTGTAAGAGTACGGCTGTAAGAGTGCGGCTGTAAGAGTGCGGGGTTGTACGGATGTATGAGAGCGGGGTTGTACGGATGTATGAGAGCGGGGTTGTACGGATGTACGAGAGCGGCAGTGTATGGATGTATGAGAGCAACAGTGTACAGTTGTGTGAGAGCGGCAGTGTGCGGATGTATGAGAGTGGCGGTGTACGGATGTATGAGAGCGGCAGTGTATGGATGGCAGCGTCATAGGGAGGGATGTCGGAATGCTGTTATAGGGTTCCTAATACAAAATGCCACGTTGGGCTTGATGGGCAGGTAGTGCGGCAAGCACACCCAAATTGGCATCTGACGTCGCCTGCAGTCCACACTGTTGTGAGGAGTCAGAGTTAATTTTGACTGTGTAGTGTACTCACAGAGGACCTACCGCCCGTCCCCTCCTCGCATCTGAGCAGCAGGTCAGGCTCTTATTTTCTTTTTAATCAGGAGAGGCCGAGTGAACTGTGAGCAGGGGGGCAGAGCTACATGGGACCCAGAGGGGCTGCTGTGCTGTCAGAGAGGGAGAGGAAGAGAGAGATGAAGCTACTGCAGATCCCCAGCTGATTGTGAGGTGCCGGGTTGAAGGGTGATGTGATCACCCTTCTCCCTCGCTGCCGCTGGGGACCGCATCTAGGCTTCCTCCATCGAGGGCATGCGGCGCAGCAGTGGGCAGCGTGTAATGAGTTTGTCTGACTCATTATACTGCTGCCTGTTGTGGACACCTCCGTCCGTACGGACTGGTGTACATGCCCAGCACAGAGGTGACAGTGTTGGTGGAAGTGCTGCCCAGTTCTGACCCTGCAGGCCTCCCTGATCTGACTGCGGCCGCTGCTACTGCTGCGGCCCGAAACCCCTGCCGGTCCCCTCCATAGACTTCTGCCTGTCCAGCGCTGAGGTACTAGGGGTATCCCAGCTGCGGGAAGGGTATGTCTCTGGCTTTCTCTCCGGCAGGGGAAGGTGACAGCGGCGGAGGAAGTGTTGCCCACCTCAGACACTGCAGGCCTCCCCGATCCAGCTGCGGCCACAGCTGATGCTGCCAGAACCCCCTGCTGGTCTCCTTTGTTGACTGCCGCATGGCCAGTGCTGAAGTACTGGGGGTAGGCCAGCTATGGGAAGAGTGTCTCTGCCTCGGGCTCTCTCTCTCTGTCAGGGGAAGGAAGGGCTGATTCTCTGGCACAACAGGGAGGGCTAGGCTGCAGGAACACAGCACTGGAAGAAACAGGAGGCCGAACTCATGACCAAAAAGTGAGCAGTGCAGTGATCAGCCCCCTAGTCTTTCCCTCTCTCTGGGTGCAGAGCTGTATTCTACAGAGAGAGCTGGGATGGGAAGAAGGGGAACGGCACCTGACACACACATACACGCGCGGCACCTGACACACACATACACGCGCAACACCTGACACACACACATACACGTGCGGCACCTGACACACATACACGTAGCATCAGACACAATAAAATAAACATGCAGCACCTGACCCACACATACACGCGCAACACCTGACACACACACATACACGTGCGGCACCTGACACACACACGTAGCATCAGACACAATAAAATAAACATGCAGCACCTGACCCACACATACACGCGCAACACCTGACACACACACACATATACACGTGCGGCACCTGACACACACACGTACCATCAGACACAATAAAATAAACATGCAGCACCAGACACATGCATATACACGCAGCACCTGACACATGCATATACACGCAGCACCTGACACATGCATATACACGCAGCACCTGACACATGCATATACACGCAGCACCTGACACATACATATACACGCACATCATCAGACACACACATACACATGCAGTGCCTTACTCACACACACATAGACACGTGCAGCACCTGAGGCACACACATGTACACGCGCAGCACCCGACGCACACACATGTACACGCGCAGCACCTGACGCACACACATGTACACGCGCAGCACCTGACGCACACTCATGTACACGCGCAGCACCTAATGCACACTCATGTACACGCGCAGCACCTGACGCACACTCATGTACACGCGCATCACCTGACACAGACATACGTATTCATGCACAGCACCAGACATACACTTGTACACACGCGGAGCACCTGATACTCACACACATATACACCCGCAACACCTGACACACACACACACACACACACGTGCGGCAGCTGACGCATACACACGCACCATCAGACACACTCATATATACACGCAGCACCTGACACACACATACACACAGGAGCTGACACACACATACACAGGCAGCACCTGACACACACACACATATACACGCGCAGCACCTGACACCACGCACTCACACGTACAAGCAATGCATTTCACGCCTACCTCCAGCCTCAGTTACAGGCTGCTGCCGCCTACCCCCCTCCCTGCATCAGCTGCAAAGGCAGCAAAATATTTTGACCAAAGTCTAAAGGCCCGTACACATTAAACGATGTCGCTCTGTGAGCTACATCGTCTAATGTTTCCCCTCCCGGGCCGGCCGGCGGCCGACTGTACACACTGAGCGATATGACCGCTCATATCGCTCAGTGACGTCACGCCCCCGCCAGCCCTGCATGAAGGTCGTGGACGACAGTCCACATCCTTCCTGCATGCCCTACCGACAGCGAAGATTGTTGCCGACCCGCGGGGCCGCGCATCGTTTGTCGCTGGCTGCATACACACTTAACTATAAAATGAGCGACGTCGCTCATTAAATCGTTAAGTGTGTACGGACCTTAAACAATTTGGTTTGGTTAATAAAATTATTTTGCACAGAACAGTGATGTTATACGAACATTTTCATTAAACATTTAAAAAATCAAATGTTTATTCTTACAGTGAAATTTTACATTTCTGAATAAAAAAAATAAATTTAAAAAAAGCGATGAAATTCCATAGACAAAAAACCTTACGGTTTCACATGTCCCATTAAGGCTTCTTAGACATGATCGAAATTTCAGAAACCTGTTGTAACTCTTCCACTCAAACTCCAAAAAGCAATGAAATTCCGATCATTAAGGCTGACGCCTTAATGGACGTGTTCCTTGCGCAATACAGATATGGTATGCCATCACAGCCTGTGGGTAAGTGCAGATTCAGCACTCTCACAGAGTGAGATTGCTGTCACTCACACAATGGTGGAGCTGCTAATTCACAGATGTGTGTGCTCATTGGAATACACACATGCAGTCTATGCAACTGAAGGTCTGAGCGGAAGATAAAGCTGCTCAGATGAGGTAAGAGTGTTGTTGATTGGAGGGAGGAGAGCGGTGTGGATGGGGGAACAGAAGTGTGTGGATAGAGCGAACACTAAGCAGCACTAATGGGGGGGACAGAGAAACACAGGGGGTAATTCAGACCGCAGCAGCAGCAGCGATTGCAGTCTGAATTAGTTTGTGAGGTGCGCACGTGCAATGGCCGCACTGCGCGTGCGTACCCCAGGAGCCCAGTGAGATGCTATCACCCTGCCTGATTGATAGGCAGAGGTGGTTGCGGGGAAGGAGAGGGGCGTGCAAACAGCGTTAGAATGCCATTGGCAGGGCATGGTCTGCACAACGGAGGCGTTTCCGGACCACTGGGGGGTGGGCTGTGGCGGTTATCCCCCTGCCAAGAGCGCAGGATGCACTAAATTTACCTTCAGGATGTCAGCTACATGAATAGGGTAAGAGTGGTGTGGATAGGGGGTAGATTAAGCAGCAAGTATGGGAAGGGAGACAGAGCGGTGCAGATGGGGGAAATGGTGCAGATGGGTTGAAAACACTGGCATGGATGGGTAGAAAACTGGTGCAGATGGGAGAGAAGACAGTGTGCCATGTACTGGAGGAGGCAGAGTGACGTTGAAGAAGGAAACACTGAGCAGCACAGAGAGAAGGAAACGGTGGTACAGACAATGCACAGGTGGGGAAAGACAGATGGTACAGATAAGTTAGTACAGACTAGCACAGATGGGAGAACACAGCAGTAGGGATTGGGGAAGACCAGGCAGCATGGGGGTGTATAGGGGAAGTAAGTGTAGATGCATAGACCGTAGATGGGGTATTATAGTTTAGCAATTAACCAAGATGTTTGAGGGAGCTAAATGTGTATACTAAGTGAGATGGATGTATGGAGTTAGAAGGATGTTGTAAGAAGGTGGCTTTGTTGTGTTGACTGAATGGGATGGTTGTGGGCACTGTGTGGGATGGGAGCACCACAAAACTGCTCAGACCTTCAGTTGCATAGACTGCATGTGTGTATTCCAATGAGCACACAAATCTGTGAATTAGCAGCTCCACCATTGTGTGAGTGACAGCAATCTCACTCTGTGAGAGTGCTGAATCTGCACTTACCCACAGGCTGTGATGGCATACCATATCTGTATTGCGCAAGGAACACGTCCATTAAGGCGTCAGCCTTAATGATCGGAATTTCATTGCTTTTTGGAGTTTGAGTGGAAGAGTTACAACAGGTTTCTGAAATTTCGATCATGTCTAAGAAGCCTTAATGGGACATGTGAAACCGTACGGTTTTTTGTCTATGGAATATATATATATATATCACAAACATATATGATTCATACATATATCACACACACATACATGATACATACATGAGAAAGACCTGGGATGGTGATGAGGCCAGGGCCCCCTGCTGATGTTGCGTTGAGGAAGGCAGTGTTCCAGGGCGGATGCCAGTCGGGGAGAGCGCCGCGCAGCCCGGGAAAAATACTGCTGAGGAGCTACATCTGGAAGAGCCCCTGGGAGGGAGAGTGCCACATGCCCCATCCTGCGCGGCAGACTCTGCAGGCCTGCACATGGGAAGGGAGGTCTCTGGCCACACATACTCACCCTTCTGCTGAAGCCCCGCTGCTGTCCCCATCAGCGATCTCCAGCGGGGAGCGGGGCCAGGATGAACCTCAACCTGTGAGAACTATCTTCATGATCAAGAGATCTCATATGCAAGATAAGTATGTGTTGGGATAGGGCTGGGGAGGGCGGCTGCTCGGGCACACCCCCGTCAAGTTAAGGAGATTTAACTGAGGAAGCACAAGGGAACTCTCGTCTGGGGACAACAACTACAGGGAGACCACATCTTTTCAGATGAACATGGGAGGGCGGAAGGCTGCCTAATACTGAAGCACCCTCAGACATTAAACCATATGCAACAACTATTGCAAGCATTCCTGGGGGAAGGTCTGCAGCAGACGGATTTGCATACGGTGATGTCATCCAAGCAGTGGGCCAAAGTTGGCTGGAACCCTCATCTGTATATGAAAAGAGAAAAGGGGCATGCAGGGCATGGCCTTTTGCGGCGCTTGGATAACCCCAAGTTTGCATTAAACACCCCCACCCTCCTTCGGTGTGGGGCTCATGTTGGCCATGCCCAAGCCCCTGAAGCATTCAAGCTGATTTCTTGCAGCAGCTGGGCACTGTAACAGCTTCAGAGCTGCTCTACAAGACAAGTAAAAGGGTGTGGGCCCTGCAGCACCACCTGTAGTTTGCATACACACATATATAGGACAGCATCTCTTATATGCCCCAGGGTCAATAAAATAGTATCCTTGTCTAGGCTATCCATCCCCTCAGATAAGGTATTTGTCCATGCCGCTACAGCACTACACACCCAGGCCGACGCAATTGCCGGTCTGAGTAAGGTACCTGAATGTGTATAAATGGACTTCAGGGTAATCTCCTGTTTGCGGTCAGCACACTCTTTGAGGGTAGCCGTATCCTGGGACGGGAGGGCTACCTTCTTGGATAAGCGTGTTAATGCTTTGTCCACCCTAGGGGAGGATTCCCATCGTAACCTATCCGTTGATGGGAAAGGATACGCCATAAGAATCCTTTTGGAAATCTGCAGTCTTTTATCTGGAGATTCCCAAGCTTTTTCACATAACTCGTTCAGCTCGTGTGAGGGGGGAAAGGTTACCTCAGGCTTCTTACCCTTGTACATATGTACCCTCTTGTCAGCGACAGGGGGTTCCTCTGTGATGTGCAAAACATCTTTTATTGCCATAATCATAAATCGAATGGATTTTGCCAATTTTGGCTGTAACTTTGCATCATCGTAATCGACACTGGAGTCAGAATCCGTGTCGGTATCTGTGTCAACAATCTGGGATAGTGGGCGCTTATGAGACCCTGACAGTCCCTGCAACATAGGATCAGGCATGGGTTTAAACCCTGACTGTCCCAAAGCTTCTGCCTTGTCTAATCTTTTGTGCAATGAGTTTACACTAGCATTTAAAACATTCCACATATCCATCCAATCAGCTGTCGGCGGAGACACCACATTCATTTGCTCCCGCTCCTCTCTAATATAGCCTTCTTCCTCAGACATGTCGACACACGTGTACCGACACACTACACACACAGGGAATGCTTTTTCTGAAGACAGTTTCCCCACAAGGCCCTTTGGAGAGACAGAGAGAGAGTATGCCAGCACACCCCCCAGCGCTATATAACCCAGGAATAAAACAGTAACTTAATGTTTGCCCAGTAGTGCTGCTGTATGTAATTTGCGAATTATGTGCCCCCCCCCCCTCTTTTCAACCCTCTTGTCTAACGTGGTATAAGCAGGGGAGAGTCCGGAGAGCTTCCTCTCAGCGGTGCTGTGGAGAAAAAATGGCGCTGGTGAGTGCTGAGGGAGAAGCCCCGCCCCCTCGGAGGCGGGCTTCTGTCCCGCTTAAACTAAAATTGGTGGGGGCTTATACATATATAAAGTGCCCAGCTGTATATATGTTATATTTTTGCGAAAGAGGTTTATATTGCTGCCCAGGGCGCCCCCCCTGCGCCCTGCACCCTTACAGTGACCGGAGTATGTGAGGTGTATGGGAGCAAAGGCGCACAGCTGCAGTGCTGTGCGTTACCTCAGTGAAGATCATGAAGTCTTCTGCCGCCTCTGAAGTCTTCTTTTCTTCTCATACTCACCCGGCTTCTATCTTCCGGCTCTGCGAGGGGGACGGCGGCGCGGCTCTGGGACGGACGGCGAGGGTGAGATCCTGCGTACCAATCCCACTGGAGCTAGTGGTGTCCAGTAGCCTAAGAAGCAGGACCTTGCAACTCAGAGAGTAGGGCTGCTTCTCTCCCCTCAGTCCCTCGATGAGGGAGTCTGTTGCCAGCAGTGCTCCCTGAAAATTAAATACCTAACAAAATACTTTCTGTCAGAAAGCTCAGGAGAGCTCCTGAAAAGCACCCAATCTCCACTGGGTACAGTATCAAACTGAGGTCTGGAGGAGGGGCATAGAGGGAGGAGCCAGTGCACACCCAGAACTAAAGTCTTTCTTAAAGTGCCCATGTCTCCTGCGGAGCCCGTCTATCCCCATGGTCCTTACGGAGTCCCCAGCATCCTCTAGGACGTTAGAGAAAATAGGATTTTAATACCTACCGGTAAATCCTTTTCTCTTAGTCCGTAGAGGATGCTGGGCACCCGTCCCAGTGCGTACTGTGTCTGCAGTTATTAAATGGCCCTTAACTCCAGAACATTTATGTGGAGATGAAAACATCCAAGGAAGACTTGACCATCTTCCTTGGATGTTTTCCCCCTGTGTGACTGCTCTCCAGCCTCGGAGGGTTGCATCCGTGGTCCCTAGGATCCCGTCCTGGATCCCGAACCATCGCCCCTCTAGGTGGTGAGAACTGTGCAGCCACCAATGGAGTGAGATTCTGGTCTTGGAAGACAGGATTATCCTCCGGTGCATGTGTAGGTGGGATCCGGACCACTTGTCCAACAGGTCCAACTGGAACACTCTGGCATGGAACCTGCCAAACTGAATGGCCTCGTAGGCCGCGACCATCTTCCCCAGCAACTGAATGCATTGATGGATTAACACTCTTGCTGGTTTCAGAATTTGTTTGACCAGACTCTGGATCTCCAGAGCCTTTCCACTAGAAGAAAACCTCTTCTGTGTCCAGTATCACTCCCAAAAACAACAACCGCGTCATTGGGACCAACTGCGATTTTGGCAAGTTTAGGAGCCAACCATGTTGTTGAAGAACTGTCAGGGAGAGTAGATGTTTTGCACCAACTGGTCCCTGGATCTCGCCTTTATCAGGAGATCATCCAAGTACGGGATAATTGTGACTCCTTGCTTGCGAAGGAGGACCATCATTTCCGCCATCACCCTGGTGAAAATCCTCGGAGCCGTGGACAGACCAAACGGCAACGTCTGAAATTGGTAATGACAATCCTGAATTGCAAACCTCAGGTAGCTTGATGCAGTGGCTAAATGGGAACATATAAGTAGGCATCCTTTATGTCTACCAAAACCATGAAATCTCCTTTATCCCCCGGACTGGAGATCACTACCCTGAGAGATTCCATCTTGAAATTGAATTTCTTTAGGTAGAAATTAAGGGATTTCAGATTTAAGATTGGTCTGACTGAGCCGTCCGGCTTCGGGACCACGAAGAGGCTTGAATAAAAACCTTCTCCCTGCTGACTAAGGCTGATTTGAACAATCGGTGAGGGGGAACGTCTTGAAACCCCAGTTTGTACCCTTGGGACACTATTTGTAAAACCCACGAGTCCAGGTCCGAATGAATCTAGAACTGACTGAAGAGTTTTAGACGTGCCCCCACTGGTGCGGGCTCCTGCAAGAGAGCCCCAGCGTCATGCAGTGGATTTGGCAGAAGCAGAGGACGATCTCTGCTCCTGCGATCTTGAAGAGGCTACAGACCTCTTCCCTCTTTTCCTTCCTCTACCTGCAAAGAAAGGGGAATCTTAACTTCTTGCATATCTATTGGGCCGAAATGACTGCGTCAGATAATGATGCGTCTTCATCCGTTGAGAGGGAACATAGGGCAAGAAGGATGACTTACCTGCGGGAGCTGCCGAGATCAAATTAACTAGGCCGTCGCCAAACAAGGCTTCACCTTCATAGGGAAGAGACTCCCTTTCTTCTTGGAGTCAGCATCAGCATTCCCTTGGTGAATCCACAATGCCCTCCTATCCGAGACTGCCATGAAATTGGCCCGTGAGCACTTGTGCCCGGTGTAGGATTTTTAAATATGTGTAGTTTACTGTATGCAAGGGTTTAAAACCTTTTAGGAACTGAGATCTAAGGTGTATTACATGTAGTTTAAAAAAAACAAAAAATGTTTATTTTATGGCAGTAGTTTCCAAACTGGGGTTCTTGCACTGGTAGCATAGTTTGGTGGTCCAGGACCAATTAAAATTATTTATACTTTATTAAATTGGCAAAACCATTCCCTCACAACATAACTGAACCTGAGGATGACATGCTATAAACACAATTTACTTAATTTTATATTTTTTTCTGAATTTCTCAATAAAAAAAACTTTGGCCTAGGGGTGCCGTGAAACAAATTTTGATACTCTAGGGCAGGGGTGTCAAACCCATGGGCCGCATGCCGCCCCCAATGCATCCTTTTGTGGCCCACAGGCCGAGGTCCGACAGGGGTCCTTTTGTGGCCCGATCACCTTGCTTAGAGCGAGGGCAGGAGAGTGCAGCCAGAGTCTTTGCTTTCTATGTGCGGCACCATCTTCCCGAAGAGATCACCGGGAAGATAGTGCCCCTTCCACTGGCTACAGCACAGGTATACTGGGGTGGGGTAGCAAACTGGGGGCCCCAATGGGCCCCTCCAGCAGTCCCTCTACCAAAACACGTCTTTTGGTGGTTTTGCGGTGTTGTTATAACTACATGGTGACGATACTGTAGCACAGAGATTTTCAACCATTTACAACTCACGTCACACAGAACAAGATTTAAATATTGACAAGGCACACTGAAATATAATGGTGATGCATGGTGCAGTATCGTGTCCTAGGATGTCATGTCGCAGCTTCTCCATAGGTAACGCCTGAACAGGCCCAGTGACAGGGGGGACAAAGGGGACACTTGTTCAGGGCTCCAAGTATTAAGAACAGAAATAATGGGGCCACAGTGCCAATATTGCTTTTTAAAGTGTATCCACCAACTGCTCAATTTAAGCAGGAAAACAATTAACAGGCCAACTAAACCCTCCCCCCTCCTTTTACCCCATCACTTTGTCCAGTCCCTGTGGTCCATACTGTATTGCCATTATTATGCATTTTGCTGTGCTGGCCCTTTTCTGAATGTCCCTGCCACCGCCACCGAAGAGCTGGATAGCCCAGTATGAAAACCACCTGCCGGCCTCACTGACGGTCCGAGTCAAAGGCTCCATTTTTTTGTGGGGTAAAGAGGGGTCAGTAAAGATACTAAGCTGAAGTACTTAGAACACTTCTTGAATTAAGACACAACCTGCAAGAAAAAGTATGCAATATGGGTGAAAAGGCAAATGTCAGAGGTCTGATACAAGTGACCAGCTCCACACCTTGCACCACATAGCGTTATGTTAAACTGGGATATGTTCTTTTTTGGTGTGTGTGTGTGTGTGTGTGTGTGTGTGTGTGTGTATGTGTGTGGGGGGGGGGGTGCCAAAGGAAATTTTTGCCATTGGCTCCTTTGGTCTAGAACCAGCCCTGATCACAAAATATTTTTGTCTGAGCAGACTGGACACTGATCAGCGTTGGCTCATTCTCAGCCCCCCGCCCAGCCTCTGCTGCCAACAGACTGCTATTAGCTAGTTAACCTTCTGCCTTCCCTATCTATGACACAGACTGCTGCTAATGCTACCAGACTGTTCCCAGTGGCTTCACACCAACAGTGAATCCCAGCCGATGATGTAGGGCAGCGTGTGGGGGAGGGGGTCAGTTGCTGTGGCTCCAACATGGTAACCGCCAATGGACTGCAATGCTTTATCGAAAGGGGGGGCGCCAGTCCCTTACTTTGCCAGGGGCGCTTGGACCCCTAGCTACACCTCTGTTGACCCTAACCGATACCCCTAAACTAACCATAATTCCTGCAGTAAAAATCCATGTTTCTATGTATATAGGGGGTCATTCCGAGTTGATCGCATGCTGCCGTTGTTCGCTGCGTAGCAATCAGTTGAAAAAAAATGGCTAATCTGTGCATGCGCATGCTCCGTAATGTGCATGCGCATCGTACGGGTACAAAGTCCATTGTGGTTTTGCACTAGTTCTAGCGATTTTTCCAATCACAGAACAGGCCACAAGGAGATTGACAGAAAGAGGGCGTTTCTGGGTGTCAACTGACCGTTTTCAGGGAGTGCTTGGAAAAATGCAGGCGTGGCAGAAGAAATGCAGACGTGGCTGGGCATTCGCTGGATGGGTGTGTGACATCAAAAGCCGTCCCTCGGTTGTTAGAATCAACGCACACGAAGTGTAACTACAGTGCTGGTCTTATTTTGAAACGATTTTGCAGGCGCTCTGCTGCTCAAGTGTTCGCACTTCTCCAAAGTGAATATACACTCTCCAGTGGGCAGCGACAATGCGTTTGCATGGCTGCTAAAAACTGCTAGCGAGCAATCAACTCAGAATGACCCCCAGAGTGTATTGCAAGAAAATATCTGTAAATCCAATGGTACCGTAAGTGCGGTATATACTCGCACTTCTTTGCGGGGTGAGAACATCTCCCCTAAGTGAAGTCAGCCCTATGAATAAAGTTTGTGTGATCCCTGTGCAGCAGTCACAGAAAGGGTTCATCTCTGCAGTTTGTCACTCAAATTACATTGCTGCATTTTTTCTAGAAGTTGATCTGAGAGCTGTTACCCGCAGACCAGCTACAATAATTATCCTGGGTACTCACTAGACCAGTGGTTCTCAAACTGCACCCTGGGGTGCCTCAGGACACTTGCAGGGGTGCCTTGGATTGGTGGTCCAGGACCAATTCAAAATATTTATAGTTAGTGTTATAGGCAAAACCAGTGCTGTTGGCTGGCAATCATAACATATGTGCACAAGCAGAAGCAAATCCTGTCCCCTACCAAAGGGCCAGTGCTAGGGTGTTTGGCGCCTCCCTGCAAACTATTAATTTGGGCCCTCTCTCCAATACTTAATAACGGGACAGTGCGCTCCTTAAAAAAAGAAGGTGTGGTATCACAAGGAAGGGGCATGGCCACACAATAGCACCCCAAATCAAAATACGCCACACAGTAGCACTATCTTATTGTCATTACACCGCATGTAATAATAATAATAATAATAATAATACCCACAGTCGCAGTGCCCTTTATACACATAACCACCATATCAGTGCAGCTTACACACATAATGCCAACAGTAGCAGTGCCCCTTCTACACATGCCCACGGTGGCAATCCTTTACATGGCAAATATCAACCTGGTTTTGCCATGTAAAGGATTGCCACTTTAAAAACAAACAATCAAACAAAAACAAAAAAAAACAACAGGAAAAAACACAAAATCTCTCACTTTCTGATTCTCACACCCTATTACATTCCTCCCTATATATTTAAATGTTTCTATTACTGTATGTTCCCTCTTCCCTTCTCCAAACTATACACATCAACATTTTTTAGTATTTCCAGGTAAGTTTTGTGATGTAGGCCATGCACAATTTTAGTTGCCCTAATGTATTTACAGCCTTCTGGAGATATGGCTTCTGGAACTGAACACAGGATTCTAAATGTGGCTGTACCAAGGACCTATACAGTGGCATTACAGGTTGAGTATCCCTTATCCAAAATGCTTGGGACCAGAGGAATTTTGGATATCGGATTTTTCTGTATTTTGGAATAATTGCATACCATAACGAGATATTATGGTGATGGGACCTAAATCTAAGCACAGAAGGCATTTATGTTTCATATACACCTTATACACACAGCCTGAAGGTCATTTTAGCCAATATTTTTTATAACTTTGTGCATTAAACAAAGTGTGTGTACATTCACAGAATTCATTTGTTTCATATACACCTTATACACACAGTCTGAAGTTCATTTAATACAACATTTTTAATAACTTGAGTATTAAACAAAGTTTGTGTACACTGAGCCATCAAAACACAAAGGTTTCACTATCTCAGTCTCACTCAAAAAAGTCCGTATTTCGGAATATTCCGTATTTCGGAATATTTGGATATGGGATACTCAACCTGTATTACTTTTTTCTGCTACTGGTTCTTTAACCTATGCAAACAAGCATCTGACTTGCCTTTCCTATTGCTTTGTTACATTGCTCACCTGAAATAGTAATACTTAGATAGCTTTCCTCTTGCCATTATAATGCCCTTAATATTATAGTTAGCCTTTGCATTTTTGAGACGTGTATGATTTTGCATTTTTTGGCATTAAATGTTGCCATGTTCTTGACCATTCCTCTAGTCCAGGGGCGGAACTGCCAGAGACAACGGAGTCAGTTGCCGCCGGGCTCCAGCCCTAAAGGGGCTTCCTCCATTGCCCCCCGGCTGTTACGTGCCCTTCCTACTAAATAGACAAAGGCGCTACCAGCAGGGTCTCGCAGTTTGTACATTCCATGCCGTAATACCCTTCTTTCCACCTTCACAATGAAGCTATTGGTACTTTGCAAAAAAAAAAATTATTAGCATTGCAACTCAGCAGATCAATGCAGTGTGCAGCCACACACTCCATATATCTGCTCAGCCACAAAGCTGATTATTTCTTCACAAAGTACAAGGTGAGCTCCAAATAGAATTCTCTAGCTTAGATTATACCTTTCTATGCAAGGGTAAATAGCTCAATTGTTTGACTGCAATGCCACAGGAAATGGTTTGGATCCAAGACAGTGTGACTGAATAATAAAGAAACCTTAAGATAAGTTCATGAATGTTGTATAAGTATTAGTGAGAGAAGGGGTCAGGAGCATGCTAGGCTGCAAAAAATAAGGTAGGCTGCAAGTGAAAGTAATGATCTCCTATATATTTTCCCAGATCTGTCACTCTGTGTGGCTAACTCTGGGGGAAGTCACAGCAATGGGCGGAGACGGCAACTGCAGGACGATACACCAGTGCCAGCAGCAGACCGTAACAAAGTGACAGATCAGGGAGAATATATAGGATGTAGGGAGGTGGCCATGGTACATGGCTGGCCAAGGGACACTAGCTCATGTACCCCTTTACCACTGAGGCTGGCCACCAATGATGGACCTGTCACCAGTGCACATGCAATAACCTCTTCTGCTGCCCTCTTTGCAACTCAGATTGCCCAGTGCTCCCCTTCGCTAACAGTCCACAAAGTTTCCCCATCTCACGATCTGCCTCCTCACCCCCACTTTCATCTCTACAGCACACGCGCATATCATACAAGATCCCATCATGCGTACGTAGGTCTGAAATGCAAGAGGGAGGTTGGGGGGAGATTGGCATGCGCCAGCAACACCACACAGCTCACTGTGACCACAGTGGAGAGGCGCTGCAACAGGACAATACACCAACCTCGGAGCAAGGAACTGCGTCGGTCAGGAGGAGAACTATTTCAATAGCATAAAAAGGTTAATGCGTCCCACCCTATGGACACCAGACTCATCAAGTCACTGTTGCCAGAGTCTCATACAATGACTCTGAACCTCTAAGCACACTATTTGACTGTCCACACCCTGCTGTGCCTATTACCCATCTCCTCCACCACCCTCAACACTGACCCACACATCATTCACCCACAAAGATACAATAAAGGTAGTTTGGATAAATTAGCTAAATGAAATGGATTTAACCAATTTATCTAAATGACCATTTTTGGATGTTTTCCAGTGTTTGTGAGCAAATGGTCAATTGTCATTTGCTGCCACATATTAGCATAATTTTGTTTCAACTAGAAAAAAAAATTGGACAGATAATCTAAGTGTGGATCCAGTTTTAAGGTCCGTATTCACGGCCTGATTTTGGGGAGAGATGTGTGCTGAGCGAACTGCTCAGCACACATCTCTCCCCCCGCTCAGCACAGCGTGATGTGTGCTGAGCGTACGGGGGGTGGGGGGGGGCGCTCATTTCACCCCCTGTGTAGGGCATTCTGTGTGTATCCAGCTTAACAGGTGTGAGCATCATACAACTACTGACTTGCGAGTAACTATACAGCAGCTCCATACCTTGTGACTTGAAGAAACACCAGTTAACCCCGGGAATGCTGCAGTCAAAGCAACAATTCCTCTTCTTACATTCCGCTGCACTTATTGTGGGGTAGCCGCAATCCCTTCTGCTGTACGGTTCCACATTACATTGTTTCTTGTCACTTCCTGTTGATGCAGTAAGGAAACATCCAGGAATTACAGCAGCTTAGTTTTTTTTTTTTTTTTTACTGGGGCAATTTAGCTAGATCACAGGGCAATTTAGCTCCTTTGGTCCTTTTTTAGGACCAGTTAATCAGACAGTTGAGCAAACTGAAAAACAGCTAACAGGAAATTTCCACTTAAATGGTATTTTCTAATCTTATCTGACCATGACTAAGAATAAAGGATACACAAGATAAACTCTTAGAGCCATGGACCTTATCCATGTTTAAGCTCCATCAAATCTGTAATCAATAGCACTACATGCTCCCACTTTACCACTGTACTATATACTCTACCTGTGTTTTTAAGGTAAAAACACCATTTAACCCCAGTGACACTTGAATTAAAGCAGCAGCCTCTGGAATAGCATTCCTTAGCATTAATCCCAGGAAATCTGCAAACTTCACGCTCTTTGATAGCCATGCTACATTGCTGTTTACTTGGATGGAGCAGAGAGCACAACATCAGGACATAGGAAATATTACAATGCATGATAAGAAAGGTGTGAGCTCTACAGCAAGGCCTCTAACCCTTTGCCAGTGCCAAATACATAGGGCTTAACTCAGATCTGATCACAGCAGCAAATTTATTAGCTAAAACCATGTACACTGCAGGGGTGGGGGGGGGGGTGTATAATATGTGCAGAGAGAGTTAGATTTTGGTGCGGTGTGTTCAAACTGAAATCTAAATTGCAGTGTAAAAACAAAACAGCCAGTATTTACCCTGCACACAAACAATATAACCCACCTAAATCTCTCTGCAAATGTTATATCTGCCCCCCCCCCCCCCCATCCCTGCAGTGCACATGGTTTTGCCCACTAGCTAACAAATTTGCTGCATCTGGGAATTACAGCAGCTTAATATTTCTTTTTACAGAAGGTTCAGCAAATTAAATTATTTAGTGAAATACTGTAATCATAACAGTTACAGGGATATTGTAGGTAGATTTATTGTCAGTGGATAAATGTAAAAATTAAACCCTTAGGCATAGTTCCAAAATGCTGTCATTGCAATCCAGATTTTAAGGATATCATGCTTGAGCACAGGTGACTTAATTAGAACTTCGGTCAATGTGAATTAACCATTGGACTCAACCATGGTTATCCTTAAAACCCAGGGGTCTATTTAAGATCGATCTTAATCGATGTTGGGCTTACAGGTTGAAAAACACACACACATTTACTAACATTTTAAAATGTATATAAAAAAATCATCTGTTCGTAAATGCAGTGCACATGGTTTTGCCCAACTGCTAACAAAAATCCTGCTGCGATCAACTCAGAATTACCCCCCATGGCCCTCATTCCGAGTTGTTCGCTCGCAAGCTGCTTTTAGCAGCATTGCACACGCTAAGCTGCCGCCTACTGGGAGTGAATCTTAGCATCTTAAAATTGCGAACGAAAGATTTGCAATATTGCGATAAGACATCTCTGTGCAGTTTCTGAGTAGCTCGAGACTTACTCTGCCAGTGCGATCAGTTCAGTGCTTGTCGTTCCTGGTTTGACGTCACAAACACACCCAGCATTCGCCCAGACACTCCTCCGTTTCTCCAGCCACTCCCGCGTTTTTCCCAGAAACGGTAGCATTTTTTCCCACACGCCCATAAAGCGGCCTGTTTCCGCCCAGAAACACCCACTTCCTGTCAATCACATTACGATCACCAGAACGATGAAAAAACCGTGAGTAATATTCCTAACTGCATAGCAAATTTACTTGGCGCAGTCGCAGTGTGAACATTGCGCATGCGCATTAAGCGGAAAATCGCTGCGATGCGAAGAAAATTACAGAGCGAACAACTCGGAATGACCACCTATGTGCACTGCAGGGAAGGCAGATTTAACATGTGCAGAGAGAGTTAGATTTGGGTGTGGTGTGTTCAATCTGCAATCTAATTTGCAGTGTAAAAATAAAGCAGTCAGTATTTACCCTGCACAGAAACAAAATAACTCACCCAAATCTAACTCTTTCTGCACGTTATATCTGCCTCCCCTGCAGTACACATGGTTTTGCCCAACTGCTAACAAAATTCCTGCTGCGATCATCTTGGAATTACCCCCATCGATTGATGTTTTCACACTGCTCGTGTATATAAGACATAGGGCCTAATTCAGTTTGGATCGTAATACGCGTTCCAACCGCAAAAACTATGAAGAGGATGGGGGCATATACGCAGGGTCCATCCTGTGCGTGTGCCTACATTTTCTCCGGGTGCCCCGCAGAAAATGCGAATGCCTCTGCCTGTCAATCAGTAGAGGGCGTACCTTCGCAGGTATATCGCGATCATGAGCCATGTCTCCCATTTTTGTCATTATAGGTGCTCTGTGAGCTGCTGGCCATGCCCCAGCCCCTCTGTCTCCCGTGAATAGACATTGAGGCTTATTCAGACCAGATCGCTTCAATTTATTTTCACCCAGCGGGCAATCTGGTCTGCACTGCACATGCGTATGCGCCACAATGCGTAAGTGCGACGGTCCGGAGATCACAAGAAGATTGACAAGAAGAGGGTGTTTGTGTGGGTGGCAACTGAATGTTTCTAGGGAGTGTCCGGAAAAACACTGGAGGGACCCGGCGTTTTGTGGGAGGATTTGTGACGTCACCTCAATGGCTGAGTAAGTGCTGAGCTGTGCAGCTCTTGTGCACATGTGATCACACACCTGCACAGCAAATTTTCTCTTCCGCTGTAGGCGGCAACTACCTGATTACAGGGATGCAAAAAACACACCCTAGCAATCAGGTCTGAATTACCCACAATGTGCATATTTGCAGAGCAACAAGCTACAGGGAGCCTTCCACCCCCCCCCCCCATTCCCCATGGGAAGGGGGGGGGGGGGTTGTTTGGGTTAGCTGGACATTCCCCAAAAAAGTGACTGTCCTGCAAAAATTGGGATAGTTGGGAGGTATGTTCAAATACATTTATTGTTTTGCATGCAGGGTAAATACTGGCTTCTTTGACATTTAGCCACAAATGCTGCACAGCTGAATTACAGTATTACACTGCAATTAACAGTTATGCTAGGACATTCCCCCTCCCAAATCTACCTCTCTCTGCATGTTACATCTGTCCCACAGTGGCGTGCGGTGAGGTCAGTGGCTAGTGAGGCACTACAGCCATAATGTCCGCCGAATCCTGCCGATGACCCTTAGCCAATGCCCGCTACTGCCTCTGAGCCGATACCCGCTGCCACCGCCAATGGCTTACAAACTCGCCCACAATCAACTGACCCAGCCCTCCACCACTAATTTCTATCTCAGTCCGATGCCGCCAATGCCCGCTGCCTGCTTGCTCATTGTTCTCGTTATATATTATAAATTTTTAAAGAAAAAAAAATGAGTGTTTGGGACTGGGAAGGGTGAGGGAGGAGGACATGAATGCAATTTTGTTGTCCAGGGCTTCCATTAACTTAAAGGAGAAGGGTCTGAATGGGTTAAAAAAAAATGCGTGAGGTCCCCCCTCCTTAGTATAACCAGCCTCGGGCTCTTTGAGCCGGTCCTGGTTATTTAAATACTGGGGGAAAAATTGGACAGGGGTTCCCCGTATTTAGACAACTAGCACCGGGCTCTTAGACCGGTCCAGGTTCCAAAAATACGTGGGACAATAGATGTAGGGGTCCCCCATATTTTTAAAACCAGCACCGGGCTCCACTAGCCAGAGAGATAATGCCACAGCCGGGGGATACTTTTATGTAGGTCCCTGCGGCCCTGGCATTACCCCTCCAACTAGTCACCCCTGGCCGGGGTTCCCTGGAGGAGTGGGGACCCCTTAAATCAAGAGGTTCCTCCCCTCGAGGCACCCAAGGGCCAGGGGTGAAGCCCGAGGCTGTCCCCAGCACCCCTGGGTGGTGGGTGCCGGGCTGATAGCCATGTGTGTAAAAAAAGAATATTGTTTTTTCGTTGTGGAACTACAAGGCCCAGCAAGCCTCCCCCGCTTGCTGGTACTTGGAGAACCTCAAGTACCAGCAGGCGGGGAAATAACGGGCTTGCTGGTACCTGTAGTTCTACAACAACAAAAAATACCCAAATAAAAACACAAACACACACAGCGTGACAGTAAAATTATTGAGACAGGCTGTAGCATGTGGGTGCATGTAACCCTATAAAAGTGATGGATTGGGTGACTATTACAATACCCACTGTTGCTGTCTGAAAAATGATGGATTTATAGATTGCTCTGCCGAGACATGTTTTTTTCTAAAATGCACCACAGGTATGGATGGATAGTATACTTGACGACACAGAGGTAGGTAGAGCAGTGGCCTACTGTACCGTACTGCTATATATTATATTATTTATTATTATTATTATCCTTTATTTATATGGCGCCACAAGGGTTCCGCAGTGCCCAATTACAGAGTACATAAACAAATAATCAAACAGGAAAACAGCAACTTACAGTTGACGACAATATAGGACAAGTACAGGGTAAATAAACATAGCTACATCAGCAGATGACACTGGAATAAGTATCAGGTGGCAGAAGACTGCTGGATTTGGTGCAGCTGAAGATTATTAAAGTAAGAAAAGAGTAAGCACATGAGGGAAGAGGGCCCTGCTCGTGAGAGCTTACATTCTAAAAGGGAGGGGTAGACAGACAGGGGTGAGACAGATGGGGTACATAGAGAGCATGGAACAGAGGTTTAGGATGAGATTTGGCTGGGTTTGGTGAAGAAGTGGGTCTTGAGAGCCCGTTTGAAGCTTTGTAGAGAGGTGGAGAGTCTGAGGGGGAGAGGTAGGGAATTCCAGAGAAGTGGTGCAGCACGTGAAAAATCTTGGAGGTAGGAGTGGGAGGAAGTAATCCGTAGGCAGGAGAGTCGGTGTGCATTAGCAGAGCGAAGAGGACGGGTGGGAGTGTAAAGCGAGATAAGATCAGAGATGTAGATGGGAGAGGAGTGGGTGAGGGCTTTGTAAGCAAGTGTGAGAAGCTTGAAATGGATTCTGAAAGGGAAGGGGAGCCAGTGAAGGACTAGTAAGAGAGGAGAGGTGGACGTAGTGCGTTTGGTGAGGAAAATGAGCCGGGCAGCAGCATTGAGGATAGATTGGAGTGGAGAGAGGTATTTGTCAGGAATGCCAGTCAGGAAGAGATTACAGCAGTCCAGTCTGGAGATGACCAGTGAGTGGATAAGAGTCTTAGTAGCATCCTGGGTCAGAAAGGGTCTGATCCTGGAAATATTTTTTAGATGAAAACGGCAGGTTTGTGAGAGGTGCTGAATGTGTGGTTTGAAGGAGAGGGAGGAGTCAAGGATTACTCCAAGACAGCGCGCTTGGGGGTAGAGGAGATAGTAGTGCGATTGTAGGAGGTGAGATTATGCGGGAGGGAGGGAAGATGATCAGCTCGGTCTTAGACATGTTAAGTTTAAGAAAGCGCTGGGACATCCAGGAAGAGATAGCAGAGAGACAGTTGGAGATACGAGTGAGGAGAGTAGGGGAGAGGTCTGGAGAGGAAAGATAGATTTGAGTGTCATCAGCATAGAGATGATATTGGAAACCAAAAGAACTAATGAGCTTACCTAGTGAGGACGTATAGAGAGAGAAGAGAAGAGGACCAAGGACAGAACCTTGGGGTACCCCTACAGTTAGTGGAAGTGAGGGGGAGGTGGAGTCATGAGAGGAGACAGAGAATGAACGGTCAGAAAGGTAGGACGACAACCAAGAGAGGGCAGTGTTACGCAGACCAATGGAGTGAAGGATTTGCAGTAGGAGAGGATGGTCCACAGTGTCAAAAGCAGCAGAGAGATCAAGTAGAATAAGTAGAGAGTAGTGTCTCTTAGATTTAGCAGCATGGAGGTCATTGCATACTTTTGTAAGGGCAGTTTCAGTGGAGTGGAGAGGACGGAAGCCAGACTGGAATGGGTCAAGCAGTGAGTGTGAGGAAAGAAAGGAAGTAAGGCGGTTGTAGACAATACGCTCAAGGAGTTTGGAGGCAAAAGGGAGGAGAGAGATGGGTCGGTAGTTGGAGAGAGTGTTTGGATCAAGGGTAGGTTTTTTAAGAATAGGAGAGATGAGAGCGTGCTTGAAGGCAGAGGGGACAGTGCCTGATGAGAGGGAGAGATTGAGAAGGTGGGAAAGAT
Organism: Pseudophryne corroboree; assembly: GCF_028390025.1. Taxonomy (NCBI): domain Eukaryota; kingdom Metazoa; phylum Chordata; class Amphibia; order Anura; family Myobatrachidae; genus Pseudophryne; species Pseudophryne corroboree. The sequence goes on along the minus strand of NW_026970042.1, from coordinate 172,552 downwards.
GGGAACAAGCAGAAGAAGAGAGGTGGCAAAGGAGGCGGGAGGGGATAGGGTCAAGTGGGGAGGTGGTGAGGGGACAGGAACGAATGAGGGCCATGACTTCCTCTCCAGATGCATGGGAGAAAGATGACAGAGTTGGTACGAGGGATGGGGAGGGTTGGTAAGGGATGGGAGAAGGCTGGTTACTGATAGTCTGGTGTGATGTGATGTCCTGACGTATGGAGTCAATTTTGGATGTGAAGTAAGTGGCAAAGTCAAGAGCAGAGAGTGAGGAAGGGAGACGAGGTGGAGGTGGGCAGAGGAGTGAGTTGAGAGTGGCAAAGAGGCGCCGGGGGTTGGAAGACTGGGAGGAGATGAGGTTCTTGAAGTATGACTGTTTAGCAAGAGAAAGGGCAGCACTGAAGGATGAGAGCATAAGTTTGAAATGGAGGAAGTCTGCCTTAGAGCGTGATTTCCTCCAGTGTCACTCAGCAGTACATGAGCATTTTTGCAGATATCTGGTGCATTTGGTGTGCCAGGGTTGAGGTGTTAATTTGCAAGGGTGAATAGTGGTTGGTGGAGCAACAGAGTCAAGAGCAGAAGTAAGGGAAGCATTGTATGTGGAAGTGGCTTGCTCAGGGCATGAGAGAGAGAGAATAGGAGAGAGAAGTGAGTCAAACAGGGAGGAAAGGAATGTGGTGTCAATAGCTTCAATGTTACGCTTAGTGATGGTAGCCTTAGGAGGTAGAGATGGGGAAGTCGAGAGAGATAGGTTGAAGGAGAGCAGGTGGTGGTCAGAGAGGGGAAATGGGGAGTTGGAAAAATCAGAAATATCACAGCGGTGAGTGAAGACCAGATCCAGTGAGCTCCCATTCACATGGGAGGGTGAGGAGGTCCACTGGGAGAGACCAAGTGAAGAGGTGAGGTTAAGGAGTTTAGAGGCAGGGGATTGTGTGGGGATGTCAATAGGGATGTTGAAATCGCCTAGGATAATGGTGGGAATGTCAGAAGTGAGGAAGCCAGGAAGCAAAGTTGTCGATGAATTTGGAAGCAGTACCAGGGGGGCGGTAAATGACAGCTACTCTAAGATGGACTGGTTGGAAGAGGCATATGGCGTGGTCCTCAAATGTAGAGAATATAAGGGATGGTTCTGGTGGTATGAGTTGGTAGGAGTAACTAGAAGGTAAAAGGACCCCAACACCACCCCCATGGCGACCCCCAGGTCGGGGTGTGTGTGTGAATGTAAGGCCCCCAGCAGAGAGAGCAGCAGCAGAAGTAGTGTCAGAGGGCGTAATCCAAGTTTCAGTAATGGCTAGTAGGTGTAGGGAGTTGGAAATGAAAAGGTCATGAGTGGGGACCAGTTTGTTACAAACAGATCTGGCATTCCAGAGGGCACAGGATAGGGGGTATGAGTTTGTGGGAGAGATGTGAATTAGATTTTCAGGGTTGCTGTAGCGATGAGGTGGGATTAACTTTGAGGGCAGGGATGATGAGAGAGTAGTGATGGTACGGGTGCCTGAGCTAGGAGGGGAAACTGCAGGAGGTGGGCAGGGAGGGAGGTCAGTGTGATGTGGATGGGGGTGTGGGGAGGTGACAGGGAAGGGAGAGAGGGAGCAGGGCTGAGTTGTGGGGTAGCAGGACCATGGGGCAGAGGTGAATGAAAGTGGGGTAACAGGAAAGGTGGGGGAAGGAAACAGAGGGATGGAGGGGAGACAGAGGAGGGGAGAGAGGAGGAGGTGGAGGAGACTAGTGGGGAAGGATAAAGATACATTATTAGGTAGACACTGAGTGATGTGGGGAGTATAAGAAAACCTTGACATAGTGTTAAGTAGGTAAATAGGTTGAAGTAGTGGAAGTAGGAGAGGAGACTGTAAGGCAATCCGAGCAGAAGAATTGCAGAAATGCAGGTGAGAAAAGCAGTGTAGGCTCAAGGGGTGTAGATTTAGTATGAAATGAGTCAAAAGCGTAGATAAAGTGGGTGCAGAAATGTATTTGGAGTGTAAGAAATGAAAGGATTGTGAGAGGTTTAAGAAGCAATGGTAATTATGTTAGATGTTTTAAGTGTTTGCAGGTAAAATTGCATTGGTGCAGCTGTGCTTAAAAAACAAAATTACAATAATACAGATACAGGCATTTGTAGGTGAAATGGATGGTTTATGAAATGTCCAAGTAAGGTAGTTCTGTGCTATGTAATCAGATGCAACAATCAGGAGGTGAGTGATCTGAGGAGTAAGTGACTCACATTTGTTATTAGTTCTTCAGTTTTCTTTGTTTTGTTAGATTGGTGTGCTTCTGTTTTCCTTCTTTTTCACTTCGATTGAACGCTGATTGAACACTGCTGTTATGTGTCAATTTTATCACGCTTTGATAAAAATGCACGCTTAGATCAATAAATGCACAGCCAAATGGCTTTGCACAGCCTACACCATTGGACTTAAGTAGAAGACTATTACAAGTGAAACCAATAATTGAAATCTGTAACCACACCCCACCCCCTCAAATGCCAGGCAATAAATTACCTTAAAAACAACAACCAGGCATTCCACAAAGATTAAACTGGGTCTATATCATTCAAAACTTTAAAAAAGTACTTCAAAATCACATACTATGCAATAATGTTTCAATTTGCATTACCCAGCAGAATTAGCTTTGCATATATAGATATAGTGCAGCAGAATATATTGGTGGTTGTAGTCAATTGTAATTACCTGGAGGTGACAAGAAGAGAAGAAACGTCAATTCACAATCGATATCAGCTGAAGATAAATTAATGCTGATTGAACACTGCTGTTATGTGTCAATTTTATCACGCTTTGATAAAAATGCATGCTTACAGTAGATCAATAAATGCACAGCCAAACGGCTTTGCACAGCCTACACCATTGGACTTAAGTAGAAGACTATTACAAGTGAAACCAATAATTGAAATCTGTAACCACACCCCACCCCCTCAAATGCCAGGCAATAAATTACCTTAAAAACAACAACCAGGCATTCCACAAAGATTAAACTGGGTCTTTATCATTCAAAACTTTAAAAAAGTACTTAAAAATCACATACTATGCAATAATGTTTCAATTTACATTACCCAGCAGAATTAGCTTTGCATATATAGATATAGTGCAGCAGAATATATTGGTGGTTGTAGTCAATTGTAATTACTCAGCAGAATTAGCTTTGCATATATAGATATAGTGCAGCAGAATATATTGGTGGTTGTAGTCAATTGTAATTACCCAGCAGAATTAGCTTTGCAAATATAGATATAGTGCAGCAGAATATATTGGTGGTTGTAGTCAATTGTAATTACCCAGCAGAATTAGCTTTGCATATATATAGTGCAGCAGAATATATTGGTGGTTGTAGTAAATTGTAATTACCCAGCAGCAGCTCTACTGCACTCAACATCACCAGTGCTCACAATATATATAATGCTATATACTATGCCATAGTGGTGCTTACTATATAACACCTCCTACTGCGTTCCCCCTGGCAATGAGCATGACACCCAGAGAGTGAAACCCCTGGCAATGAGCATGACACCCAGCACGTGAAACTCTTGGCGTTGAGCAGTTTTTGTAAAAGTAATTAGAAGCTTTACTGTAGGGCATAGTGTATCACAGATATTGTGGTGTGTGACATAATATGTCCCAAAGGGCATTAATGTGTGGGGCTTAACATGGTGGAAATTACTGTACTTTTTTCCCTGTGGTGGCCGAGGTCTGTTGGTGCAGGGTCAAGAACTAGGGTGTAAGGTAGTCTTTGCCTGCAAGGCTACGCTCATTTTATGGAGACCATACCCATACATTTAAGTGTGGCATATACCTGCGCTTGCTCGCGGGGTGAGAACATCTCCCTAATTGAATTCAGCGATATGAATAGAGGTTGTGCAGCAGCCACAGAAAGGGTTAATCTCTGCAGCTTGTCACTAAATTACATTGTTGCAATTTTAGCTGGGAGCTGCAATAATTACTCTAATACATAACACAGCCAACACTTCTATATTCACACAATATACTGCATGGTGAATATAGAAGTGGTGCTTGCTAAACAGCACCTCCTACTGCATTCCACATCACCGCTGGTCACACTCATATCAGGCCCATAATGCTGTATACTATGCCATAGTGGTGCTTACTATATAACACCAGGTGCTGTGCAGTGGTTAAAACTAGAGATGAGCGCCTGAAATTTTTCGGGTTTTGTGTTTTGGTTTTGGGTTCGGTTCCGCGGCCGAGTTTTGGGTTCGAACGCGTTTTGGCAAAACCTCACCGAATTTTTTTTGTCGGATTCGGGTGTGTTTTGGATTCGGGTGTTTTTTTCCAAAAACACTAAAAAACAGCTTAAATCATAGAATTTGGGGGTCATTTTGATCCCAAAGTATTATTAACCTCAAAAACCATAATTTACACTCATTTTCAGTCTATTCTGAATACCTCACACCTCACAATATTATTTTTAGTCCTAAAATTTGCACCGAGGTCGCTGTGTGAGTAAGATAAGCGACCCTAGTGGCCGACACAAACACCGGGCCCATCTAGGAGTGGCACTGCAGTGTCACGCAGGATGTCCCTTCCAAAAAACCCTCCCCAAACAGCACATGACGCAAAGAAAAAAAGAGGCGCAATGAGGTAGCTGTGTGAGTAAGATTAGCGACCCTAGTGGCCGACACAAATACCGGGCCCATCTAGGAGTGGCACTGCAGTGTCACGCAGGATGGCCCTTCCAAAAAACCCTCCCCAAACAGCACATGACGCAAAGAAAAAAAGAGGCGCAATGAGGTAGCTGTGTGAGTAAGATTAGCGACCCTAGTGGCCGACACAAACACCGGGCCCATCTAGGAGTGGCACTGCAGTGTCACGCAGGATGTCCCTTCCAAAAAACCCTCCCCAAACAGCACATGACGCAAAGAAAAAAAGAGGCGCAATGAGGTAGCTGTGTGAGTAAGATTAGCGACCCTAGTGGCCGACACAAACACCGGGCCCATCTAGGAGTGGCACTGCAGTGTCACGCAGGATGTCCCTTCCAAAAAACCCTCCCCAAACAGCACATGACGCAAAGAAAAAAAGAGGCGCAATGAGGTAGCTGACTGTGTGAGTAAGATTAGCGACCCTAGTGGCCGACACAAACACCGGGCCCATCTAGGAGTGGCACTGCAGTGTCACGCAGGATGTCCCTTCCAAAAAACTCTCCCCAATCAGCACATGATGCAAAGAAAAAGAAAAGAAAAAAGAGGTGCAAGATGGAATTGTCCTTGGGCCCTCCCACCCACCCTTATGTTGTATAAACAAAACAGGACATGCACACTTTAACCAACCCATCATTTCAGTGACAGGGTCTGCCACACGACTGTGACTGATATGACGGGTTGGTTTGGACCCCCCCCAAAAAAGAAGCAATTAATCTCTCCTTGCACAAACTGGCTCTACAGAGGCAAGATGTCCACCTCATCTTCACCCTCCGATATATCACCGTGTACATCCCCCTCCTCACAGATTATCAATTCGTCCCCACTGGAATCCACCATCTCAGCTCCCTGTGTACTTTGTGGAGGCAATTGCTGCTGGTCAATGTCTCCGCGGAGGAATTGATTATAATTCATTTTAATGAACATCATCTTCTCCACATTTTCTGGATGTAACCTCGTACGCCGATTGCTGACAAGGTGAGCGGCGGCACTAAACACTCTTTCGGAGTACACACTTGTGGGAGGGCAACTTAGGTAGAATAAAGCCAGTTTGTGCAAGGGCCTCCAAATTGCCTCTTTTTCCTGCCAGTATAAGTACGGACTGTGTGACGTGCCTACTTGGATGCGGTCACTCATATAATCCTCCACCATTCTATCAATGTTGAGAGAATCATATGCAGTGACAGTAGACGACATGTCCGTAATCGTTGTCAGGTCCTTCAGTCCGGACCAGATGTCAGCATCAGCAGTCGCTCCAGACTGCCCTGCATCACCGCCAGCGGGTGGGCTCGGAATTCTGAGCCTTTTCCTCGCACCCCCAGTTGCGGGAGAATGTGAAGGAGGAGATGTTGACAGGTCGCGTTCCGCTTGACTTGACAATTTTGTCACCAGCAGGTCTTTCAACCCCAGCAGACCTGTGTCTGCCGGAAAGAGAGATCCAAGGTAGGCTTTAAATCTAGGATCGAGCACGGTGGCCAAAATGTAGTGCTCTGATTTCAACAGATTGACCACCCGTGAATCCTTGTTAAGCGAATTAAGGGCTGCATCCACAAGTCCCACATGCCTAGCGGAATCGCTCCCTTTTAGCTCCTCCTTCAATGCCTCCAGCTTCTTCTGCAAAAGCCTGATGAGGGGAATGACCTGACTCAGGCTGGCAGTGTCTGAACTGACTTCACGTGTGGCAAGTTCAAAGGGCATCAGAACCTTGCACAACGTTGAAATCATTCTCCACTGCACTTGAGACAGGTGCATTCCACCTACTATATCGTGCTCAATTGTATAGGCTTGAATGGCCTTTTGCTGCTCCTCCAACCTCTGAAGCATATAGAGGGTTGAATTCCACCTCGTTACCACTTCTTGCTTCAGATGATGGCAGGGCAGGTTCAGTAGTTTTTGGTGGTGCTCCAGTCTTCTGTACGTGGTGCCTGTACGCCGAAAGTGTCCCGCAATTTTTCTGGCCACCGACAGCATCTCTTGCACGCCCCTGTCGTTTTTTAAAAAATTCTGCACCACCAAATTCAAGGTATGTGCAAAACATGGGACGTGCTGGAATTTGCCCATATTTAATGCACACACAATATTGCTGGCGTTGTCCGATGCCACAAATCCACAGGAGAGTCCAATTGGGGTAAGCCATTCCGCGATGATCTTCCTCAGTTGCCGTAAGAGGTTTTCAGCTGTGTGCGTATTCTGGAAAGCGGTGATACAAAGCGTAGCCTGCCTAGGAAAGAGTTGGCGTTTGCGAGATGCTGCTACTGGTGCCGCCGCTGCTGTTCTTGCGGCGGGAGTCCATACATCTACCCAGTGGGCTGTCACAGTCATATAGTCCTGACCCTGCCCTGCTCCACTTGTCCACATGTCCGTGGTTAAGTGGACATTGGGTACAACTGCATTTTTTAGGACACTGGTGAGTCTTTTTCTGACGTCCGTGTACATTCTCGGTATCGCCTGCCTAGAGAAGTGGAACCTAGATGGTATTTGGTAACGGGGGCACACTGCCTCAATAAATTGTCTAGTTCCCTGTGAACTAACGGCGGATACCGGACGCACGTCTAACACCAACATAGTTGTCAAGGACTCAGTTATCCGCTTTGCAGTAGGATGACTGCTGTGATATTTCATCTTCCTCGCAAAGGACTGTTGAACAGTCAATTGCTTACTGGAAGTAGTACAAGTGGGCTTACGACTTCCCCTCTGGGATGACCATCGACTCCCAGCGGCAACAACAGCAGCGCCAGCAGCAGTAGGCGTTACACGCAAGGATGCATCGGAGGAATCCCAGGCAGGAGAGGACTCGTCAGAATTGCCAGTGACATGGCCTGCAGGACTATTGGCATTCCTGGGGAAGGAGGAAATTGACACTGAGGGAGTTGGTGGGGTGGTTTGCGTGAGCTTGGTTACAAGAGGAAGGGATTTACTGGTCAGTGGACTGCTTCCGCTGTCACCCAAAGTTTTTGAACTTGTCACTGACTTATTATGAATGCGCTGCAGGTGACGTATAAGGGAGGATGTTCCGAGGTGGTTAACGTCCTTACCCCTACTTATTACAGCTTGACAAAGGGAACACACGGCTTGACACCTGTTGTCCGCATTTCTGGTGAAATACCTCCACACCGAAGAGCTGATTTTTTTGGTATTTTCACCTGGCATGTCAACGGCCATATTCCTCCCACGGACAACAGGTGTCTCCCCGGGTGCCTGACTTAAACAAACCACCTCACCATCAGAATCCTCCTGGTCAATTTCCTCCCCAGCGCCAGCAACACCCATATCCTCCTCATCCTGGTGTACTTCAACACTGACATCTTCAATCTGACTATCAGGAACTGGACTGCGGGTGCTCCTTCCAGCACTTGCAGGGGGCGTGCAAATGGTGGAAGGCGCATGCTCTTCACGTCCAGTGTTGGGAAGGTCAGGCATCGCAACCGACACAATTGGACTCTCCTTGTGGATTTGGGATTTCAAAGAACGCACAGTTCTTTGCGGTGCTTTTGCCAGCTTGAGTCTTTTCAGTTTTCTAGCGAGAGGCTGAGTGCCTCCATCCTCATGTGAAGCTGAACCACTAGCCATGAACATAGGCCAGGGCCTCAGCCGTTCCTTGCCACTCCGTGTGGTAAATGGCATATTGGCAAGTTTACGCTTCTCCTCCGACAATTTTATTTTAGGTTTTGGAGTCCTTTTTTTACTGATATTTGGTGTTTTGGTTTTGACATGCTCTGTACTATGCCATTGGGCATCGGCCTTGGCAGACGACGTTGCTGGCATTTCATCGTCTCGGCCATGACTAGTGGCAGCAGCTTCAGCACGAGGTGGAAGTGGATCTTGATCTTTCCCTAATTTTGGAACCTCAACATTTTTGTTCTCCATATTTTAATAGGCACAACTAAAAGGCACCTCAGGTAAACAATGGAGATGGATGGATTGGATACTAGTATACAATTATGGACGGGCTGCCGAGTGCCGACACAGAGGTAGCCACAGCCGTGAACTACCGCACTGTACTGTGTCTGCTGCTAATATATAGACTGGTTGATAAAGAGATAGTATACTCGTAACTAGTATGTATGTATAAAGAAAGAAAAAAAAACCACGGTTAGGTGGTATATACAATTATGGACGGGCTGCCGAGTGCCGACACAGAGGTAGCCACAGCCGTGAACTACCGCACTGTACTGTGTCTGCTGCTAATATATAGACTGGTTGATAAAGAGATAGTATACTCGTAACTAGTATGTATGTATAAAGAAAGAAAAAAAAACCACGGTTAGGTGGTATATACAATTATGGACGGGCTGCCGAGTGCCGACACAGAGGTAGCCACAGCCGTGAACTACCGCACTGTACTGTGTCTGCTGCTAATATATAGACTGGTTGATAAAGAGATAGTATACTCGTAACTAGTATGTATGTATAAAGAAAGAAAAAAAAACCACGGTTAGGTGGTATATACAATTATGGACGGGCTGCCGAGTGCCGACACAGAGGTAGCCACAGCCGTGAACTACCGCACTGTACTGTGTCTGCTGCTAATATAGACTGGTTGATAAAGAGATAGTATACTACTAATATTATATACTGGTGGTCAGGTCACTGGTCACTAGTCACACTGGCAGTGGCACTCCTGCAGCAAAAGTGTGCACTGTTTAATTTTAATATAATATTATGTACTCCTGGCTCCTGCTATAACCTATAACTGGCACTGCAGTAGTGCTCCCCAGTCTCCCCCACAATTATAAGCTGTGTGAGCTGAGCAGTCAGACAGATATATAATATATATAGATGATGCAGCACACTGGCCTGAGCCTGAGCAGTGCACACAGATATGGTATGTGACTGACTGAGTCACTGTGTGTATCGCTTTTTTCAGGCAGAGAACGGATATATTAAATAAACTGCACTGTGTGTCTGGTGGTCACTCACTATATAATATATTATGTACTCCTGGCTCCTGCTATAACCTATAACTGGCACTGCAGTAGTGCTCCCCAGTCTCCCCCACAATTATAAGCTGTGTGAGCTGAGCAGTCAGACAGATATATATAATATTATATATAGATAATAGATGATGCAGCACACTGGCCTGAGCCTGAGCAGTGCACACAGATATGGTATGTGACTGAGTCACTGTGTGCTGTGTATCGCTTTTTTCAGGCAGAGAACGGATTATATTATGTACTCCTGGCTCCTGCTATAACCTATAACTGGCACTGCAGTAGTGCTCCCCAGTCTCCCCCACAATTATAAGCTGTGTGAGCTGAGCAGTCAGACAGATATATATAATATTATATATAGATAATAGATGATGCAGCACACTGGCCTGAGCCTGAGCAGTGCACACAGATATGGTATGTGACTGAGTCACTGTGTGCTGTGTATCGCTTTTTTCAGGCAGAGAACGGATTATAAATAAAAGTGGTGGTCACTGGTCACTATCAGCAAAACTCTGCACTGTACACTACTGAGTACTCCTAATGCTCCCCAAAATTAGTAAATCAAGTGTCTCTCTAATCTATTCTAATTCTAAACGGAGAGGACGCCAGCCACGTCCTCTCCCTATCAATCTCAATGCACGTGTGAAAATGGCGGCGACGCGCGGCTCCTTATATAGAATCCGAGTCTCGCGATAGAATCCGAGCCTCGCGAGAATCCGACAGCGTCATGATGACGTTCGGGCGCGCTCGGGTTAACCGAGCAAGGCGGGAAGATCCGAGTCGCTCGGACCCGTGAAAAAAAACATGAAGTTCTGGCGGGTTCGGATTCAGAGAAACCGAACCCGCTCATCTCTAGTCAAAACACACTAACTGGTCCCATGCTGTTGTTGAACTAAAGGCCTATACACACGATGAGATTCGGTCTATGCTAATAGGTTTAAAAAGGTTACATAAAAGCTACTTTATGTATTTATTCATTAAAGTTTTTAAGTTGTATTTTACAACCATACAATGATATGATATATAATGTATCGTATAATCATTACATAATGTTGATGGCATTGAATTGTCTCTGCCTTGACTAGTGGCAGCAGCTTCAGCACTAGGTGGAAGTGGATCTTGATCTTTCCCTATTTTACTCTCCACCTTTTTGTTCTCCATTTCTTAATGTGTGGAATTATATGCCAGTAATATATCTGGAATTAGACGGTGGTAATGTCTGGAATTAGATACCACTAGATAGATACCAGATATCACTGTGACTGGAATGATGACATATGCACAGTGACAGGACACTACCACAGCACCCTACAGCAGCCATATGCGGCACAAGACACTGGAGTATTAGTAATGTACTGTAGTATACTGAGCACCACAAGACAATGAGCAGTGATACGGAGCACTGATGAGATTACTAGAACTGACACTGAGCAGCCAGATGCAGCACTGGACTATTAGTAATGTTCTGTAGTATACTGAGCACCACAATGCAGCACAAGACAGTGAGCAGTGATACTGAGCACTGATGAGGATACTAGAACTGACACTGAGCAGCAAGATGCAGCACTGGACTATTAGTAATGTACTCTAGTATACTGAGCACCACATTGCAGCACAAGACAATGAGCAGTGATACTGAGCACTGATGAGGATACTACTGAGAACTGACACTGAGCAGGAGAGACACACTACAATTTCATCTTGCGCCTCTTTTTTTATTTATCTTTGCATCATGTGCAGCACTCCTTTTACAAAAGTCTGAACTTCTGGAAGAGAAGCCAATTCTTTTTGAAAGAAAATGGATAAGGCTGAAATCTGGACCTTAATAGAGCCTAATTTTAGGCCCAAATTCACTCCAGTTTGTAGGAAGTGAAGGAAACGGCCCAGATGGAATTCTTCCGTAGGAGCATTCCTGGCCTCACACCAAGAAACATAATTTCGCCATATACGGTGTAATGTTTTAACGTTACATCCTTCCTAGCCTTTATCAGCGTAGGGATGACCTCAACCGGAATGCTAGGATCCGGCATTCAACCGCCATGCCGTCAAATGCAGCCGCGGTAAGTCTTGGAACAGACAGGGCCCCTGATGCAACAGGTCCTGTCTTAGAGGGAGAGGCCACAGATCTTCTGTGAGCATTTCCTGCAGATCCGGATACCAGGTCCTCCGTGGCCAATCTGGAACAATGAGGATTGTTCTCACTCCTCTTTGTCTTATTATCCTCAACACCTTGGGTATGAGAGGAAGAGGAGGAAATACATAGACCGACCGGAACACCCACGGTGTCACTAGGGCGTCTACAGCTACTGCCTGAGGGTCTCTTGACCTTGCGCAATACCTCTGTAGCTTTTTGTTGAGCCGGGACGGCATCATGTCTATCTGTGGCAGTTCCCACCGACTTGTAATCTGTGCAAAGACTTCCTGATGAAGTCCCCACTCTCCCGGATGTAGGTCGTGTCTGCTGAGGATGTCTGCTTCCCAGTTGTCCACTCCCGGAATGAACACTGCTGACAGTGCGCTTGCGTGATTCTCCACCCAGCGAAGAATTCTGGTGGCTTGTGCCATCGCCACTCTGCTTCTTGTGCCGCCTTGGCGGTTTACATGAGCCACTGCGGTGACGTTGTCTGACTGGATCAGAACCGGTTGGTCGCAAAGTAAGGTCTCCGCTTGACGTAGGGCATTGTATATGGCCCTTAGTTCCAGGATGTTGATGTGAAGACAAGTCTCTTGACTTGACCAAAGACCTTGGAAATTTCTTCCCTGTGTGACTGCTCCCCAACCTTGGAGGCTTGCGTCTGTGGTCACCAGGATCCAGCCCTGAATGCTGAATCTGCGTCCCTCGAGAAGGTGAGCACTCTGCAGCCACCACAAGAGTGATACCCTGACCCTGGGGGACAGGGTGATCAACCAATGCATCTGTAAATGTGACCCGGACCACTTGTCCAGTAGGTCCCATTGGAAAGTCCTCGCATGGAACCTGCCGAATGGAATGGCCTCGTATGATGCCACCATCTTTCCCAGGACTCGAGTGCAGTGATGCACTGACACCTGTTTTGGTTTCAATAGGTTCCTGACAAGAGTCATGAGTTCCTGGGCCTTTTCTATCAGGAGATAAACCCTCTTCTGGTCTGTGTCCAGAATCATGCCCAAGAAAGACAGACGAGTAGTAGGAATCAACTGCGACTTCGGGATATTGAGAATCCAGCCGTGTTGCTGTAACACTTTCAGTGAAAGTGATACGCTGTTCAGCAACTGCTCTCTTGATCTCGCTTTTATGAGATCGCCCAAGTACGGGATAATTGTGACACCTTGCTTGCACAGGAGCACCATCATTTCCGCCATTACCTTGGTGAAAATTCTCAGGGCCATGGAGAGACCAAACAGCAACGTCTGAAATTGGCAATGACAGTCCTGTACCGCAAATCTGAGTTACGCCTGATGAGGTGGATAAATGGGGACATGAAGGTATGCATCCTGTACACAAATGCGGACAACAGGTGTCAAGCCGTGTGTTGCCTTTGTCAAGCTGTAATAAGTAGGGATAAGGACGTTAACCACCTCGGAACATCCTCCCTTATACGTCACCTGCAGCGCATTCATCATAAGTCAGTGACAAGTTCAAAAACTTTGGATGACAGTGGAAGCAGTCCACTAACCACTAAATCCCTTCCTCTTGTAACCAAGCTCCTGCAAACCACACCACCAACTCCCTCAGTGTCAATTTCCTCCTTAGACAGGAGAGCCAATAGTCCTGCAGGCCATGTCACTGGCAAGTCTGACGAGTCCTCTCCTGCCTGGGATTCCTCCGATGCATCCTTGAGTGTAACGCCTACTGCTGCTGGCGCTGCTGTTGTTGCTGCTGGGAGTCGATCGTCATCCCAGAGGGGAAGTCGGAAGACCACTTGTACTTCTTCCAGTAAGCAATTGACTGTCCAACAGTCCTTTGCGAGGAAGATGAAATATCACAGCAGTCATCCTGCTGCAAAGCGGATAACTCAGGTCTGGGTGGTGAGAAACGTGGTTCCGGTATCCATTGTTAATTTAGAGGCAACTAGAGACTTGATTGAGGTACTGTGTCCCCGGTACCAAATACCCTCTAGGTTCCATTTCTCTAGGCAGGCGATACCGAAAATGTACACAGACCTCAGAAAAAGAGTCACCAGTGTCCTAAAAAATGCAGTTGTACCCAATGTCCACTTGTCTGTGGTTAAGTGGAGCAGGGCAGACTCAGGACTATATGACTGTGACAGCCCACTGGGTAGATGTATTGCCTCCCGCAGCAAGAACAGCAGCGGCGGCACCAGTAGCAGCATCTCGCAATTGCCAACTCGTTCCTAGGCAGGCTACGCTTTGTATCACCGCTTTCCATAAGAGGCACACAGCTGACAACCACTTACGGAAACTGAGGAACATCATCGCAGAATGGCTTACCCCAATTGAACTCTCCTGGGGATTTGTGACATCGGACAACGCCACCAATATTGTGCGTGCATTACATCTGGGCAAATTCCAGCACGTCTCATGTTTTGCACATACATTGAACTTGGTGGTGCAGAATTATTTAAAAAACGACAGGGGCGTGCAAGAGATGCTGTCGGTGGCCCGAAGAATTGCGGGCCACTTTCTGCCTTCAGCCACCGCATGCCGAAGACTGGAGCACCACCAAACATTCCTGAACCTGCCCTGCCATCATCTGAAGCAAGAGGTGGTAACGAGGTGGAATTCAACCCTCTATATGCTTCAGAGGATGGAGGAGCAGCAAAAGGCCATTCAAGCCTATACATCTGCCCACGATATAGGCAAAGGAGGGGGAATGCACCTGACTCAAGCGCAGTGGAGAATGATTTCAACGTTGTGCAAGGTTCTGCAACCCTTTGAACTTTCCACACGTGAAGTCAGTTCAGACACTGCCAGCCTGAGTCAGGTCATTCCCCTCATCAGGCTTTTGCAGAAGAAGCTGGAGACATTGAAGGAGGAGCTAAAACAGAGCGATTCAACTAGGCATGTGGGACTTGTGGCTGGAGCCCTTAATTTGCTTAACCAGGATTCAATCTGTTGAAATCAGAGCACTACATTTTGGCCGCCGTGCTCGATCCTAGATTTAAAACCTACATTGTATCTCTCTTTCCGGCAGACACAAGTTTGCAGAGGTTCAAAGACCTGCTGGTGAGAAAATTGTCAAGTCAAGCGGAACGTGACCCGTCAACAGCTCCTCCTTCACATTCTCCCGCAACTGGGGGTGCGAGAAAAAGGCTAAGAATTCCGAGCCCACCCGCTGGCGGTGATGCAGGGCAGTCTGGAGTGAGTGCTGACATCTGGTCCAGACTGAATGACCTGGCAACGATTACTGACATGTCGTCTACTGTCACTGCATATGATTCTGTCACCTTTGAAAGAATGGTGGAGAAAAAGAGGCAATTTGGAGGCCCTTGCACAAACTGGCTTTATTCTACCTAAGTTGCCCTCCCTCCAGTGTGTACTCCGAAAGAGTGTTTAGTGCGGCCGCTCACCTTGTCAGCAATCGGCGTACAAGGTTACTTCCAGAAAATGTGGAGAAGATGATGATCATCAAAATTAATTATAATCAATTCCTCCGTGGAGACATTCACCAGCAATTGCCTCCAGAAAGTACACAGGGATCTGAGATGGTGGATTCCAGTGGGGACGAATTAATAATCTGTGAGGAGGGGGATGTACACAGTGAAAGGGGTGAGGAATCGGAGGATGATGAGGTGGACATCTTGCCTCTGTAGAGCCAGTTTGTGCAAGGAGAGATTGATTGATTCTTTTTTGGTGGGGGCCCAAACCAACCCGTCATTTCAGTCAGTCGTGTGGCAGACCCTGTCGCTGAAATGATGGGTTCGTCAATGTTTTTCTTTTCAATCTAAACCCCTGCAGTTTTCTGTAAGCATCTGCTTCGCAATGATGATCAACAAGTCACAAGGGAAAACACTCAGGGCTGGAGGCGTAGATCTTAGGACCAGCTGCTACAAGCATGGCAGAGGTGTCACTATCACTGGTGACACACAGAGAGGCGGCGAGGGAGATTGTAATGCAGTGCGCGCAGATAAGCAGCGCAATGGTAAAAAGGAGGCATGGTCTCATAGGTAGGGGCGTGGCCTGAATCACCATTTTGTTGCTGCGGGTATCCCGGGGGTTGGGGGCTGTACCCGGGGACTAGTGTGTGAGTGGTGCTGGCTCCTGCACAGTGACAGAAACTGGGTGTTGCACGTAATGTCACAGTAAAACACCCATATTCTGTCACTGAAGAAGAGCCGGCACTTTGGTGTCACCCCACTTGGCGGGTGACACTCGGGTGTGTGCCGCAACCCCGTTGTGATGCCACTGACCCATGGGAAGCTTTACGTGGCTTACCCATGTGTTAGTAGCCCCAAGCATCTTTTGTGTTAGTCCCTGAAGAAAAACTTCAAATATTGTTTACAATTTTGTAATCAATGGCCTAATTCAGTAAGGATTGCAAATTCTGCTAAGTAACAGAATTTGCAATCCTTTGGTTCGCATGCTGGGGCCACCCATCACAGGGCATGGCCACCCAGCATGCCGCCTCCCTTCTTGACCACGCTGAAATTGCAGTCTCAGTGCAGTTCAGCGTGATCATAAAAAATGGGTTAGCCTCCTGTTGGTGCAGACTGTACGTGTGCGCAGGAAGCCGCCACCATTTTTGTGATCGCAACGGCTGCATGTGATGTCATGCAGCCGCTCTGACCACGCCTCCTGTTTCTCCGTTGAAGCCCTGCCCCCGCACCGCTCCATCTCCGACTTTGAAATGGAGTGTTGCTGACCCCCCCCCCCCCCCCGCACCGATTGACAGTCACAGAAAATGCAGGCGCATGCGTATGCTCTTAGCAATTTTTGCAGTTGGATTGCTTATTGTGATTGCAATCCAACCTGAATCAGGCTCTATTACCTATCACAATGCACTGCAGGTAGTACAAAATGGGGTTAATATAGGAGAAAACCCCCCAGAGCTGTGCTCCTTAACTGTCCCTGGTGGCTAGTGGAGCGGCTGCCCAGTAATCAGTGTCCACGCCAGTGCGCACACGGCCCGCCCCCTACAGCCATGCTGGATCACGGTATAGTGTGGGCACAGAAGCCCCTTACCTCCCTTTCATCAGCGGCCTCGTGATCCCGGAGGGCGGTGTGTGTGTGACTGACCTTAGGAAGAAACCGGAGCCTCCGCTGCAGTGACCCAGCAACCAGGGCACGGGAGTATACTGCGCCGCTGGGAGTGATGGAGCTGCAGTAAAGATGTCTATTAGACCTAGCCTGCTGCAGCCCTTGTACATTCTTATAAAAAAAGTTCTTCTTTTCTTGTCAAAATTAATAGCTAAGTATAGGCTGCCTGAGGCAGCCCCCTGTTAAGTGTCCTGCTACTGAAGGCACCAACTACAAACTGAGCTCCCTGTTCATGGAAGCGAGGTTATAGAGCAGGGGGCGCTGAGCATCTTGGGAACAGTCAAAAGCTTTGAGCCTGTTGGTGCCTCAGATCAAGATCCTACTCTACACCACAATGTGAATCCTTGTGGAGTCCAGTGTACCCCACAGAAGAAATGAATGTGTCACACCCATTGGCAGCAACATTAGAATAGCTGCTGATGGGCACAATGGAGAAAGGAAGGGGGAAAAACATTTGAATCCAGCACATATATGTAATTTGAATATGTAATTTGTACCTTCCTACTTTAAAATGTAATGGATGAACCTCACCCTGTGAGAACTATCTTCATGATCAAGAGATCTCATATGCAAGATAAGTATGTGTTGGCAGAGGCGCTCACTGGGCAGAGATGCTGATCGCATCTCTGGCATGTGCCGGTGCACTGCGGCACCAGCACACACACACACACACTTCAGACCTGATCTCCTGTTGTGTGAATATGCACAGCAGAGATCAGGTCTGAATACAGCTGTCAGTAAGGCAGGGATCTGCTGCTGCCAGTGAGGCAGGGATGTGCTGCTGTCAGTGAAGCAGTGATCTGCTGCTGCCAGTGAGGCAGGGATCTGCTGCTGCCAGTGAGGCAGGGATGTGCTGCTATAAGTGAGGCAGGTATGTGCTGCTGTCAATGAGGCAGGGATGTGCTGCTGTCAGTGAAGCAGGGATGTGCTGCTGTCAGCGAGGCAGTGATCTGCTGCCCACTATCTCCCTATCACCCCTGCCTGAGTCACACACTTTCCCTGTCACCCCTGCCCCAGTTACCCACTATCTCCCAGTCACCGCTGCCTCAGTTAACCACTATACCTGCGACCCCTGCCTCAGTCACCTACTATACCAGTCACCCCTGCTTTAGTCACCCACTATCTCTGTCACCCCTGCCTCAGTCAACCACTATCTCCATATCACCCCTACCTCAGTCACCCACTATCCCTGTCACCTCTGCCTCAGTCACCCACTGTCACCCTATCACCCCTGCCTCAGTCACCCACTATCCCTGTCACCCCTGCCTCAGTCTCCTACTGTCCCTGTCACCCCTGCCACAGTCATCCACTATATCCCTATCACCCCTGCCTTAGTCACTGACTATCTCCCAGTCACCCCGGCCTCAGTCACCCACTATCTCCCAGTCATACATGCTTCAGTCACCCACTATCTCCCAGTCATCCCTGCCTCAGTCACCTACTGACACCAGTGCAGACATTTCTGCTGCGGCCTCTCCACTCTCCAGCGTGAACGTACTGACGACTGAGGAAATCCGCTTCCCAGTTGAGGACTCCGGGAATGAACACTGCCGATATTGCTGGCAGATGACGTTCTACCCAACTGAGGATTTTTGATACTTTTAGCTTTGCCATGCAATTTCGAGTGCCGCCTTGATGATTTGTGTACACTACCGTGGTGTCGTTGTCCGATTGTACTTGAACAGGCCTGTTCTGTACTAGAGGCAGGGCCAGTGTCAATGAATTGAACACTGCCCGCAATTCCAGAATGTTTATCGGGAGGAGAGATTCCTCCCTGGTCCACCGATGGTGAAGGGTCGTCATCACGGCCATGACCTTGGTGAATTTCCGAGGTGCCGTGGCCAAACCAGAAGGCAGGACCTGAGATCCAAAAACTAACCAGGCACAACACTGCTTAGCTTCCAACATCAGATGAGATTGGACATATCCAGTGTGATGCGGCTGTAGATGATTTTTGCTGTTTCTAACTTCTACTTCTAACTACTGGTACATCAATGAATAAGTTTCAAAATATAATGCATCAAGAGAACGGTGTTGGTAGTATAAAACTACCTACAGCACCTGGTATTCCCAGGTGGTCTCACATCCAAGAACAAACCAGGCCCAAAATCAGGTGATATTGGGCATATACAGTGTGGTGTGGCTGTAGATGAGCTTAGTGGTTTCTGTTAGAGTTCTTCTACTTCTAACTACTCGTACATAAATGAGTAAGCAGCCGATTTATTAAACCTGGTGAAATGATAATTTGCATGGTGATAAAGTACCAGCCAATCAGCTCCTAATTGCCATGTCACAGGCTGGGTTTGAAAAATGACAGTTAGGAGCTGACTGGCTGGTACTTTATCACCTTGCACTTTATCAGTTCACCAGGCTTAATAGATCTGCCCCAATGTTTCAAAATGGAATGCATCAAGAGAACGGTGTTAGTATTGTAAAAATACACACAGCTCCTGGTATTTCCTTGTGGTCTCCCATCCAAGTACTAAAACCAGGACCAACACTGCTCAGCTTCCATGATCAGGAGAGATTGGGCAAATCCAGTGTGCTGTGGCTGTAGATGAGCTGGTGGTTTCTGTTACAGCTCTTCTACTTCTAACTTCTGGTACATAAAAGAATACATGTAAAAATTAAATGTACCAAGAAAATGGTGTTGCTAGTTTAAAAACACCTAAAGAATCTGATACTACCAAGCAGTCTCCCATCCATGTATTAACAAAGTCCAATACTGCTTTGCTTCAAAAATCAAATGAGATTGGGCATATCCAGTGTGGTGTGGCTTTAGATAAGCTTTGTGGTTTCTGTTAGAGCTCTTCTACTTCTAACTACTGGTACATTAATGAATATGTATAAGGTTGTAGTTTATCCAATATGCCTTTACTACCTTACCTTTCAACCCCCCCTCCCTCCCCTCTTCTCCTTATAACTTCCTTAGTTCTCTCCTCCTCGTGTGTGCGTTATTTGTTTTCTCATACGTCCTAGAGGATGCTGGGGTCACATTAAGAACCATGGGGTATAGACGGGATCCGCAGGAGACATGGGCACTTTAAGACTTTCAAAGGGTGTGAACTGTCTCCTCCCTCTATGACCCTCCTCCAGACTCCAGTTTTAGTATTGTGCGCAGTGATACTGGATGCACTACAGGGGAGCTCTACTGAGTTTCTCTGAAAAGACTTGTTAGTTTTTTTTATTTTCAGGGAGGCTGCTGGCAACAGTCTCCCTGCTTCGTGGGACTTAGGGGAGAGAAGTATGACCAACTTCTAGTGAGTTCAATGGCTCTGCTTCAGGCTGACAGGACACCATTAGCTCCTGAGGGTGCTGATCGCTGGGTACGCCTAGATGCACACTCCCGCAGCCTGCCGTCACCCCCTTACAGAGCCAGAAGACAGGTGAGTAGCAGAAGAACAGAAGACTTCTTCTTCAGTGACGGCATTCTGAGGTACCGAGCAGCGAGCGGAACGCTGCGCGCCATGCTCACACACAAACACAGGCACTGCAGGGTGCAGGGCACGGGGGGGGGGGCACCCTGGGCAGCACAAATTCCTCACAAAAGGCTGGAAAAAGTGGACATTAGTGCCTGGGCACTGTCCTTACCCCACTAGCATAATTAATTATTTCTGAGCGGGACAGATACGCGCCATTACAGCGGCGGGGCTTCTTCCTCACCTCACCAGAACATCTTTAGAGCATTACAAGTCTATCACTATAGAGTTTATTATTTCCCAGACTGTGTACTTTTGGCGCTGGATTGTGAGCTGAAAAATCCTCTGTGTCCCTCTGACAGATTTACTGACGGTCTGTCCCCCATAAGCCGGTGTGTCTGTGGGTACTTGGTATATGTGTGTCAACATGTCGGTGGCTGAATTTTTTTCCCAAGAGGAAACTATATTAGGAATGCAGACATATGATGGTGGCCCTGTTGGCACCACCAATAACTGACTGGGTAAATGTTTCAGTAATATCAGAGTAAGGTTGGATAAATCTGTGTCCCAGACACAGACGTAGAGAATAGATGTGATATTCATGGCTATGTTTCTTTTCCCTCAGGCCCCGCTGGGTCGCAAAAATGTTATTTTGCCCAGTTACTACACACTGATACTGACACGGATACTGATACTTATGTCGACCATAATGTTTCCTGATTAGATCCAATATTGGCAAGGAGCATTCAGTACATGATTGTGGATATTAAGGACATATTAAAATCACTGAAGACCCTGCTGTTCCTGACAAAGGGGTCTATATGTATGTATATATAGATATATAATGAAAGCTGATGTAACGTTCCTCCATCTCTGTTTGAGAAAGTCTGGGCCAGCTCGACAAGATGGTTTCAAATCCCCAAAAGGATTCTGGTTGTTTATTCATTTCCCGCCGCGGACAGAATAAAGTGGGAGTCACCCCCTGTTCTGCACGGGGCCCTGTCACAAATCCAGCGGATCGTATGCAGGAAGCTACATTATTTCTAGTTATGTAACCACGGGTACATTACTTAGACCTGCCATTACATGTGCATGGGTGAGTAGTAGTATTCAAGAATTGGTCGAATACCTTGTCATCCGATATAGATACCCTGGAGAGATGGGATACTCCTTACGTTGTATCATATCAAGGACACTGCAGCATACTTACGTGAGACTGCAAGGGATATAGGACTCTTGAGTTCACGGGCCAATTTCATGGCAGTGTCGGATAGGAGGGCATTGTGGATTCACCAAGAGAATGCTGATGCTGACTCCAAGAAGAAAGGGAGTCTCTTCCCTATGAAGGTGAAGCCTTGTTTGGTGACTGCCTAGTTAATTTGATCTCGGCAGCTCCCGCAGGTAAGTCAACCTTCTTGCCCTATGTTCCCTCCCAACGGATGAAGACGCATCATTATCTGATGCAGTCATTTCGGCCCAATAGATATGCAAGAAGTTAAGATTCCCCTTTCTTTGCAGGTAGAGGAAGGAGAAGAGAGAAGAGGTCTGCATCCTCTTCAAGATCGCAGGAGCAGAGATCATCCTCTGCTTCTGCCAAATCCACTGCATGACGCTGGGGCTCTCTTGCAGGAGCCCGCACCAGTGGGGGCACGTCTAAAACTCTTCAGTCAGTTCTGGATTCATTCGGACATGGACTCGTGTGTTTTACAAATAGTGTCCCAAGGGTACAAACTGGGGTTTCAAGATGTTCCCCCTCACCGATTGTTCAAACATTAAGTTACTGTGCTATTCCTGGGTTATATAGCGCTGGGGTATGTGCTGGCATACTCTCTCTCTGTCTCTCCAAAGGGCCTTGTGGGGGAAATGTCTTCAGTAAAAGTATTCCCTGTGTGTGTGGTGTGTCGGTACGCGTGTGTCGACATGTCTGAGGAAGAAGGCTATATTAGAGAGGAGCGGGAGCAAATGAACGTGGTGTCTCCGCCGACACCTGATTGGATGGATATGTGGAATGTTTTAAATGCTAGTGTAAACTCATTGCACAAAAGATTAGACAAGGCAGAAGCTTTGGGACAGTCAGGGTCTCAACCAATGCCTAATCCTATGTCGCAGGGACTGTCAGGGTCTCATAAGCGCCCACTATCCAGATTGTTGACACAGATACCGACACGGATTCTGACTCCAGTGTCGATTACGATGATGCAAAGTTACAGCCAAAATTGGCAAAATACATTTGATATATGATTATGGCAATAAAAGATGTTTTGCACATCACAGAGGAGCCCCCTGTCCCTGACAAGAGGGTACATATGTACAAGGGAAAGAAGCCTGAGGTAACCTTTCCCCCCTCACACGAGCTGAACGAGTTATGTGAAAAAGCTTGGGAATCTCCTGCAGATTTCCAAAAGGATTCCCCTTTCCCATCAACGGATAGGTTACGATGGGAATCCTCCCCTTGGGTGGACAAAGCATTAACACGCTTATCCAAGAAGGTAGCCCTCCCGTCCCAGGATACGGCTACCCTCAAAGAGTCTGCTGACCGCAAACAGGAGATTACCCTGAAGTCCATTTATACACATTCAGGTACCTTACTCAGACCGGCAATTGCGTCGGCCTGGGTGTGTAGTGCTGTAGCGGCATGGACGGATACCCTAGATAAGGCTACTATTTTATTGCCCCTGGGGCATATAAGAGATGCTGTCCTATATATGTGTGTATGCAAACTACAGGTGGTGCTGCAGGGCTCACACCCTTTTACTTGTCTTGTAGAGCAACTCTGGAGCTGTTACTGGGTCCAGCTGCTGCAAGAAATCAGCTTGAATGCTTCAGGGGCTTGGGCATGGCCAACATGAGCCCCACACTGATGGGGGTGTATAAAGCGATCTAGGGGTCATCCAAGCGCAACCCCACAAAGGCCGCCATGCCCTGCGTGACCATTTTCTCTTTTCATATGCAGACGAGGGTTGCAGCCAACTATGCCCATTGCTTGGATGACATCACTGTATGCAAATCCGTCTGCTGCAGACCTTTCCCCAGGAATGCTTGTACTAGTTGTTGCATATGGTTTGATGTTTGAGGGTGCTTCAGTATTAGGCAGCTTTCCGCCCTCTCATGTTCATCTGAAAATATGTGGTCTCCCTGCAGTTCCCTTGTGCTTCCTCAGTTGAATCTCCTTAACTTGACGGGTGTGTGCCCGAGCAGCCGCCCTCCACAGCCCTATCCCAGCACATGCTTTTCTTGCGTATGAGATCTCTTGATCATGAAGATAGTTCTCACAGGGTGAGGTTCATCCATTACATTTTAAAGTAGGAAGGTACAAATTACATATTCAAATTACATATATGTGCTGGATTCAAATGTTTTCCCCCCTTCCTTTCTCAATTGTGCCCATCAGCAGCTATTCTAATGTTGCTGCCAATGGGTGTGACACATTCATTTCTTCTGTGGGGTACACTGGACTCCACAAGGATTCACATTGGGGTGTAGAGTAGGATCTTGATCTGAGGCACCAACAGGCTCAAAGCTTTTGACTGTTCCCAAGATGCTCAGCGCCCCCTCCTCTATAACCTCGCTTCCATGAACAGGGAGCTCAGTTTGTAGTTGGTGCCTTCAGTAGCAGGACACTTAAGAGGGGGCTGCCTCAGGCAGCCTATTCTTAGCTATTAATTTTGACAAGAAAAGAAGAACTTTTTTTTATAAGAATCTACAAGGGCTGCAGCAGGCTAGGTCTAATAGACATCTTTACTGCAGCTCCATCACTCCCAGCGGCGCAGTATACTCCCGCGCCCTGGTTGCTGGGTCACTACAGCGGAGGCTCCGGTTTCTTCCTAAGGTCAGTCACACACACACCGCCCTCCGGGATCACGAGGCCGCTGATGAAAGGGAGGTAAGGGACTTCTGTGCCCACACTATACCGTGATCCAGCGTGGCTGTAGGGGGCGGGCCATGTGCGCACTGGCGTGGACACTGATTACTGGGCAGCCGCTCCACTAGCCACCAGGGACAGTTAAGGAGCACAGCTCTGGGGGGTTTTCTCTTATATTAACCCCATTTTGTACTACCCGCAGTGCATTGTGATAGGTAATAGAGCCTGATTCAGGTTGGATTGCAATCGCAATAAGCAGTCCAACTGCAAAAATTGCTAAGAGCATACGCATGCGCCTGCATTTTCTGTGGCACCCCGCAGTTAATGCGATCGCCTCTGACTGTCAATCGGTGCTGGGGGGGGGGGTCAGCAACACTCCATTTCCAAGTCGGAGATGGAGCGGTGCGTGGGCAGGGCTTCAAAATGGGGTCGGCAACGGAGAAACAGGAGGCGTGGTCAGAGCGGTTGCATGACATCACATGCAGCAGCTGCGATCACAAAAATGGTGGCGGCTTCCTGCGCACACATACAGTCTGCACCAACAGGAGGCTAACCCATTTTTTATGATCACGCTGAACTGCACTGCGACTGCAATTTCAGCGTGGTCAAGAAGGGAGGCGGCATGCTGGGTGGCCCCAGCATGCGAACCAAAGGATTGCAAATTCTGTTACTTAGCAGAATTTGCAATCCTTACTGAATTAGGCCCATTGATTACAAAATTTAATTGTAAATATTTGAAGTTTTTCTTCAGGGACTAACACAAAAGATGCTTGGGGCTACTAACACATGGGTAAGCCACGTAAAGCTTCCCATGGGTCAGTGGCATCACAACGGGGTTGCGGCCCACACCCGAGTGTCACCCGCCAAGGGGGGTGACACCAAAGTGCCGGCTCCTCTTCAGTGACAGAATATGGGTGTTTTACTGTGACATTACGTGCAACACCCAGTTTCTGTCACTGTGCAGGAGCCAGCACCACTCACACACTAGTCCCCGGGTGCAGCACTCAACCCCCGGGATACCCGGAGAAACAAAATGGAGATTCAGGCCAACAGGCCACACCCCTACCTATGAGACCATGCCTCCATTTTACCATTGCGCTGCTTATCTGCGCGCACTGCATTACAATCTCCCTCGCTGCCTTTCTGGGTGTCACCAATGATAGTGACACCTTTGCCATGCTTGTAGCAGCTGGTCCTAAGATCTACGCCTCCAGCCCTGAGTGTTTGCCCTTGTGACTTGTTGATCATCATAGCGAAGCAGATTCTTACAAAAAACTGCAGGGGCTTAGATTGAAAAGAAAAACATTGACGAACCCATCATTTCAGCAACAGGGTCTGCCACACGGCTGACTGAAATGACTGGTTGGTTTGGACCCCCACCAAAAAAGAAGCAATCAATCTCTCCTTGCACAAACTGGCTCTACAGAGGCAAGATGTTCACCTCATCATCCTCCGATTCCTCACCCCTTTCACTGTGTACATCGCCCTCCTCACAGATTATTAATTCGTCCCCACTGGAATCCACCATCTCAGATCCCTGTGTACTTTCTGGAGGCAATTGCTGGTGAATGTCTCCACGGAGGAATTGATTATAATTCATTTTGATGATCATCATCTTCTCCACATTTTCTGGAAGTAACCTCGTACGCCGATTGCTGACAAGGTGAGCGGCGGCACTAAACACTCTTTTGGAGTACACACTGGAGGGAGGGCAACTTAGGTAGAATAAAGCCAGTTTGTGCAAGGGCCTCCAAATTGCCTCTTTTTCCTGCCAGTATACATACGGACTGTCTGACGTGCCTACCTGGATGCGGTCACTCATATAATCCTCCACCATTCTTTCAAAGGTGACAGAATCATATGCAGTGACAGTAGACGACATGTCAGTAATCGTTGCCAGGTCCTTCAGTCCGGACCAGATGTCAGCACTCACTCCAGACTGCCCTGCATCACCGCCAGCGGGTGGGCTCGGAATTCTTAGCCTTTTCCTCGCACCCCCAGTTGCGGGAGAATGTGAAGGAGGAGCTGTTGATGGGTCACGTTCCGCTTGACTTGACAATTTTCTCACCAGCAGGTCTTTGAACCTCTGCAGACTTGTGTCTGCAGGAAAGAGAGATACAATGTAGGTTTTAAATCTAGGATCGAGCACGGTGGCCAAAATTTATTGCTCTGATTTCAACAGATTGAATCCTGGTTAAGCGAATTAAGGGCTCCATCCACAAGTCCCACATGCCTAGCGGAATCGCTCTGTTTTAGCTCCTCCTTCAATGTCTCCAGCTTCTTCTGCAAAAGCCTGATGAGGGGAATGACCTGACTCAGGCTGGCAGTGTCTGAACTGACTTCACGTGTGGCAAGTTCAAAGGATTGCAGAACCTTGCACAACGTTGAAATCATTCTCCACTGCGCTTGAGTCAGGTGCATTCCCCCTCCTTTGCCTATATCGTGGGTAGATGTATAGGCTTGAATGGCCTTTTGCTGCTCCTCCATCCTCTGAAGCATATAGAGGGTTGAATTCCACCTCGTTACCACCTCTTGCTTCAGAGGATGGCAGGGCAGGTTCAGGAATGTTTGGTGGTGCTCCAGTCTT
Organism: Pseudophryne corroboree; assembly: GCF_028390025.1. Taxonomy (NCBI): domain Eukaryota; kingdom Metazoa; phylum Chordata; class Amphibia; order Anura; family Myobatrachidae; genus Pseudophryne; species Pseudophryne corroboree. The sequence continues at coordinate 145,893 of NW_026970042.1, read as the reverse complement.
CGGCACGCGGTGGCTGAATGCAGAAAGTGGCCCGCAATTCTTCGGGCCACCGACAGCATCTCTTGCACGCCCCTGTCGTTTTTTAAATAATTCTGCACCACCAAATTCAATGTATGTGCAAAACATGGGACGTGCTGGAATTTGCCCAGATGTAATGCACGCACAATATTGGTGGCGTTGTCCGATGTCACAAATCCCCAGGAGAGTCAAATTGGGGTAAGCCATTCTGCGATGATGTTCCTCAGTTTCCGTAAGAGGTTGTCAGCTGTGTGCCTCTTATGGAAAGCGGTGATACAAAGCGTAGCCTGCCTAGGAACGAGTTGGCATTTGCGAGATGCTGCTACTGGTGCCGCCGCTGCTGTTCTTGCTGCGGGAGGCAATACATCTACCCAGTGGGCTGTCACAGTCATATAGTCCTGAGTCTGCCCTGCTCCACTTAACCACGGACATGTGGACTAGTGGACATTGGGTACAACTGCATTTTTTAGGACACTGGTGACTCTTTTTCTGAGGTCTGTGTACATTTTCGGTATCGCCTGCCTAGAGAAATGGAACCTAGATGGCATTTGGTACCGGGGACACAGTACCTCAATCAAGTCTCTAGTTGCCTCTGAATTAACGATGGATACCGGAACCACGTTTCTCACCACCCAGGCTGACAAGACCTGAGTTATCCGCTTTGCAGCAGGATGACTGCTGTGATATTTCATCTTCCTCGCAAAGGACTGTTGGACAGTCAATTGCCTACTGGAAGTAGTACAAGTGGTCTTCCGACTTCCCCTCTGGGATGACGATCGACTCCCAGCAGCAACAACAGCAGCGCCAGCAGCAGTAGGCGTTACACTCAAGGAGGCATCGGAGGAATCCCAGGCAGGAGAGGACTCGTCAGACTTGCCAGTGACATGGCCTGCAGGACTATTGGCTCTCCTGTCTAAGGAGGAAATTGACACTGAGGGAGTTGGTGGTGTGGTTTGCAGGAGATTGGTTACAAGAGGAAGGGATTTAGTGGTCAGTGGACTGCTTCCGCTGTCATCCAAAGTTTTTGAACTTGTCACTGACTTATGATTAATGCGCTGCAGGTGACGTATAAGGGAGGATGTTCTGAGGTGGTTAACGTCCTTACCCCTACTTATTACAGCTTGACAAAGGCAACACACGGCTTGACACCTGTTGTCCGCATTTGTGTACAGGATGCATACCTTCATGTCCAAATTTATCCATCTCATCAGTCGTACGTCAGATTTGCGGTACAGGACTGTCATTGCCAATTTCAGACGTTGCTGTTTGGTCTCTCCACGGCCCAGAGAATTTTCACCAAGGTAATGGTGGAAATGATGGTTTTCCTGCGCAAGCAAGGTGTCACAATTATCCCGTACTTGAGCGATCTCATAAAAGCGAGATCAAGAGAGCAGTTGCTGAACAGCGTATCACTTTCACTGAAAGTGTTACAGCAACACGGCTGGATTTTCAATATCCCAAAGTCGCAGTTGGTTCCTACGACTCGTCTGTCTTTCTTGGGCATGATTCTGGACACAGACCAGAAGAGGGTTTATCTCCCGATAGAAAAGGCCCAGGAACTCATGACTCTTGTCAGGAACCTATTGAAACCAAAACTTGTGTCAGTGCATCACTGCACTCGAGTCCTGGGAAAGATGGTGGCATCATACAAAGCCATTCCATTCGGCAGGTTCCATGCGAATACTTTCCAATGGGACCTACTGGACAAGTGGTCTGGGTCACATTTACAGATGCATTGGTTGATCACCTTGTCCCCCAGGGTCAGGGTATCACTCCTGTGGTGGCTGCAGAGTGCTCACCTTCTCGAGTGACGCAGATTCGGCATTCAGTACTGGATCCTGGTGACCACAGATGCAAGCCTCCAAGGTTGGGGAGCAGTCACACAGGGAAGAAATTTCCAAGGGCTTTGGTCAAGTCAAGAGACTTGTCTTCACATCAACATCCTGAAACTAGGGGCCATATACAATGCCCTACGTCAAGCGGAGACCTTACTTTGCGACCAACCGGTTCTGATCCAGTCAGACAACGTCACCGCAGTGGCTCATGTAAACCGTCAAGGCGGCACAAGGAGCAGAGTGGCGATGGCACAAGCTACCTTTGCATTTTTCTCCCAAACGAAGGACACTAGAATGAAAATTTTAAAGCCTCCTGTTAGTGCTTCATCTACACGGTATAGCCCTGAATTTTCCAATGCGTAGCTCTTTGCAAAAGAGAGATATTGGCAAGGAAAAGCTGTCTTGTACCTTTGCATTTTTCTCCCAAACGAAGGACACTAGAAAGAAAATTTTAAAGCCTCCTGTTAGGCCATCATCTACACGGCATAGCCCTGAATTTTCCAATGCGTAGCTCTTTGCAAAAGAGAGATATTGGCAAGGAAAAGCTGTCTTGTACCTTTGCATTTTTCTCCCAAACGAAGGAAACTAGAATGAAAATTTTAAAGCCCCCTGTTAGTGCTTCATCTACACGGCATAGCCCTGAATTTTCCAATGTGCAGCTCTTTGCAAAAGAGAGATATTGGCAAGGAAAAGCTGTCTTTCAACTCTTCCACAACTGAAAAACAGATAGTGTTCCCAAGCCTTCCATCCTGTAATATCTTCAGTCTCTCGTCAATGAAGAAAACAATCCCTCCAGCAGACTCTTCAACCACGATACAAGATCACAGCCAAAAGGGCGAGAAGCAACTACACTTGCGTTTAACCAAAATGGCAGTGCACCAAAACATAAGCTGACACAATCATGGAGAATGAGCCAGCATATATGCTCTTCTATCTATATTTTGCAAACCTGCTCTTGTCCCCTCCAGCTGCTCCATGTAGATTTGACGCCTGGCAAGGTGCATAACCCACTGACAAGCAGGCACACTCCTGCATGAGTTTTCACTCTCACTAGCAGGATGATACACATTCATTTGCATGTGCTCCACCTCTGACACACCGCCCACCCAACCACCCAGTCACCAGAGCCACCCACAAGCCAACTGGCTCCGTGATTTAATTTGCACAGTGCAGTCATCCAGGCAGCATGTCCTTCTCAATGGAATAATCTCTGGTTCCATGGAATCTTCCGCATTGGAATGCTGCGGAACAAAAAGGATTTAAACATTCAGCTTGCTAGCATTCAATGTACCTGCGGCTTGGCTCTAGCATATGGGTCTTCATCCTGTGGCCCTCCAGCTGCTGTGAAACTACACATCCCAGCATGCCCTGCCACAGTTTTGCTATTAAGGTATGCTAAAACTGAGGCAGGGCATGCTGGTATATGTAGTTCCACAGCAGCTGGAGGGTCGCAGGTTGAAGACCCATATTCTAGCATGCCTGTTCTATGATGCATGTTCCGTGATGTCACAATCAGCTTGGAATGGGGTGTCTAGCATGCATTTGCTGACAGCCACTTGAGGGAGACACACATCAGGAGATGCAGCATATCGGAGGTCTTCGATGCCTTTCCTGCAAATGCACACCACCAGCTGCTGGTCTGGACACAAAACAATACCCACAATTGAAGGCTCAAAATGCCCAACTACAGGATTAATGTAAGTAGTGAATTTTGGAATGAATTTAGAAGTAGGAAATTAAGTTAGTTCACAAGTACATTCAAATTCCGATCTAAAGTCTAGGTAGGCCTCACGTCCTGGCAGCCCCCAGCATTTAAAAATGCCTTGATTAGAGGTAGGGAATTAAATGTAGATAAGAAGTAGACACAAAATAACACTCCACAGAGCAATTATCAGGTGTCTTTATCAATTGTTGCATTTAAAAAATCAAGCAATTAGGGAACACAATGTTGCGACAATGTAACCCTATTTGCAAAATAGTACTAAATAAGTTTGTCGATGTAAGACATTTGCAAAGGCGCAAACAAAACACGCTGGAAAATGCAACTGAATCTGTTTTTGGAGGTTAGAATAGATGCAGGATCAAGTAGCTCAATGGGTAGGGTGTTTGATTAGAATTCAACAGGTTATAGATTTGAATCCTGGGTATGATAGTTTGAGGTGTTATTTAATAAAGTATGTTTATATATTAGTCACACATGGCTTACTTGTACAAATGGCATGTCACCAGTTAGTGCTGACTGCTGATATGCCATTTGCACAAACACGCCATGTGTGACTGTATATGCATTTAAGGAGGGCACCCCGGCAATACCACAAACCATTGAGTGTCAAGTATACTAGATATATCTTCATATCTCATGTGCTTTCTCTGAGACCAATCTTGTTATGCCCCTTCCCCACAAGGCATGCGCCTTTTGTCCATATTGCAAAAATGGGGAGGGGAGGGGGGGGGGGCATATAATTCTCTGTCACAGGGCACCAAAAAGTCTAGTTATGGCTCTGGTATGCATTATGTAATCTGGCAGACCATATCTCCAACACTGGCTGGTTGGAATAGAAATCCGGTTATCTATGTGAGCAAATGACCATCAACGATTTACTCTCAAACACTAGAAAATGGACAAACATGGTCCCCTAAACAAATTGGTTAAATTTTGGGTTTAACCAATTTGTGTAATGACCATTTTTGACCACTTTTCTAGTGTTTGGGAGCAAATGGTTAATTGACATTTGCTACTATACATTACCAGATTTTCATTCCATCCATCCAGACTGGATAGATAGCCTGACAGATAATTGTGTAGTGTACGCCCAGGATAACTGTCAGTTGTGCTTTCTTTTATGACGGCACATAAATGGGTGGGCAGATCCAGAGCAAGCACTGCCCACTCATGCATAGTTGTCAACTGATGTGAAGTTCCAGGGGGCAATCTCAGTTATAAAGAAAAGTATCTGGAAATTGTCCCTAGTTTAAAAAAAAAATAAAAAAAAAATTGATCAACTCCATTTATTTAGTATGATATCCCAGCAGTCAGAACAACATACTTTATTAAATAACACATCTCAAACTACCATACCCAGGATTCAAACCTATAACCTGTTGAATTCTAATCAAACACCCTACCTATTGAGCTATTTGATCCTGCATAAAAATTGTGAACATTATATGAAGCTATTGGTACTTTGCAAAAAAAAAAGTATCAGCATTACAACGCAGCAGATCCATGCAGTTTGCAGCCACACACTACATGTATCTGCTCAGCAACAATGCTGATTATTTCTTCACAAAGTACAAGGTGAGCTCCAAACAGAATTCTCTAGCTTAGAATTATACCTTTCTATGCCAAACCTAAAAGTCGGGCCCCCCACCCTGGGATCCCCCAGAGGGAGGCCTGCACCGTCATGCGGCAGGCTTGTCCGTTTTGGAAGCAGGCTGATGGGCAGCCCAGGCTTGCTTCAGTCTGGGCTTGGCAGGTCTGGAAGCATGAGCTTGCTTTGGGTATGCCTGACCTTGGGTACGCTTTACCTGAGGGATGAAAGGGCCAAGGGAAAGTACTTTTAGCCTTCTGCGTGGTAGGAGTCATACGAGGTAGGCAAGCTGTTTTAGCAGTAGCCAGATCAGCTACAATCTTATTGAGGTCTTCTCCAAAGAGAGTGTCTCCCTTGAAAGGAAGCACCTCCAGGGTTTTCTTGGAATCCATATCCACCGACCAGGATCTCAACCAGCTGTATAAAGTATTACCTTGGAACTGGCTCTCCACTCCCCATTATCTGGTTATCATGGCTTCCTCCTCCAGTGTCCAGACTCGCTTGCTGAAGCTCGGCCACTTCTTCCTAGCAGCAGGCTACTGGATCACTGGGCAGCAGAGGTGCTTGGGAGCCGGAAGGGGGCGGAGCAATCAGGCAGGCAGTTGCAGTGCTGCCCAGCTATCTGTGGTGTGAGAAGAAGCAGGGGCACCCCACCGCTGGCAGTGCTGCAGCTAGCGGTGGTGGCAGCGGCGAGGCTGCTGGGCTGGGTCTTGAAAAAGGTGGAAAGAAGGGTGTTACGGCATGGAATGTACAAACTGCGAGACCCTGCTGGTAGCGCCTTTGTCTATTTAGTAGGAAGGGCACGTAACAGCCGGGGGGCAATGGAGGAAGCCCCTTTAGGGCTGGAGCCCCTTCAGGGCTGGAGCCCGGCGGCAACTGACTCCGTTGTCTCTGGCAGTTCTGCCCCTGGACTAGAGGAATGGTCAAGAACATGGCAACATTTAATGCCAAAAAATGCAAAATCATACACGTCTCAAAAATGCAAAGGCTAACTATAATATTAAGGGCATTATAATGGCAAGAGGAAAGCTATCTAAGTATTACTATTTCAGGTGAGCAATGTAACAAAGCAATAGGAAAGGCAAGTCAGATGCTTGTTTGCATAGGTTAAAGAACCAGTAGCAGAAAAAAGTAATACAGGTTGAGTATCCCATATGCAAATATTCCGAAATACGGAATATTCCGAAATACGGACTTTTTTGAGTGAGACTGAGATAGTGAAACCTTTGTTTTTTGATGGCTCAGTGTACACAAACTTTGTTTAATACTCAAAGTTATTAAAAATATTGTATTAAATGAACTTCAGACTGTGTGTATAAGGTGTATATGACACATGAATGAATTCTGTGAATGTACACACACTTTGTTTAATGCACAAAGTTATAAAAAATATTGGCTAAAATGACCTTCAGGCTGTGTGTATAAGGTGTATATGAAACATAAATGCATTTTGTGCTTAGATTTAGGTCCCATCACCATAATATCTCGTTATGGTATGCAATTATTCCAAAATACAGAAAAATCCGATATCCAAAATTCCTCTGGTCCCAAGCATTTTGGATAAGGGATACTCAACCTGTAATGCCACTGTATAGGTCCTTGGTACAGCCACATTTAGAATCCTGTGTTCAGTTCCAGAAGCCATATCTCCAGAAGGCTGTAAATACATTAGGGCAACTAAAATTGTGCATGGCCTACATCACAAAACTTACCTGGAAATACTAAAAGATTATGTGTATAGTTTGGAGAAGGGAAGAGGGAACATACAGTAATAGAAACATTTAAATATATAGGGAGGAATGTAATAGGGTGTGAGAATCAGAAAGTGAGAGATTTTGTGTTTTTTCCTGTTGTTTTTTTTTTTTTTTCATTGTTTGTTTTTTAAAGTGGCAATCCTTTACATGGCAAAACCAGGTTGATATTTGCCATGTAAAGGATTGCCACCGTGGGCATGTGTAGAAGGGGCACTGCTACTGTTGGCATTATGTGTGTAAGCTGCACTGATATGGTGGTTATGTGTATAAAGGGCACTGCGACTGTGGGTATTATTATTATTATTATTATTATTATTACATGCGGTGTAATGACAATAAGATAGTGCTACTGTGTGGCGTATTTTGATTTGGGGTGCTATTGTGTGGCCATGCCCCTTCCTTGTGATACCACACCTTCTTTTTTTAAGGAGCGCACTGTCCCTTTATGCATTGATAGGTCCTGTCTTAGAGGGAGAGGCCACAGATCTTCTGTGAGCATTTCCTGCAGATCCGGATACCAGGTCCTCCGTGGCCAATCTGGAACAATGAGGATTGTTCTCACTCCTCTTTGTCTTATTATCCTCAACACCTTGGGTATGAGAGGAAGAGGAGGAAATACATAGACCGACCGGAACACCCACGGTGTCACTAGGGCGTCTACAGCTACTGCCTGAGGGTCTCTTGACCTTGCGCAATACCTCTGTAGCTTTTTGTTGAGCCGGGACGGCATCATGTCTATCTGTGGCAGTTCCCACCGACTTGTAATCTGTGCAAAGACTTCCTGATGAAGTCCCCACTCTCCCGGATGTAGGTCGTGTCTGCTGAGGATGTCTGCTTCCCAGTTGTCCACTCCCGGAATGAACACTGCTGACAGTGCGCTTGCGTGATTCTCCACCCAGCGAAGAATTCTGGTGGCTTGTGCCATCGCCACTCTGCTTCTTGTGCCGCCTTGGCGGTTTACATGAGCCACTGCGGTGACGTTGTCTGACTGGATCAGAACCGGTTGGTCGCAAAGTAAGGTCTCCGCTTGACGTAGGGCATTGTATATGGCCCTTAGTTCCAGGATGTTGATGTGAAGACAAGTCTCTTGACTTGACCAAAGACCTTGGAAATTTCTTCCCTGTGTGACTGCTCCCCAACCTTGGAGGCTTGCGTCTGTGGTCACCAGGATCCAGCCCTGAATGCTGAATCTGCGTCCCTCGAGAAGGTGAGCACTCTGCAGCCACCACAAGAGTGATACCCTGACCCTGGGGGACAGGGTGATCAACCAATGCATCTGTAAATGTGACCCGGACCACTTGTCCAGTAGGTCCCATTGGAAAGTCCTCGCATGGAACCTGCCGAATGGAATGGCCTCGTATGATGCCACCATCTTTCCCAGGACTCGAGTGCAGTGATGCACTGACACCTGTTTTGGTTTCAATAGGTTCCTGACAAGAGTCATGAGTTCCTGGGCCTTTTCTATCAGGAGATAAACCCTCTTCTGGTCTGTGTCCAGAATCATGCCCAAGAAAGACAGACGAGTAGTAGGAATCAACTGCGACTTCGGGATATTGAGAATCCAGCCGTGTTGCTGTAACACTTTCAGTGAAAGTGATACGCTGTTCAGCAACTGCTCTCTTGATCTCGCTTTTATGAGATCGCCCAAGTACGGGATAATTGTGACACCTTGCTTGCACAGGAGCACCATCATTTCCGCCATTACCTTGGTGAAAATTCTCAGGGCCATGGAGAGACCAAACAGCAACGTCTGAAATTGGCAATGACAGTCCTGTACCGCAAATCTGAGTTACGCCTGATGAGGTGGATAAATGGGGACATGAAGGTATGCATCCTGTACACAAATGCGGACAACAGGTGTCAAGCCGTGTGTTGCCTTTGTCAAGCTGTAATAAGTAGGGATAAGGACGTTAACCACCTCGGAACATCCTCCCTTATACGTCACCTGCAGCGCATTCATCATAAGTCAGTGACAAGTTCAAAAACTTTGGATGACAGTGGAAGCAGTCCACTAACCACTAAATCCCTTCCTCTTGTAACCAAGCTCCTGCAAACCACACCACCAACTCCCTCAGTGTCAATTTCCTCCTTAGACAGGAGAGCCAATAGTCCTGCAGGCCATGTCACTGGCAAGTCTGACGAGTCCTCTCCTGCCTGGGATTCCTCCGATGCATCCTTGAGTGTAACGCCTACTGCTGCTGGCGCTGCTGTTGTTGCTGCTGGGAGTCGATCGTCATCCCAGAGGGGAAGTCGGAAGACCACTTGTACTTCTTCCAGTAAGCAATTGACTGTCCAACAGTCCTTTGCGAGGAAGATGAAATATCACAGCAGTCATCCTGCTGCAAAGCGGATAACTCAGGTCTGGGTGGTGAGAAACGTGGTTCCGGTATCCATTGTTAATTTAGAGGCAACTAGAGACTTGATTGAGGTACTGTGTCCCCGGTACCAAATACCCTCTAGGTTCCATTTCTCTAGGCAGGCGATACCGAAAATGTACACAGACCTCAGAAAAAGAGTCACCAGTGTCCTAAAAAATGCAGTTGTACCCAATGTCCACTTGTCTGTGGTTAAGTGGAGCAGGGCAGACTCAGGACTATATGACTGTGACAGCCCACTGGGTAGATGTATTGCCTCCCGCAGCAAGAACAGCAGCGGCGGCACCAGTAGCAGCATCTCGCAATTGCCAACTCGTTCCTAGGCAGGCTACGCTTTGTATCACCGCTTTCCATAAGAGGCACACAGCTGACAACCACTTACGGAAACTGAGGAACATCATCGCAGAATGGCTTACCCCAATTGAACTCTCCTGGGGATTTGTGACATCGGACAACGCCACCAATATTGTGCGTGCATTACATCTGGGCAAATTCCAGCACGTCTCATGTTTTGCACATACATTGAACTTGGTGGTGCAGAATTATTTAAAAAACGACAGGGGCGTGCAAGAGATGCTGTCGGTGGCCCGAAGAATTGCGGGCCACTTTCTGCCTTCAGCCACCGCATGCCGAAGACTGGAGCACCACCAAACATTCCTGAACCTGCCCTGCCATCATCTGAAGCAAGAGGTGGTAACGAGGTGGAATTCAACCCTCTATATGCTTCAGAGGATGGAGGAGCAGCAAAAGGCCATTCAAGCCTATACATCTGCCCACGATATAGGCAAAGGAGGGGGAATGCACCTGACTCAAGCGCAGTGGAGAATGATTTCAACGTTGTGCAAGGTTCTGCAACCCTTTGAACTTTCCACACGTGAAGTCAGTTCAGACACTGCCAGCCTGAGTCAGGTCATTCCCCTCATCAGGCTTTTGCAGAAGAAGCTGGAGACATTGAAGGAGGAGCTAAAACAGAGCGATTCAACTAGGCATGTGGGACTTGTGGCTGGAGCCCTTAATTTGCTTAACCAGGATTCAATCTGTTGAAATCAGAGCACTACATTTTGGCCGCCGTGCTCGATCCTAGATTTAAAACCTACATTGTATCTCTCTTTCCGGCAGACACAAGTTTGCAGAGGTTCAAAGACCTGCTGGTGAGAAAATTGTCAAGTCAAGCGGAACGTGACCCGTCAACAGCTCCTCCTTCACATTCTCCCGCAACTGGGGGTGCGAGAAAAAGGCTAAGAATTCCGAGCCCACCCGCTGGCGGTGATGCAGGGCAGTCTGGAGTGAGTGCTGACATCTGGTCCAGACTGAATGACCTGGCAACGATTACTGACATGTCGTCTACTGTCACTGCATATGATTCTGTCACCTTTGAAAGAATGGTGGAGAAAAAGAGGCAATTTGGAGGCCCTTGCACAAACTGGCTTTATTCTACCTAAGTTGCCCTCCCTCCAGTGTGTACTCCGAAAGAGTGTTTAGTGCGGCCGCTCACCTTGTCAGCAATCGGCGTACAAGGTTACTTCCAGAAAATGTGGAGAAGATGATGATCATCAAAATTAATTATAATCAATTCCTCCGTGGAGACATTCACCAGCAATTGCCTCCAGAAAGTACACAGGGATCTGAGATGGTGGATTCCAGTGGGGACGAATTAATAATCTGTGAGGAGGGGGATGTACACAGTGAAAGGGGTGAGGAATCGGAGGATGATGAGGTGGACATCTTGCCTCTGTAGAGCCAGTTTGTGCAAGGAGAGATTGATTGATTCTTTTTTGGTGGGGGCCCAAACCAACCCGTCATTTCAGTCAGTCGTGTGGCAGACCCTGTCGCTGAAATGATGGGTTCGTCAATGTTTTTCTTTTCAATCTAAACCCCTGCAGTTTTCTGTAAGCATCTGCTTCGCAATGATGATCAACAAGTCACAAGGGAAAACACTCAGGGCTGGAGGCGTAGATCTTAGGACCAGCTGCTACAAGCATGGCAGAGGTGTCACTATCACTGGTGACACACAGAGAGGCGGCGAGGGAGATTGTAATGCAGTGCGCGCAGATAAGCAGCGCAATGGTAAAAAGGAGGCATGGTCTCATAGGTAGGGGCGTGGCCTGAATCACCATTTTGTTGCTGCGGGTATCCCGGGGGTTGGGGGCTGTACCCGGGGACTAGTGTGTGAGTGGTGCTGGCTCCTGCACAGTGACAGAAACTGGGTGTTGCACGTAATGTCACAGTAAAACACCCATATTCTGTCACTGAAGAAGAGCCGGCACTTTGGTGTCACCCCACTTGGCGGGTGACACTCGGGTGTGTGCCGCAACCCCGTTGTGATGCCACTGACCCATGGGAAGCTTTACGTGGCTTACCCATGTGTTAGTAGCCCCAAGCATCTTTTGTGTTAGTCCCTGAAGAAAAACTTCAAATATTGTTTACAATTTTGTAATCAATGGCCTAATTCAGTAAGGATTGCAAATTCTGCTAAGTAACAGAATTTGCAATCCTTTGGTTCGCATGCTGGGGCCACCCATCACAGGGCATGGCCACCCAGCATGCCGCCTCCCTTCTTGACCACGCTGAAATTGCAGTCTCAGTGCAGTTCAGCGTGATCATAAAAAATGGGTTAGCCTCCTGTTGGTGCAGACTGTACGTGTGCGCAGGAAGCCGCCACCATTTTTGTGATCGCAACGGCTGCATGTGATGTCATGCAGCCGCTCTGACCACGCCTCCTGTTTCTCCGTTGAAGCCCTGCCCCCGCACCGCTCCATCTCCGACTTTGAAATGGAGTGTTGCTGACCCCCCCCCCCCCCCCCCCGCACCGATTGACAGTCACAGAAAATGCAGGCGCATGCGTATGCTCTTAGCAATTTTTGCAGTTGGATTGCTTATTGTGATTGCAATCCAACCTGAATCAGGCTCTATTACCTATCACAATGCACTGCAGGTAGTACAAAATGGGGTTAATATAGGAGAAAACCCCCCAGAGCTGTGCTCCTTAACTGTCCCTGGTGGCTAGTGGAGCGGCTGCCCAGTAATCAGTGTCCACGCCAGTGCGCACACGGCCCGCCCCCTACAGCCATGCTGGATCACGGTATAGTGTGGGCACAGAAGCCCCTTACCTCCCTTTCATCAGCGGCCTCGTGATCCCGGAGGGCGGTGTGTGTGTGACTGACCTTAGGAAGAAACCGGAGCCTCCGCTGCAGTGACCCAGCAACCAGGGCACGGGAGTATACTGCGCCGCTGGGAGTGATGGAGCTGCAGTAAAGATGTCTATTAGACCTAGCCTGCTGCAGCCCTTGTACATTCTTATAAAAAAAGTTCTTCTTTTCTTGTCAAAATTAATAGCTAAGTATAGGCTGCCTGAGGCAGCCCCCTGTTAAGTGTCCTGCTACTGAAGGCACCAACTACAAACTGAGCTCCCTGTTCATGGAAGCGAGGTTATAGAGCAGGGGGCGCTGAGCATCTTGGGAACAGTCAAAAGCTTTGAGCCTGTTGGTGCCTCAGATCAAGATCCTACTCTACACCACAATGTGAATCCTTGTGGAGTCCAGTGTACCCCACAGAAGAAATGAATGTGTCACACCCATTGGCAGCAACATTAGAATAGCTGCTGATGGGCACAATGGAGAAAGGAAGGGGGAAAAACATTTGAATCCAGCACATATATGTAATTTGAATATGTAATTTGTACCTTCCTACTTTAAAATGTAATGGATGAACCTCACCCTGTGAGAACTATCTTCATGATCAAGAGATCTCATATGCAAGATAAGTATGTGTTGGCAGAGGCGCTCACTGGGCAGAGATGCTGATCGCATCTCTGGCATGTGCCGGTGCACTGCGGCACCAGCACACACACACACACACTTCAGACCTGATCTCCTGTTGTGTGAATATGCACAGCAGAGATCAGGTCTGAATACAGCTGTCAGTAAGGCAGGGATCTGCTGCTGCCAGTGAGGCAGGGATGTGCTGCTGTCAGTGAAGCAGTGATCTGCTGCTGCCAGTGAGGCAGGGATCTGCTGCTGCCAGTGAGGCAGGGATGTGCTGCTATAAGTGAGGCAGGTATGTGCTGCTGTCAATGAGGCAGGGATGTGCTGCTGTCAGTGAAGCAGGGATGTGCTGCTGTCAGCGAGGCAGTGATCTGCTGCCCACTATCTCCCTATCACCCCTGCCTGAGTCACACACTTTCCCTGTCACCCCTGCCCCAGTTACCCACTATCTCCCAGTCACCGCTGCCTCAGTTAACCACTATACCTGCGACCCCTGCCTCAGTCACCTACTATACCAGTCACCCCTGCTTTAGTCACCCACTATCTCTGTCACCCCTGCCTCAGTCAACCACTATCTCCATATCACCCCTACCTCAGTCACCCACTATCCCTGTCACCTCTGCCTCAGTCACCCACTGTCACCCTATCACCCCTGCCTCAGTCACCCACTATCCCTGTCACCCCTGCCTCAGTCTCCTACTGTCCCTGTCACCCCTGCCACAGTCATCCACTATATCCCTATCACCCCTGCCTTAGTCACTGACTATCTCCCAGTCACCCCGGCCTCAGTCACCCACTATCTCCCAGTCATACATGCTTCAGTCACCCACTATCTCCCAGTCATCCCTGCCTCAGTCACCTACTGACACCAGTGCAGACATTTCTGCTGCGGCCTCTCCACTCTCCAGCGTGAACGTACTGACGACTGAGGAAATCCGCTTCCCAGTTGAGGACTCCGGGAATGAACACTGCCGATATTGCTGGCAGATGACGTTCTACCCAACTGAGGATTTTTGATACTTTTAGCTTTGCCATGCAATTTCGAGTGCCGCCTTGATGATTTGTGTACACTACCGTGGTGTCGTTGTCCGATTGTACTTGAACAGGCCTGTTCTGTACTAGAGGCAGGGCCAGTGTCAATGAATTGAACACTGCCCGCAATTCCAGAATGTTTATCGGGAGGAGAGATTCCTCCCTGGTCCACCGATGGTGAAGGGTCGTCATCACGGCCATGACCTTGGTGAATTTCCGAGGTGCCGTGGCCAAACCGGAAGGCAGGACCTGAGATCCAAAAACTAACCAGGCACAACACTGCTTAGCTTCCAACATCAGATGAGATTGGACATATCCAGTGTGATGCGGCTGTAGATGATTTTTGCTGTTTCTAACTTCTACTTCTAACTACTGGTACATCAATGAATAAGTTTCAAAATATAATGCATCAAGAGAACGGTGTTGGTAGTATAAAACTACCTACAGCACCTGGTATTCCCAGGTGGTCTCACATCCAAGAACAAACCAGGCCCAAAATCAGGTGATATTGGGCATATACAGTGTGGTGTGGCTGTAGATGAGCTTAGTGGTTTCTGTTAGAGTTCTTCTACTTCTAACTACTCGTACATAAATGAGTAAGCAGCCGATTTATTAAACCTGGTGAAATGATAATTTGCATGGTGATAAAGTACCAGCCAATCAGCTCCTAATTGCCATGTCACAGGCTGGGTTTGAAAAATGACAGTTAGGAGCTGACTGGCTGGTACTTTATCACCTTGCACTTTATCAGTTCACCAGGCTTAATAGATCTGCCCCAATGTTTCAAAATGGAATGCATCAAGAGAACGGTGTTAGTATTGTAAAAATACACACAGCTCCTGGTATTTCCTTGTGGTCTCCCATCCAAGTACTAAAACCAGGACCAACACTGCTCAGCTTCCATGATCAGGAGAGATTGGGCAAATCCAGTGTGCTGTGGCTGTAGATGAGCTGGTGGTTTCTGTTACAGCTCTTCTACTTCTAACTTCTGGTACATAAAAGAATACATGTAAAAATTAAATGTACCAAGAAAATGGTGTTGCTAGTTTAAAAACACCTAAAGAATCTGATACTACCAAGCAGTCTCCCATCCATGTATTAACAAAGTCCAATACTGCTTTGCTTCAAAAATCAAATGAGATTGGGCATATCCAGTGTGGTGTGGCTTTAGATAAGCTTTGTGGTTTCTGTTAGAGCTCTTCTACTTCTAACTACTGGTACATTAATGAATATGTATAAGGTTGTAGTTTATCCAATATGCCTTTACTACCTTACCTTTCAACCCCCCCTCCCTCCCCTCTTCTCCTTATAACTTCCTTAGTTCTCTCCTCCTCGTGTGTGCGTTATTTGTTTTCTCATACGTCCTAGAGGATGCTGGGGTCACATTAAGAACCATGGGGTATAGACGGGATCCGCAGGAGACATGGGCACTTTAAGACTTTCAAAGGGTGTGAACTGTCTCCTCCCTCTATGACCCTCCTCCAGACTCCAGTTTTAGTATTGTGCGCAGTGATACTGGATGCACTACAGGGGAGCTCTACTGAGTTTCTCTGAAAAGACTTGTTAGTTTTTTTTATTTTCAGGGAGGCTGCTGGCAACAGTCTCCCTGCTTCGTGGGACTTAGGGGAGAGAAGTATGACCAACTTCTAGTGAGTTCAATGGCTCTGCTTCAGGCTGACAGGACACCATTAGCTCCTGAGGGTGCTGATCGCTGGGTACGCCTAGATGCACACTCCCGCAGCCTGCCGTCACCCCCTTACAGAGCCAGAAGACAGGTGAGTAGCAGAAGAACAGAAGACTTCTTCTTCAGTGACGGCATTCTGAGGTACCGAGCAGCGAGCGGAACGCTGCGCGCCATGCTCACACACAAACACAGGCACTGCAGGGTGCAGGGCACGGGGGGGGGGGGCACCCTGGGCAGCATAAATTCCTCACAAAAGGCTGGAAAAAGTGGACATTAGTGCCTGGGCACTGTCCTTACCCCACTAGCATAATTAATTATTTCTGAGCGGGACAGATACGCGCCATTACAGCGGCGGGGCTTCTTCCTCACCTCACCAGAACATCTTTAGAGCATTACAAGTCTATCACTATAGAGTTTATTATTTCCCAGACTGTGTACTTTTGGCGCTGGATTGTGAGCTGAAAAATCCTCTGTGTCCCTCTGACAGATTTACTGACGGTCTGTCCCCCATAAGCCGGTGTGTCTGTGGGTACTTGGTATATGTGTGTCAACATGTCGGTGGCTGAATTTTTTTCCCAAGAGGAAACTATATTAGGAATGCAGACATATGATGGTGGCCCTGTTGGCACCACCAATAACTGACTGGGTAAATGTTTCAGTAATATCAGAGTAAGGTTGGATAAATCTGTGTCCCAGACACAGACGTAGAGAATAGATGTGATATTCATGGCTATGTTTCTTTTCCCTCAGGCCCCGCTGGGTCGCAAAAATGTTATTTTGCCCAGTTACTACACACTGATACTGACACGGATACTGATACTTATGTCGACCATAATGTTTCCTGATTAGATCCAATATTGGCAAGGAGCATTCAGTACATGATTGTGGATATTAAGGACATATTAAAATCACTGAAGACCCTGCTGTTCCTGACAAAGGGGTCTATATGTATGTATATATAGATATATAATGAAAGCTGATGTAACGTTCCTCCATCTCTGTTTGAGAAAGTCTGGGCCAGCTCGACAAGATGGTTTCAAATCCCCAAAAGGATTCTGGTTGTTTATTCATTTCCCGCCGCGGACAGAATAAAGTGGGAGTCACCCCCTGTTCTGCACGGGGCCCTGTCACAAATCCAGCGGATCGTATGCAGGAAGCTACATTATTTCTAGTTATGTAACCACGGGTACATTACTTAGACCTGCCATTACATGTGCATGGGTGAGTAGTAGTATTCAAGAATTGGTCGAATACCTTGTCATCCGATATAGATACCCTGGAGAGATGGGATACTCCTTACGTTGTATCATATCAAGGACACTGCAGCATACTTACGTGAGACTGCAAGGGATATAGGACTCTTGAGTTCACGGGCCAATTTCATGGCAGTGTCGGATAGGAGGGCATTGTGGATTCACCAAGAGAATGCTGATGCTGACTCCAAGAAGAAAGGGAGTCTCTTCCCTATGAAGGTGAAGCCTTGTTTGGTGACTGCCTAGTTAATTTGATCTCGGCAGCTCCCGCAGGTAAGTCAACCTTCTTGCCCTATGTTCCCTCCCAACGGATGAAGACGCATCATTATCTGATGCAGTCATTTCGGCCCAATAGATATGCAAGAAGTTAAGATTCCCCTTTCTTTGCAGGTAGAGGAAGGAGAAGAGAGAAGAGGTCTGCATCCTCTTCAAGATCGCAGGAGCAGAGATCATCCTCTGCTTCTGCCAAATCCACTGCATGACGCTGGGGCTCTCTTGCAGGAGCCCGCACCAGTGGGGGCACGTCTAAAACTCTTCAGTCAGTTCTGGATTCATTCGGACATGGACTCGTGTGTTTTACAAATAGTGTCCCAAGGGTACAAACTGGGGTTTCAAGATGTTCCCCCTCACCGATTGTTCAAACATTAAGTTACTGTGCTATTCCTGGGTTATATAGCGCTGGGGTATGTGCTGGCATACTCTCTCTCTGTCTCTCCAAAGGGCCTTGTGGGGGAAATGTCTTCAGTAAAAGTATTCCCTGTGTGTGTGGTGTGTCGGTACGCGTGTGTCGACATGTCTGAGGAAGAAGGCTATATTAGAGAGGAGCGGGAGCAAATGAACGTGGTGTCTCCGCCGACACCTGATTGGATGGATATGTGGAATGTTTTAAATGCTAGTGTAAACTCATTGCACAAAAGATTAGACAAGGCAGAAGCTTTGGGACAGTCAGGGTCTCAACCAATGCCTAATCCTATGTCGCAGGGACTGTCAGGGTCTCATAAGCGCCCACTATCCAGATTGTTGACACAGATACCGACACGGATTCTGACTCCAGTGTCGATTACGATGATGCAAAGTTACAGCCAAAATTGGCAAAATACATTTGATATATGATTATGGCAATAAAAGATGTTTTGCACATCACAGAGGAGCCCCCTGTCCCTGACAAGAGGGTACATATGTACAAGGGAAAGAAGCCTGAGGTAACCTTTCCCCCCTCACACGAGCTGAACGAGTTATGTGAAAAAGCTTGGGAATCTCCTGCAGATTTCCAAAAGGATTCCCCTTTCCCATCAACGGATAGGTTACGATGGGAATCCTCCCCTTGGGTGGACAAAGCATTAACACGCTTATCCAAGAAGGTAGCCCTCCCGTCCCAGGATACGGCTACCCTCAAAGAGTCTGCTGACCGCAAACAGGAGATTACCCTGAAGTCCATTTATACACATTCAGGTACCTTACTCAGACCGGCAATTGCGTCGGCCTGGGTGTGTAGTGCTGTAGCGGCATGGACGGATACCCTAGATAAGGCTACTATTTTATTGCCCCTGGGGCATATAAGAGATGCTGTCCTATATATGTGTGTATGCAAACTACAGGTGGTGCTGCAGGGCTCACACCCTTTTACTTGTCTTGTAGAGCAACTCTGGAGCTGTTACTGGGTCCAGCTGCTGCAAGAAATCAGCTTGAATGCTTCAGGGGCTTGGGCATGGCCAACATGAGCCCCACACTGATGGGGGTGTATAAAGCGATCTAGGGGTCATCCAAGCGCAACCCCACAAAGGCCGCCATGCCCTGCGTGACCATTTTCTCTTTTCATATGCAGACGAGGGTTGCAGCCAACTATGCCCATTGCTTGGATGACATCACTGTATGCAAATCCGTCTGCTGCAGACCTTTCCCCAGGAATGCTTGTACTAGTTGTTGCATATGGTTTGATGTTTGAGGGTGCTTCAGTATTAGGCAGCTTTCCGCCCTCTCATGTTCATCTGAAAATATGTGGTCTCCCTGCAGTTCCCTTGTGCTTCCTCAGTTGAATCTCCTTAACTTGACGGGTGTGTGCCCGAGCAGCCGCCCTCCACAGCCCTATCCCAGCACATGCTTTTCTTGCGTATGAGATCTCTTGATCATGAAGATAGTTCTCACAGGGTGAGGTTCATCCATTACATTTTAAAGTAGGAAGGTACAAATTACATATTCAAATTACATATATGTGCTGGATTCAAATGTTTTCCCCCCTTCCTTTCTCAATTGTGCCCATCAGCAGCTATTCTAATGTTGCTGCCAATGGGTGTGACACATTCATTTCTTCTGTGGGGTACACTGGACTCCACAAGGATTCACATTGGGGTGTAGAGTAGGATCTTGATCTGAGGCACCAACAGGCTCAAAGCTTTTGACTGTTCCCAAGATGCTCAGCGCCCCCTCCTCTATAACCTCGCTTCCATGAACAGGGAGCTCAGTTTGTAGTTGGTGCCTTCAGTAGCAGGACACTTAAGAGGGGGCTGCCTCAGGCAGCCTATTCTTAGCTATTAATTTTGACAAGAAAAGAAGAACTTTTTTTTATAAGAATCTACAAGGGCTGCAGCAGGCTAGGTCTAATAGACATCTTTACTGCAGCTCCATCACTCCCAGCGGCGCAGTATACTCCCGCGCCCTGGTTGCTGGGTCACTACAGCGGAGGCTCCGGTTTCTTCCTAAGGTCAGTCACACACACACCGCCCTCCGGGATCACGAGGCCGCTGATGAAAGGGAGGTAAGGGACTTCTGTGCCCACACTATACCGTGATCCAGCGTGGCTGTAGGGGGCGGGCCATGTGCGCACTGGCGTGGACACTGATTACTGGGCAGCCGCTCCACTAGCCACCAGGGACAGTTAAGGAGCACAGCTCTGGGGGGTTTTCTCTTATATTAACCCCATTTTGTACTACCCGCAGTGCATTGTGATAGGTAATAGAGCCTGATTCAGGTTGGATTGCAATCGCAATAAGCAGTCCAACTGCAAAAATTGCTAAGAGCATACGCATGCGCCTGCATTTTCTGTGGCACCCCGCAGTTAATGCGATCGCCTCTGACTGTCAATCGGTGCTGGGGGGGGGGGTCAGCAACACTCCATTTCCAAGTCGGAGATGGAGCGGTGCGTGGGCAGGGCTTCAAAATGGGGTCGGCAACGGAGAAACAGGAGGCGTGGTCAGAGCGGTTGCATGACATCACATGCAGCAGCTGCGATCACAAAAATGGTGGCGGCTTCCTGCGCACACATACAGTCTGCACCAACAGGAGGCTAACCCATTTTTTATGATCACGCTGAACTGCACTGCGACTGCAATTTCAGCGTGGTCAAGAAGGGAGGCGGCATGCTGGGTGGCCCCAGCATGCGAACCAAAGGATTGCAAATTCTGTTACTTAGCAGAATTTGCAATCCTTACTGAATTAGGCCCATTGATTACAAAATTTATTTGTAAATATTTGAAGTTTTTCTTCAGGGACTAACACAAAAGATGCTTGGGGCTACTAACACATGGGTAAGCCACGTAAAGCTTCCCATGGGTCAGTGGCATCACAACGGGGTTGCGGCCCACACCCGAGTGTCACCCGCCAAGGGGGGTGACACCAAAGTGCCGGCTCCTCTTCAGTGACAGAATATGGGTGTTTTACTGTGACATTACGTGCAACACCCAGTTTCTGTCACTGTGCAGGAGCCAGCACCACTCACACACTAGTCCCCGGGTGCAGCACTCAACCCCCGGGATACCCGGAGAAACAAAATGGAGATTCAGGCCAACAGGCCACACCCCTACCTATGAGACCATGCCTCCATTTTACCATTGCGCTGCTTATCTGCGCGCACTGCATTACAATCTCCCTCGCTGCCTTTCTGGGTGTCACCAATGATAGTGACACCTTTGCCATGCTTGTAGCAGCTGGTCCTAAGATCTACGCCTCCAGCCCTGAGTGTTTGCCCTTGTGACTTGTTGATCATCATAGCGAAGCAGATTCTTACAAAAAACTGCAGGGGCTTAGATTGAAAAGAAAAACATTGACGAACCCATCATTTCAGCAACAGGGTCTGCCACACGGCTGACTGAAATGACTGGTTGGTTTGGACCCCCACCAAAAAAGAAGCAATCAATCTCTCCTTGCACAAACTGGCTCTACAGAGGCAAGATGTTCACCTCATCATCCTCCGATTCCTCACCCCTTTCACTGTGTACATCGCCCTCCTCACAGATTATTAATTCGTCCCCACTGGAATCCACCATCTCAGATCCCTGTGTACTTTCTGGAGGCAATTGCTGGTGAATGTCTCCACGGTGGAATTGATTATAATTCATTTTGATGATCATCATCTTCTCCACATTTTCTGGAAGTAACCTCGTACGCCGATTGCTGACAAGGTGAGCGGCGGCACTAAACACTCTTTTGGAGTACACACTGGAGGGAGGGCAACTTAGGTAGAATAAAGCCAGTTTGTGCAAGGGCCTCCAAATTGCCTCTTTTTCCTGCCAGTATACATACGGACTGTCTGACGTGCCTACCTGGATGCGGTCACTCATATAATCCTCCACCATTCTTTCAAAGGTGACAGAATCATATGCAGTGACAGTAGACGACATGTCAGTAATCGTTGCCAGGTCCTTCAGTCCGGACCAGATGTCAGCACTCACTCCAGACTGCCCTGCATCACCGCCAGCGGGTGGGCTCGGAATTCTTAGCCTTTTCCTCGCACCCCCAGTTGCGGGAGAATGTGAAGGAGGAGCTGTTGATGGGTCACGTTCCGCTTGACTTGACAATTTTCTCACCAGCAGGTCTTTGAACCTCTGCAGACTTGTGTCTGCAGGAAAGAGAGATACAATGTAGGTTTTAAATCTAGGATCGAGCACGGTGGCCAAAATTTATTGCTCTGATTTCAACAGATTGAATCCTGGTTAAGCGAATTAAGGGCTCCATCCACAAGTCCCACATGCCTAGCGGAATCGCTCTGTTTTAGCTCCTCCTTCAATGTCTCCAGCTTCTTCTGCAAAAGCCTGATGAGGGGAATGACCTGACTCAGGCTGGCAGTGTCTGAACTGACTTCACGTGTGGCAAGTTCAAAGGATTGCAGAACCTTGCACAACGTTGAAATCATTCTCCACTGCGCTTGAGTCAGGTGCATTCCCCCTCCTTTGCCTATATCGTGGGTAGATGTATAGGCTTGAATGGCCTTTTGCTGCTCCTCCATCCTCTGAAGCATATAGAGGGTTGAATTCCACCTCGTTACCACCTCTTGCTTCAGAGGATGGCAGGGCAGGTTCAGGAATGTTTGGTGGTGCTCCAGTCTTCGGCACGCGGTGGCTGAATGCAGAAAGTGGCCCGCAATTCTTCGGGCCACCGACAGCATCTCTTGCACGCCCCTGTCGTTTTTTAAATAATTCTGCACCACCAAATTCAATGTATGTGCAAAACATGGGACGTGCTGGAATTTGCCCAGATGTAATGCACGCACAATATTGGTGGCGTTGTCCGATGTCACAAATCCCCAGGAGAGTCAAATTGGGGTAAGCCATTCTGCGATGATGTTCCTCAGTTTCCGTAAGAGGTTGTCAGCTGTGTGCCTCTTATGGAAAGCGGTGATACAAAGCGTAGCCTGCCTAGGAACGAGTTGGCATTTGCGAGATGCTGCTACTGGTGCCGCCGCTGCTGTTCTTGCTGCGGGAGGCAATACATCTACCCAGTGGGCTGTCACAGTCATATAGTCCTGAGTCTGCCCTGCTCCACTTAACCACGGACATGTGGACTAGTGGACATTGGGTACAACTGCATTTTTTAGGACACTGGTGACTCTTTTTCTGAGGTCTGTGTACATTTTCGGTATCGCCTGCCTAGAGAAATGGAACCTAGATGGCATTTGGTACCGGGGACACAGTACCTCAATCAAGTCTCTAGTTGCCTCTGAATTAACGATGGATACCGGAACCACGTTTCTCACCACCCAGGCTGACAAGACCTGAGTTATCCGCTTTGCAGCAGGATGACTGCTGTGATATTTCATCTTCCTCGCAAAGGACTGTTGGACAGTCAATTGCCTACTGGAAGTAGTACAAGTGGTCTTCCGACTTCCCCTCTGGGATGACGATCGACTCCCAGCAGCAACAACAGCAGCGCCAGCAGCAGTAGGCGTTACACTCAAGGAGGCATCGGAGGAATCCCAGGCAGGAGAGGACTCGTCAGACTTGCCAGTGACATGGCCTGCAGGACTATTGGCTCTCCTGTCTAAGGAGGAAATTGACACTGAGGGAGTTGGTGGTGTGGTTTGCAGGAGATTGGTTACAAGAGGAAGGGATTTAGTGGTCAGTGGACTGCTTCCGCTGTCATCCAAAGTTTTTGAACTTGTCACTGACTTATGATTAATGCGCTGCAGGTGACGTATAAGGGAGGATGTTCTGAGGTGGTTAACGTCCTTACCCCTACTTATTACAGCTTGACAAAGGCAACACACGGCTTGACACCTGTTGTCCGCATTTGTGTACAGGATGCATACCTTCATGTCCAAATTTATCCATCTCATCAGTCGTACGTCAGATTTGCGGTACAGGACTGTCATTGCCAATTTCAGACGTTGCTGTTTGGTCTCTCCACGGCCCAGAGAATTTTCACCAAGGTAATGGTGGAAATGATGGTTTTCCTGCGCAAGCAAGGTGTCACAATTATCCCGTACTTGAGCGATCTCATAAAAGCGAGATCAAGAGAGCAGTTGCTGAACAGCGTATCACTTTCACTGAAAGTGTTACAGCAACACGGCTGGATTTTCAATATCCCAAAGTCGCAGTTGGTTCCTACGACTCGTCTGTCTTTCTTGGGCATGATTCTGGACACAGACCAGAAGAGGGTTTATCTCCCGATAGAAAAGGCCCAGGAACTCATGACTCTTGTCAGGAACCTATTGAAACCAAAACTTGTGTCAGTGCATCACTGCACTCGAGTCCTGGGAAAGATGGTGGCATCATACAAAGCCATTCCATTCGGCAGGTTCCATGCGAATACTTTCCAATGGGACCTACTGGACAAGTGGTCTGGGTCACATTTACAGATGCATTGGTTGATCACCTTGTCCCCCAGGGTCAGGGTATCACTCCTGTGGTGGCTGCAGAGTGCTCACCTTCTCGAGTGACGCAGATTCGGCATTCAGTACTGGATCCTGGTGACCACAGATGCAAGCCTCCAAGGTTGGGGAGCAGTCACACAGGGAAGAAATTTCCAAGGGCTTTGGTCAAGTCAAGAGACTTGTCTTCACATCAACATCCTGAAACTAGGGGCCATATACAATGCCCTACGTCAAGCGGAGACCTTACTTTGCGACCAACCGGTTCTGATCCAGTCAGACAACGTCACCGCAGTGGCTCATGTAAACCGTCAAGGCGGCACAAGGAGCAGAGTGGCGATGGCACAAGCTACCTTTGCATTTTTCTCCCAAACGAAGGACACTAGAATGAAAATTTTAAAGCCTCCTGTTAGTGCTTCATCTACACGGTATAGCCCTGAATTTTCCAATGCGTAGCTCTTTGCAAAAGAGAGATATTGGCAAGGAAAAGCTGTCTTGTACCTTTGCATTTTTCTCCCAAACGAAGGACACTAGAAAGAAAATTTTAAAGCCTCCTGTTAGGCCATCATCTACACGGCATAGCCCTGAATTTTCCAATGCGTAGCTCTTTGCAAAAGAGAGATATTGGCAAGGAAAAGCTGTCTTGTACCTTTGCATTTTTCTCCCAAACGAAGGAAACTAGAATGAAAATTTTAAAGCCCCCTGTTAGTGCTTCATCTACACGGCATAGCCCTGAATTTTCCAATGTGCAGCTCTTTGCAAAAGAGAGATATTGGCAAGGAAAAGCTGTCTTTCAACTCTTCCACAACTGAAAAACAGATAGTGTTCCCAAGCCTTCCATCCTGTAATATCTTCAGTCTCTCGTCAATGAAGAAAACAATCCCTCCAGCAGACTCTTCAACCACGATACAAGATCACAGCCAAAAGGGCGAGAAGCAACTACACTTGCGTTTAACCAAAATGGCAGTGCACCAAAACATAAGCTGACACAATCATGGAGAATGAGCCAGCATATATGCTCTTCTATCTATATTTTGCAAACCTGCTCTTGTCCCCTCCAGCTGCTCCATGTAGATTTGACGCCTGGCAAGGTGCATAACCCACTGACAAGCAGGCACACTCCTGCATGAGTTTTCACTCTCACTAGCAGGATGATACACATTCATTTGCATGTGCTCCACCTCTGACACACCGCCCACCCAACCACCCAGTCACCAGAGCCACCCACAAGCCAACTGGCTCCGTGATTTAATTTGCACAGTGCAGTCATCCAGGCAGCATGTCCTTCTCAATGGAATAATCTCTGGTTCCATGGAATCTTCCGCATTGGAATGCTGCGGAACAAAAAGGATTTAAACATTCAGCTTGCTAGCATTCAATGTACCTGCGGCTTGGCTCTAGCATATGGGTCTTCATCCTGTGGCCCTCCAGCTGCTGTGAAACTACACATCCCAGCATGCCCTGCCACAGTTTTGCTATTAAGGTATGCTAAAACTGAGGCAGGGCATGCTGGTATATGTAGTTCCACAGCAGCTGGAGGGTCGCAGGTTGAAGACCCATATTCTAGCATGCCTGTTCTATGATGCATGTTCCGTGATGTCACAATCAGCTTGGAATGGGGTGTCTAGCATGCATTTGCTGACAGCCACTTGAGGGAGACACACATCAGGAGATGCAGCATATCGGAGGTCTTCGATGCCTTTCCTGCAAATGCACACCACCAGCTGCTGGTCTGGACACAAAACAATACCCACAATTGAAGGCTCAAAATGCCCAACTACAGGATTAATGTAAGTAGTGAATTTTGGAATGAATTTAGAAGTAGGAAATTAAGTTAGTTCACAAGTACATTCAAATTCCGATCTAAAGTCTAGGTAGGCCTCACGTCCTGGCAGCCCCCAGCATTTAAAAATGCCTTGATTAGAGGTAGGGAATTAAATGTAGATAAGAAGTAGACACAAAATAACACTCCACAGAGCAATTATCAGGTGTCTTTATCAATTGTTGCATTTAAAAAATCAAGCAATTAGGGAACACAATGTTGCGACAATGTAACCCTATTTGCAAAATAGTACTAAATAAGTTTGTCGATGTAAGACATTTGCAAAGGCGCAAACAAAACACGCTGGAAAATGCAACTGAATCTGTTTTTGGAGGTTAGAATAGATGCAGGATCAAGTAGCTCAATGGGTAGGGTGTTTGATTAGAATTCAACAGGTTATAGATTTGAATCCTGGGTATGATAGTTTGAGGTGTTATTTAATAAAGTATGTTTATATATTAGTCACACATGGCTTACTTGTACAAATGGCATGTCACCAGTTAGTGCTGACTGCTGATATGCCATTTGCACAAACACGCCATGTGTGACTGTATATGCATTTAAGGAGGGCACCCCGGCAATACCACAAACCATTGAGTGTCAAGTATACTAGATATATCTTCATATCTCATGTGCTTTCTCTGAGACCAATCTTGTTATGCCCCTTCCCCACAAGGCATGCGCCTTTTGTCCATATTGCAAAAATGGGGAGGGGAGGGGGGGGGGGCATATAATTCTCTGTCACAGGGCACCAAAAAGTCTAGTTATGGCTCTGGTATGCATTATGTAATCTGGCAGACCATATCTCCAACACTGGCTGGTTGGAATAGAAATCCGGTTATCTATGTGAGCAAATGACCATCAACGATTTACTCTCAAACACTAGAAAATGGACAAACATGGTCCCCTAAACAAATTGGTTAAATTTTGGGTTTAACCAATTTGTGTAATGACCATTTTTGACCACTTTTCTAGTGTTTGGGAGCAAATGGTTAATTGACATTTGCTACTATACATTACCAGATTTTCATTCCATCCATCCAGACTGGATAGATAGCCTGACAGATAATTGTGTAGTGTACGCCCAGGATAACTGTCAGTTGTGCTTTCTTTTATGACGGCACATAAATGGGTGGGCAGATCCAGAGCAAGCACTGCCCACTCATGCATAGTTGTCAACTGATGTGAAGTTCCAGGGGGCAATCTCAGTTATAAAGAAAAGTATCTGGAAATTGTCCCTAGTTTAAAAAAAAAATAAAAAAAAAATTGATCAACTCCATTTATTTAGTATGATATCCCAGCAGTCAGAACAACATACTTTATTAAATAACACATCTCAAACTACCATACCCAGGATTCAAACCTATAACCTGTTGAATTCTAATCAAACACCCTACCTATTGAGCTATTTGATCCTGCATAAAAATTGTGAACATTATATGAAGCTATTGGTACTTTGCAAAAAAAAAAGTATCAGCATTACAACGCAGCAGATCCATGCAGTTTGCAGCCACACACTACATGTATCTGCTCAGCAACAATGCTGATTATTTCTTCACAAAGTACAAGGTGAGCTCCAAACAGAATTCTCTAGCTTAGAATTATACCTTTCTATGCCAAACCTAAAAGTCGGGCCCCCCACCCTGGGATCCCCCAGAGGGAGGCCTGCACCGTCATGCGGCAGGCTTGTCCGTTTTGGAAGCAGGCTGATGGGCAGCCCAGGCTTGCTTCAGTCTGGGCTTGGCAGGTCTGGAAGCATGAGCTTGCTTTGGGTATGCCTGACCTTGGGTACGCTTTACCTGAGGGATGAAAGGGCCAAGGGAAAGTACTTTTAGCCTTCTGCGTGGTAGGAGTCATACGAGGTAGGCAAGCTGTTTTAGCAGTAGCCAGATCAGCTACAATCTTATTGAGGTCTTCTCCAAAGAGAGTGTCTCCCTTGAAAGGAAGCACCTCCAGGGTTTTCTTGGAATCCATATCCACCGACCAGGATCTCAACCAGCTGTATAAAGTATTACCTTGGAACTGGCTCTCCACTCCCCATTATCTGGTTATCATGGCTTCCTCCTCCAGTGTCCAGACTCGCTTGCTGAAGCTCGGCCACTTCTTCCTAGCAGCAGGCTACTGGATCACTGGGCAGCAGAGGTGCTTGGGAGCCGGAAGGGGGCGGAGCAATCAGGCAGGCAGTTGCAGTGCTGCCCAGCTATCTGTGGTGTGAGAAGAAGCAGGGGCACCCCACCGCTGGCAGTGCTGCAGCTAGCGGTGGTGGCAGCGGCGAGGCTGCTGGGCTGGGTCTTGAAAAAGGTGGAAAGAAGGGTGTTACGGCATGGAATGTACAAACTGCGAGACCCTGCTGGTAGCGCCTTTGTCTATTTAGTAGGAAGGGCACGTAACAGCCGGGGGGCAATGGAGGAAGCCCCTTTAGGGCTGGAGCCCCTTCAGGGCTGGAGCCCGGCGGCAACTGACTCCGTTGTCTCTGGCAGTTCTGCCCCTGGACTAGAGGAATGGTCAAGAACATGGCAACATTTAATGCCAAAAAATGCAAAATCATACACGTCTCAAAAATGCAAAGGCTAACTATAATATTAAGGGCATTATAATGGCAAGAGGAAAGCTATCTAAGTATTACTATTTCAGGTGAGCAATGTAACAAAGCAATAGGAAAGGCAAGTCAGATGCTTGTTTGCATAGGTTAAAGAACCAGTAGCAGAAAAAAGTAATACAGGTTGAGTATCCCATATGCAAATATTCCGAAA
Source organism: Pseudophryne corroboree (assembly GCF_028390025.1). Taxonomy (NCBI): domain Eukaryota; kingdom Metazoa; phylum Chordata; class Amphibia; order Anura; family Myobatrachidae; genus Pseudophryne; species Pseudophryne corroboree. Next base: position 117,211 of record NW_026970042.1, on the reverse strand, counting down.
TACGGAATATTCCGAAATACGGACTTTTTTGAGTGAGACTGAGATAGTGAAACCTTTGTTTTTTGATGGCTCAGTGTACACAAACTTTGTTTAATACTCAAAGTTATTAAAAATATTGTATTAAATGAACTTCAGACTGTGTGTATAAGGTGTATATGACACATGAATGAATTCTGTGAATGTACACACACTTTGTTTAATGCACAAAGTTATAAAAAATATTGGCTAAAATGACCTTCAGGCTGTGTGTATAAGGTGTATATGAAACATAAATGCATTTTGTGCTTAGATTTAGGTCCCATCACCATAATATCTCGTTATGGTATGCAATTATTCCAAAATACAGAAAAATCCGATATCCAAAATTCCTCTGGTCCCAAGCATTTTGGATAAGGGATACTCAACCTGTAATGCCACTGTATAGGTCCTTGGTACAGCCACATTTAGAATCCTGTGTTCAGTTCCAGAAGCCATATCTCCAGAAGGCTGTAAATACATTAGGGCAACTAAAATTGTGCATGGCCTACATCACAAAACTTACCTGGAAATACTAAAAGATTATGTGTATAGTTTGGAGAAGGGAAGAGGGAACATACAGTAATAGAAACATTTAAATATATAGGGAGGAATGTAATAGGGTGTGAGAATCAGAAAGTGAGAGATTTTGTGTTTTTTCCTGTTGTTTTTTTTTTTTTTTCATTGTTTGTTTTTTAAAGTGGCAATCCTTTACATGGCAAAACCAGGTTGATATTTGCCATGTAAAGGATTGCCACCGTGGGCATGTGTAGAAGGGGCACTGCTACTGTTGGCATTATGTGTGTAAGCTGCACTGATATGGTGGTTATGTGTATAAAGGGCACTGCGACTGTGGGTATTATTATTATTATTATTATTATTATTACATGCGGTGTAATGACAATAAGATAGTGCTACTGTGTGGCGTATTTTGATTTGGGGTGCTATTGTGTGGCCATGCCCCTTCCTTGTGATACCACACCTTCTTTTTTTAAGGAGCGCACTGTCCCTTTATTAAGTATTGGAGAGAGGGCCCAAATTAATAGTTTGCAGGGAGGCGCCAAACACCCTAGCACTGGCCCTTTGGTAGGGGACAGGATTTGCTTCTGCTTGTGCACATCTGTTATGATTGCCAGCCAACAGCACTGGTTTTGCCTATAACACTAACTATAAATATTTTGAATTGGTCCTGGACCACCAATCCAAGGCACCCCTGCAAGTGTCCTGAGGCACCCCAGGGTGCAGTTTGAGAACCACTGGTCTAGTGAGTACCCAGGATAATTATTGTAGCTGGTCTGCGGGTAACAGCTCTCAGATCCACTTCTAGAAAAAATGCAGCAATGTAATTTGAGTGACAAACTGCAGAGATGAACCCTTTCTGTGACTGCTGCACAGGGATCACACAAACTCTATTCATAGGGCAGACTTCACTTAGGGGAGATGTTCTCACCCCGCAAAGAAGTGCGAGTATATACCGCACTTACGGTACCATTGGATTTACAGATATTTTCTTGCAATACACTATGGGGGTCATTCTGAGTTGATTGCTCGCTAGCAGTTTTTAGCAGCCATGCAAACGCATTGTCGCTGCCCACTGGAGAGTGTATATTCACTTTGGAGAAGTGCGAACACTTGAGCAGCAGAGCGCCTGCAAAATCGTTTCAAAATAAGACCAGCACTGTAGTTACACTTCGTGTGCGTTGATTCTAACAACCGAGGGACGGCTTTTGATGTCACACACCCATCCAGCGAATGCCCAGCCACGTCTGCATTTCTTCTGCCACGCCTGCATTTTTCCAAGCACTCCCTGAAAACGGTCAGTTGACACCCAGAAACGCCCTCTTTCTGTCAATCTCCTTGTGGCCTGTTCTGTGATTGGAATAATCGCTAGAACTAGTGCAAAACCACAATGGACTTTGTACCCGTACGATGCGCATGCACATTACGGAGCATGCGCATGCACAGATTAGCCATTTTTTTTCAACTGATTGCTGCGCAGCGAACAACGGCAGCAAGCGATCAACTCGGAATGACCCCCTATATACATAGAAACATGGATTTTTACTGCAGGAATTATGGTTAGTTTAGGGGTATCGGTTAGGGTCAACAGAGGTGTAGCTAGGGGTCCAAGCGCCCCTGGCAAAGTAAGGGACTGGCGCCCCCCCTTTCGATAAAGCATTGCAGTCCATTGGCGGTTACCATGTTGGAGCCACAGCAACTGACCCCCTCCCCCACACGCTGCCCTACATCATCGGCTGGGATTCACTGTTGGTGTGAAGCCACTGGGAACATTCTGGTAGCATTAGCAGCAGTCTGTGTCATAGATAGGGAAGGCAGAAGGTTAACTAGCTAATAGCAGTCTGTTGGCAGCAGAGGCTGGGCGGGGGGCTGAGAATGAGCCAACGCTGATCAGTGTCCAGTCTGCTCAGACAAAAATATTTTGTGATCAGGGCTGGTTCTAGACCAAAGGAGCCAATAGCAAAAATTTCCTTTGGCACCCCCCCCCCCCCCCACACACACACACACATATACACACACACACACACACACACACACACACACACACCAAAAAAGAACATATCCCAGTTTAACATAACGCTATGTGGTGCAAGGTGTGGAGCTGGTCACTTGTATCAGACCTCTGACATTTGCCTTTTCACCCATATTGCATACTTTTTCTTGCAGGTTGTGTCTTAATTCAAGAAGTGTTCTAAGTACTTCAGCTTAGTATCTTTACTGACCCCTCTTTACCCCACACTACATAACTGACCCCTCTATACCCTACACTACATCACTGACCTTTCTATAACCATCACTGCATTACTGACCCCTCTATACAGTACACTGACCTCTATATACCTGCTAGTACATCCCTGATGCCTATATTCCCTAAGCTAAATCCCTGATGCCTCTATTCCCTACGCTACATCCCTGACGCCTCTATTCCCTATGCTACATCCCTGACGCCTCTATACCCTACGCTACATCCCTGATGCCTCTATTCCCTACGCTACATTCCTGATGCCTCTATAACCTACGCTACATCCCTGACGCCTCTATACCCTACGCTACATCCCTGACGCCTCTATACAGTACAATGCATTACTGATCCCTCTAGACCATACATCCTCATTACATCAGAGAGATAGTGAAACACTGGAAAAAATAAGGATAAAGTGGACTACAGAAACTGATGCTCTAAACAAAGGAGAGAGAGAGAAAAGCACAAGGGAAAGTGGGCAATCGGAACACCATAGAGAGAGGAGAGATAGAAATGCCTGAAAAAGTAAAGGGGGTTGGGTATGGCATCCGGCGCTCGGGATTCCAGCAGTCACATGATACCTAATCCTAATCCTAACCCTCTGGGGGGGTGGCGGATAGGGCTAACCCTCAGGTGGGTGGCAGCTAGGACTAACCCCCCCCCCCCCTCCTAGTGCCTTCCCTAACACCCGCTCCCCCGGTCCTAACCCTCCCTCCAATACTCGCCTTCGGGATGTTGGCTGTCTGTGTGCCGGCACCAGTCTCCCAAGTGGTGTCAGGATTCCAACATCTGTCAAATGACCGCCGGTATACCGTCTGCCGGGATGGTAAATGTATCCTGAGGACAGGTAGTGAGTGTGGAGGGATAGGTGGTTCAGTAAAATGTAACAGCTCAAACTGCGATCATTCACTGATAAATTGATTTATAGCTCTCCCTTTTTAACCATTGCAGTCATAAAAGCAATGTTTTTTAAACTTTTAAATAAAGCTTGTTAGCATCCCCAGCACACTGTATATGCTGGGAGATGTAGTTCTCAATATGAAAACATTTAATTACTGTATGAACTCTAATTCCCCAACTGAAACCTCTCACAAACACACACTCCTAAATCTAGTACACACACACACACACACACACACACACACACACACACACACACACACACACACACACACACACACACATTTCTCCAGTACTGACAACTCTCATCACTTCCACACACTGACAACTCCCTCCTGCTCCTCTCCCCACTGACACTGACAGCTCCCTCACAGTCACACACATCCTCCACCCCCCCACCCCCCCACACACACACTGATAGCACACATGCACAAATCCCCCCTTCCTCGACACTAACTGTCACGGACTGCTTGGGCAGCAGGGGGCAGGCTCTGACTTGAAGTGCTGAAATTCAACAGCTCTCTCGAACTTGCAAGGCATGGCTGTGCAGCTGTCTCCAGCCATCTCCTTGCCCACTGTGTAATTTGTGGCGTTCTCTGATGTTCCCCGCTCTGCCTCTACAACCGGCACATAATGTACAGCAGTGGTGACTCCTGAGTATGGGCCTGGAGAACTCCGCCTACCGGGGGGTAGGGATTAATAATTTCAAAGGGGCAGAGCTAGGAGTGAAGCAGTGGACAGCAGTTGAGGGGCGTTTCAAACTGTAACAGGGTTGGGACAATTTCAGTATCCTTCCCTCACCGTCTAATTGGTCAGTCCCACGCTGATTGCCATAGCGCCCTTTTCGAGACTGCAGAACTCTATCCCTTAGCCACGGTTGGCACAGCTGGATGGTGCCCCTGGCAAGTGCCATCCTGGCCAAGGGGTAGATACGCCCCTGAGGGTCAGGGCCAGCAACAGAAATCTTGGGGCCCAGTACACTGATATCTCTGGGGCCCCCTCAACCCCCCCTTAACTTGGCAGAGGGATCTTTAAAAAAAAATGGAGCCTTTGACTCGGACCGTCAGTGAGGCCGGCAGGTGGTTTTCATACTGGGCTATCCAGCTCTTCGGTGACGGTGGCAGGGACATTCAGAAAAGGGCCAGCACAGCAACATGCATAATAATGGCAATACAGTATGGACCACAGGGACTGGACAAAGTGATGGGGTAAAAGGAGGGGGGAGGGTTTAGTTGGCCTGTTAATTGTTTTCCTGCTTAAATTGAGCAGTTGGTGGATACACTTTAAAAAGCAATATTGGCACTGTGGCCCCATTATTTCTGTTCTTAATACTTGGAGCCCTGAACAAGTGTCCCCTTTGTCCCCCCTGTCACCGGGCCTGTTCAGGCGTTACCTATGGAGAAGCTGCGACATGACATCCTAGGACACGATACTGCACCATGCATCACCATTATATTTCAGTGTGCCTTGTCAATATTTAAATCTTGTTCTGTGTGACGTGAGTTGTAAATGGTTGAAAATCTCTGTGCTACAGTATCGTCACCATGTAGTTATAACAAGCAACACCGCAAAACCACCAAAAGACGTGTTTTGGTAGAGGGACTGCTGGAGGGGCCCATTGGGGCCCCCAGTTTGCTACCCCACCCCAGTATACCTGTGCTGTAGCCAGTGGAAGGGGCACTATCTTCCCGGTGATCTCTTCGGGAAGATGGTGCCGCACATAGAAAGCAAAGACTCTGGCTGCACTCTCCTGCCCTCGCTCTAAGCAAGGTGATCGGGCCACAAAAGGACCCCTGTCGGACCCCTGCCGGACCCCGGCCTGTGGGCCACAAAAGGATGCATTGGGGGCGGCATGCGGCCCATGGGTTTGACACCCCTGCCCTAGAGTATCAAAATTTGTTTCACGGCACCCCTAGGCCAAAGTTTTTTTTATTGAGAAATTCAGAAAAAAATATAAAATTAAGTAAATTGTGTTTATAGCATGTCATCCTCAGGTTCAGTTATGTTGTGAGGGAATGGTTTTGCCAATTTAATAAAGTATAAATAATTTTAATTGGTCCTGGACCACCAAACTATGCTACTAGTGCAAGAACCCCAGTTTGGAAACTACTGCCATAAAATAAACCTTTTTTGTTTTTTTTAAACTACATGTAATACACCTTAGAGCTCAGTTCCTAAAAGGTTTTAAACCCTTGCATACAGTAAACTACACATATTTAAAAATCCTACACCGGGCACAAGTGCTCACGGGCCAATTTCATGGCAGTCTCGGATAGGAGGGCATTGTGGATTCACCAAGGGAATGCTGATGCTGACTCCAAGAAGAAAGGGAGTCTCTTCCCTATGAAGGTGAAGCCTTGTTTGGCGACGGCCTAGTTCATTTGATCTCGGCAGCTCCCGCAGGTAAGTCATCCTTCTTGCCCTATGTTCCCTCTCAACGGATGAAGACGCATCATTATCTGACGCAGTCATTTCGGCCCAATAGATATGCAAGAAGTTAAGATTCCCCTTTCTTTGCAGGTAGAGGAAGGAAAAGAGGGAAGAGGTCTGTAGCCTCTTCAAGATCGCAGGAGCAGAGATCATCCTCTGCTTCTGCCAAATCCACTGCATGACGCTGGGGCTCTCTTGCAGGAGCCCGCACCAGTGGGGGGCACGTCTAAAACTCTTCAGTCAGTTCTGGATTCATTCGGACCTGGACTCGTGGGTTTTACAAATAGTGTCCCAAGGGTACAAACTGGGGTTTCAAGACGTTCCCCCTCACCGATTGTTCAAATCAGCCTTAGTCAGCAGGGAGAAGGTTTTTATTCAAGCCTCTTCGTGGTCCCGAAGCCGGACGGCTCAGTCAGACCAATCTTAAATCTGAAATCCCTTAATTTCTACCTAAAGAAATTCAATTTCAAGATGGAATCTCTCAGGGTAGTGATCTCCAGTCCGGGGGATAAAGGAGATTTCATGGTTTTGGTAGACATAAAGGATGCCTACTTATATGTTCCCATTTAGCCACTGCATCAAGCAGCAGCTACCTGAGGTTTGCAATTCAGGATTGTCATTACCAATTTCAGACGTTGCCGTTTGGTCTGTCCACGGCTCCGAGGATTTTCACCAGGGTGATGGCGGAAATGATGGTTCTCCTTCGCAAGCAAGGAGTCACAATTATCCCGTACTTGGATGATCTCCTGATTAAGGCGAGATCCAGGGACCAGTTAGTGCAAAACATCTACTCTCCCTGACAGTTCTTCAACAACATGGTTGGCTCCTAAATTTGCCAAAATCGCAGTTGGTCCCAATGACGCGGTTGTTGTTTTTGGGAGTGATACTGGACATTGAAGAGGTTTTCTTCTAGTGGAAAGGCTCTGGAGATCCAGAGTCTGGTCAAACAAATTCTGAAGCCAGCAAGAGTGTTAATCCATCAATGCATTCAGTTGCTGGGGAAGATGGTTGCGGCCTACGAGCCCATTCAGTTTGGCAGGTTCCATGCCAGAGTGTTCCAGTGGGACCTGTTGGACAAGTGGTCCGGATCCCACCTACACATGCACCGGAGGATAATCCTGTCTTCCAAGACCAGAATCTCACTCCATTGGTGGCTGCACAGTTCTCACCACCTAGAGGGGCGATGGTTCGGGATCCAGGACGGGATCCTAGGGACCACGGATGCAACCCTCCGAGGCTGGAGAGCAGTCACACAGGGGGAAAACATCCAAGGAAGATGGTCAAGTCTTCCTTGGATGTTTTCATCTCCACATAAATGTTCTGGAGTTAAGGGCCATTTAATAACTGCAGACACAGTACGCACTGGGACGGGTGCCCATCATCCTCTACGGACTAAGAGAAAAGGATTTACCGGTAGGTATTAAAATCCTATTTTCTCTAACGTCCTAGAGAATGCTGTGGACTCCGTAAGGACCATGGGGATAGACGGGCTCCGCAGGAGACATGGGCACTTTAAGAAAGACTTTAGTTCTGGGTGTGCACTGGCTCCTCCCTCTATGCCCCTCCTCCAGAACTCAGTTTGATACTGTACCCAGTGGAGACTGGGTGCTTTTCAGGAGCTCTCCTGAGCTTTCTGACAGAAAGTATTTTGTTAGGTTTTTAATTTTCAGGGAGCACTGCTGGCAACAGACTCCCTCATCGAGGGACTGAGGGGAGAGAAGCAGCCCTACTCTCTGAGTTGCAAGGTCCTGCTTCTTAGGCTACTGGACACCATTAGCTCCAGTGGGATTGGTACGCAGGATCTCACCCTCGCCGTCCGTCCCAGAGCCGCGCCGCCGTCCCCCTCGCAGAGCCGGAAGATAGAAGCCGGGTGAGTATGAGAAGAAAAGAAGACTTCAGAGGCGGCAGAAGACTTCATGATCTTCACTGAGGTAACGCATAGCACTGCAGCTGTGCGCCTTTGCTCCCATACACCTCACATACTCCGGTCACTGTAAGGGTGCAGGGCGCAGGGGGGGCGCCCTGGGCAGCAATATAAACCTCTTTCGCAAAAATATAACATATATACAGCTGGGCACTTTATATATGTATAAGCCCCCACCAATTTTACAGTTTAAGCGGGACAGAAGCCCGCCTCCGAGGGGGCGGGGCTTCTCCCTCAGCACTCACCAGCGCCATTTTTTCTCCACAGCACAGCTGAGAGGAAGCTCCCCGGACTCTACCCTGCTTATACCACGTTAGACAAGAGGGTTGAAAAGAGGGGTGGGGGGGGGCACATAATTCGCAAATTACATACAGCAGCACTACTGGGCAAACATTAAGTTACTGTTTTATTCCTGGGTTATATAGCGCTGGGGGGTGTGCTGGCATACTCTCTCTCTGTCTCTCCAAAGGGCCTTGTGGGGAAACTGTCTTCAGAAAAAGCATTCCCTGTGTGTGTAGTGTGTCGGTACACGTGTGTCGACATGTCTGAGGAAGAAGGCTATATTAGAGAGGAGCGGGAGCAAATGAATGTGGTGTCTCCGCCGACAGCTGATTGGATGGATATGTGGAATGTTTTAAATGCTAGTGTAAACTCATTGCACAAAAGATTAGACAAGGCAGAAGCTTTGGGACAGTCAGGGTTTCAACCCATGCCTGATCCTATGTTGCAGGGACTGTCAGGGTCTCATAAGCGCCCACTATCCCAGATTGTTGACACAGATACCGACACGGATTCTGACTCCAGTGTCGATTACGATGATGCAAAGTTACAGCCAAAATTGGCAAAATCCATTCGATTTATGATTATGGCAATAAAAGATGTTTTGCACATCACAGAGGAACCCCCTGTCGCTGACAAGAGGGTACATATGTACAAGGGAAAGAAGCCTGAGGTAACCTTTCCCCCCTCACACGAGCTGAACGAGTTATGTGAAAAAGCTTGGGAGTCTCCAGATAAAAGACTGCAGATTTCCAAAAGGATTCTTATGGCGTATCCTTTCCCATCAACGGATAGGTTACGATGGGAATGCTCCCCTAGGGTGGACAAAGCATTAACACGCTTATCCAAGAAGGTAGCCCTCCCGTCCCAGGATACGGCTACCTTCAAAGAGTGTGCTGACCGCAAACAGGAGATTACCCTGAAGTCCATTTATACACATTCAGGTACCTTACTCAGACCGGCAATTGCGTCGGCCTGGGTGTGTAGTGCTGTAGCGGCATGGACAAATACCTTATCTGAGGGGATGGATAGCCTTGACAAGGATACTATTTTATTGACCCTGGGGCATATAAGAGATGCTGTCCTATATATGTGTGTATGCAAACTACAGGTGGTGCTGCAGGGCCCACACCCTTTTACTTGTCTTGTAGAGCAGCTCTGAAGCTGTTACAGTGCCCAGCTGCTGCAAGAAATCAGCTTGAATGCTTCAGGGGCTTGGGCATGGCCAACATGAGCCCCACACCGAAAGAGGGTGGGGGTGTTTAATGCAAACTTGGGGTTATACAAGCGCCGCAAAAGGCCGCCATGCCCTGCATGCCCCTTTTCTCTTTTCATATACAGATGAGGGTTCCAGCCAACTTTGGCCCACTGCTTGGATGACATCACCGTATGCAAATCCGTCTGCTGCAGACCTTCCCCCAGGAATGCTTGCAATAGTTGTTGCATATGGTTTAATGTCTGAGGGTGCTTCAGTATTAGGCAGCCTTCCGCCCTCCCATGTTCATCTGAAAAGATGTGGTCTCCCTGCAGTTGTTGTCCCCAGACGAGAGTTCCCTTGTGCTTCCTCAGTTAAATCTCCTTAACTTGACTGGGGTGTGCCCGAGCAGCCGCCCTCCCCAGCCCTATCCCAACACATACTTATCTTGCATATGAGATCTCTTGATCATGAAGATAGTTCTCACAGGTTGAGGTTCATCCTGGCCCCGCTCCCCGCTGGAGAGCGCTGATGGGGACAGCAGCGGGGCTTCAGCAGAAGGGTGAGTATGTGTGGCCAGAGACCTCCCTTCCCATGTGCAGGCCTGCAGAGTCTGCCACGCAGGATTGGGCATGTGGCACTCTCCCTCCCAGGGGCTCTTCCAGATGTAGCTCCTCAGCAGTATTTTTCCCGGGCTGCGCGGCGCTCTCCCCGACTGGCATCCGCCCTGGAACACTGCCTTCCTCAACGCAACATCAGCAGGGGGCCCTGGCCTCATCAACATCCCAGGTCTTTCTCATGTATGTATCATGTATGTGTGTGTGATATATGTATGAATCATATATGTTTGTGATATATATATATATATATGTATGTATCTATCTATCTATCGTATGTGTGTGTATATATATGTATCTATCATGTATGTATGTATGTATCTATCTTGTATGTATGTGTTCTATCTATCTATCTATCTATCTATCTATCTATCGTGTGTGTGATATATGTATGTATCTATCATGTATGTGTTATATGTATGTATCACACCTTCCTCTATACATATACATACATACATACATACATACATACATACATACACACACCTATATCTGTACGTACACTGACATACACACACCAACATCTATAGATAAACACGCTGACCCCTAAACGTACACCAACGTACCCACACCTGCATCTATACCTACACATGCTGACACGTGGACGTACACCGGCTTACCCACATGTGAATCTATACATACATGTGCTGACACCTGGACATACACTGATGTACCCACACCTAACATCTATACATATACATGCTAACACCTGGACGTATACAGACGTACCCACATTTGCATCCATGCATATATAGATGTAGGTGTGTGTACGTCAGTGTACGTCCAGGTGTCAACGCGTATATGTATAGATGCAGGTGTGGGTACGTCTGTGTATGTCCAGGTGTCAGAATGTGTATGTATAGATGCAGGTGTGGGAACGTCAGTGTAGGTTCAGGTGTCAGCGCGTGTATGTATAGATGCAGGTGCTTGTATGTCCAGATGTCAGTGCATGTATGTATAGATGCAAGTGTGGGTACGTCGGTGTATGTCCATTTGTCAGCGCGTGTATATATAGATGCAGGTGCTTGTATGTTGGTGTATGTCCAGGTGTCAGCATGTGTATGTATAGATGCAGGTGTGGGAATGTTGGTGTATGTCCAGGTGTCAGGGCGTGTATGTATGGATATTAGGTGTGGGTACATCAGTGTATGTCCAGGTGTTAGCGCATGTATGTATAGATGTATATATACACACACATACGATAGATAGATAGATAGATAGATAGATAGATAGATAGATAGATAGATACATATTATAAGGGCACGGCCAGGTGTTAGCGCATGTATGTATAGATGCAGGATAATAATCACACAGCGTGCCCCCCACCAACCACAAACCTCCCCCACCCCCCTGTATGACATAAACACCGCTAATTCCACTTACACACAATAATTTCAGTTTGCGACCAGGAGCCGGCAATGTATGTGCACCCAAATGAAGCCACTGTACATGCCCTGCAGGCTGCTATGTACTGCAACAGGTGCAACAAATGTAAATGCCCTATCTTTAAAATGGGGCATATTTTACTAAATTAAAAAAACCTGTAACTTTCTGTAAAACCTTAACCCCAAAAGGCACTACACTAACATCGGGGTGTAGAGTTGGATCTTGATCCAAGGCACCAACAGGCTAAAGCTTTGACTGTTCCCAGGATGCCTTGCACCGCCTCCTCTACAACCCTGCCCAGTGGCGTAACTAGACCTTTGTGGGCCCCATAGCAAAATTCTGAATGGGCCCACCAGCACTCAACAAGAATGAGTGGCGTTTGGGGTCAGAAAAGTAGAGGGGAAGGGGTCTGACAGAGTAGGGGGCAGGACATGAATGAATAGAAATAGAATACTGAGAAACTGAGGTGTCCATTATATAAAGAAATACAGTATGTGTGTCTGTGTGTATATCACACACACACACATATAAGGGAAATTCAAATGCCCTCAATTATTGCGCCCATTACACTCTGGTTTAGGTGCACAAAGCACCTAAACCTGAATAAAGTAATGGGCGCGATCATGAAAAGACACCGTTTGGTTGCCCAAATGGGTCTCTTTGCACACATTTCAGCTTGTTTCCCCTGGGGGTAGCGAGCTGAAATAAACATGTCGCACCCGTTGGCAGCAACATTAGAATAGCTGCTGACGGGCACGATTGAGGGAGGAAAGGGACATTTGAATCCAGCCCATAGATGCAATGTGAATATGTAATTTGTACCTTCCTATCTTAAAATGTATAAAGTAGTGTTTACACTAGAGGTCTTTCCGAACCCCCTAATCCTAACATTGTAATTTGCTTTAGGGCGCACCTCCAATTAGTCTAGTGTTTCGTATTTTCACATTAAATACTTTCTTGCATTGGTTGGTTAAAGATTAGATCGTATATTTTTCTAGATATAGCTGTGCATAGTCTACAAGGCTACATGCTTCTCCCCTAACTAGAGATGTGCAGCGGGCATTTTTCGTGTTTCATGTTTTGGTTTTGGTTTCGGATCCGCAGTTGTGTTTTGGATACGGACGCGTTTTGGCAAAACCACCCTTTCGGGTTTTGTATTCGGGTGATTTTTTTTTAAAACCTCAAACAGCTAAAATCATAGAATTTGGGGGTAATTTTGATCCTATAGTATTAAGCTCAATAACCATAATTTCTACTCCTTTCCAGTCTATTCTGAACACCTCACACCTCCCAATATTATTTTTAGTCCTAAAATTTGCACCAAGGTCCCTGGATGACTAAGCTAAGCGACCCAAGTGGGCAGCACAAACACCTGGCCCATCTAGGAGTGGCACTGCAGTGTCAGACAGGATGGCACTTAAAAAAATAGCCCCAAACAGCACATGATGCAAAGATAAATAAAAAAAGAGGCGCAAGATGAAATTGTAGTGTGTCTCTCCTGCTCAGTGTCAGTTCTCAGTAGTATCCTCATCAGTGCTCAGTATCACTGCTCATTGTCTTGTGCTGCAATGTGGTGCTCAGTATACTAGAGTACATTACTAATAGTCCAGTGCTGCATCTTGCTGCTCAGTGTCAGTTCTAGTATCCTCATCAGTGCTCAGTATCACTGCTCATTGTCTTGTGGTGCTCAGTATACTACAGTACATTACTAATACTCCAGTGTCTTGTGCCGCATATGGCTGCTGTAGGGTGCTGTGGTAGTGTCCTGTCACTGTGCATATGTCATCATTCCAGTCACAGTGATATCTGGTATCTATCTAGTGGTATCTAATTCCAGACATTACCACCGTCTAATTCCAGATATATTACTGGCATATAATTCCACACATTAAGAAATGGAGAACAAAAAGGTGGAGAGTAAAATAGGGAAAGATCAAGATCCACTTCCACCTAGTGCTGAAGCTGCTGCCACTAGTCAAGGCAGAGACAATTCAATGCCATCAACATTATGTAATGATTATACGATACATTATATATCATATCATTGTATGGTTGTAAAATACAACTTAAAAACTTTAATGAATAAATACATAAAGTAGCTTTTATGTAACCTTTTTAAACCTATTAGCATAGACCGAATCTCATCGTGTGTATAGGCCTTTAGTTCAACAACAGCATGGGACCAGTTAGTGTGTTTTGACTAGAGATGAGCGGGTTCGGTTTCTCTGAATCCGAACCCGCCAGAACTTCATGTTTTTTTTCACGGGTCCGAGCGACTCGGATCTTCCCGCCTTGCTCGGTTAACCCGAGCGCGCCCGAACGTCATCATGACGCTGTCGGATTCTCGCGAGGCTCGGATTCTATCGCGAGACTCGGATTCTATATAAGGAGCCGCGCGTCGCCGCCATTTTCACACGTGCATTGAGATTGATAGGGAGAGGACGTGGCTGGCGTCCTCTCCGTTTAGAATTAGAATAGATTAGAGAGACACTTGATTTACTAATTTTGGGGAGCATTAGGAGTACTCAGTAGTGTACAGTGCAGAGTTTTGCTGATAGTGACCAGTGACCACCACTTTTATTTATAATCCGTTCTCTGCCTGAAAAAAGCGATACACAGCACACAGTGACTCAGTCACATACCATATCTGTGTGCACTGCTCAGGCTCAGGCCAGTGTGCTGCATCATCTATTATATATATATAATATTATATATATCTGTCTGACTGCTCAGCTCACACAGCTTATAATTGTGGGGGAGACTGGGGAGCACTACTGCAGTGCCAGTTATAGGTTATAGCAGGAGCCAGGAGTACATAATATAATCCGTTCTCTGCCTGAAAAAAGCGATACACAGCACACAGTGACTCAGTCACATACCATATCTGTGTGCACTGCTCAGGCTCAGGCCAGTGTGCTGCATCATCTATTATCTATATATAATATTATATATATCTGTCTGACTGCTCAGCTCACACAGCTTATAATTGTGGGGGAGACTGGGGAGCACTACTGCAGTGCCAGTTATAGGTTATAGCAGGAGCCAGGAGTACATAATATATTATATAGTGAGTGACCACCAGACACACAGTGCAGTTTATTTAATATATCCGTTCTCTGCCTGAAAAAAGCGATACACACAGTGACTCAGTCAGTCACATACCATATCTGTGTGCACTGCTCAGGCTCAGGCCAGTGTGCTGCATCATCTATATATATTATATATCTGTCTGACTGCTCAGCTCACACAGCTTATAATTGTGGGGGAGACTGGGGAGCACTACTGCAGTGCCAGTTATAGGTTATAGCAGGAGCCAGGAGTACATAATATTATATTAAAATTAAACAGTGCACACTTTTGCTGCAGGAGTGCCACTGCCAGTGTGACTAGTGACCAGTGACCTGACCACCAGTATATAATATTAGTAGTATACTATCTCTTTATCAACCAGTCTATATTAGCAGCAGACACAGTACAGTGCGGTAGTTCACGGCTGTGGCTACCTCTGTGTCGGCACTCGGCAGCCCGTCCATAATTGTATATACCACCTAACCGTGGTTTTTTTTTCTTTCTTTATACATACATACTAGTTACGAGTATACTATCTCTTTATCAACCAGTCTATATATTAGCAGCAGACACAGTACAGTGCGGTAGTTCACGGCTGTGGCTACCTCTGTGTCGGCACTCGGCAGCCCGTCCATAATTGTATATACCACCTAACCGTGGTTTTTTTTTCTTTCTTTATACATACATACTAGTTACGAGTATACTATCTCTTTATCAACCAGTCTATATATTAGCAGCAGACACAGTACAGTGCGGTAGTTCACGGCTGTGGCTACCTCTGTGTCGGCACTCGGCAGCCCGTCCATAATTGTATATACCACCTAACCGTGGTTTTTTTTTCTTTCTTTATACATACATACTAGTTACGAGTATACTATCTCTTTATCAACCAGTCTATATATTAGCAGCAGACACAGTACAGTGCGGTAGTTCACGGCTGTGGCTACCTCTGTGTCGGCACTCGGCAGCCCGTCCATAATTGTATACTAGTATCCAATCCATCCATCTCCATTGTTTACCTGAGGTGCCTTTTAGTTGTGCCTATTAAAATATGGAGAACAAAAATGTTGAGGTTCCAAAATTAGGGAAAGATCAAGATCCACTTCCACCTCGTGCTGAAGCTGCTGCCACTAGTCATGGCCGAGACGATGAAATGCCAGCAACGTCGTCTGCCAAGGCCGATGCCCAATGGCATAGTACAGAGCATGTCAAAACCAAAACACCAAATATCAGTAAAAAAAGGACTCCAAAACCTAAAATAAAATTGTCGGAGGAGAAGCGTAAACTTGCCAATATGCCATTTACCACACGGAGTGGCAAGGAACGGCTGAGGCCCTGGCCTATGTTCATGGCTAGTGGTTCAGCTTCACATGAGGATGGAGGCACTCAGCCTCTCGCTAGAAAACTGAAAAGACTCAAGCTGGCAAAAGCACCGCAAAGAACTGTGCGTTCTTTGAAATCCCAAATCCACAAGGAGAGTCCAATTGTGTCGGTTGCGATGCCTGACCTTCCCAACACTGGACGTGAAGAGCATGCGCCTTCCACCATTTGCACGCCCCCTGCAAGTGCTGGAAGGAGCACCCGCAGTCCAGTTCCTGATAGTCAGATTGAAGATGTCAGTGTTGAAGTACACCAGGATGAGGAGGATATGGGTGTTGCTGGCGCTGGGGAGGAAATTGACCAGGAGGATTCTGATGGTGAGGTGGTTTGTTTAAGTCAGGCACCCGGGGAGACACCTGTTGTCCGTGGGAGGAATATGGCCGTTGACATGCCAGGTGAAAATACCAAAAAAATCAGCTCTTCGGTGTGGAGGTATTTCACCAGAAATGCGGACAACAGGTGTCAAGCCGTGTGTTCCCTTTGTCAAGCTGTAATAAGTAGGGGTAAGGACGTTAACCACCTCGGAACATCCTCCCTTATACGTCACCTGCAGCGCATTCATAATAAGTCAGTGACAAGTTCAAAAACTTTGGGTGACAGCGGAAGCAGTCCACTGACCAGTAAATCCCTTCCTCTTGTAACCAAGCTCACGCAAACCACCCCACCAACTCCCTCAGTGTCAATTTCCTCCTTCCCCAGGAATGCCAATAGTCCTGCAGGCCATGTCACTGGCAATTCTGACGAGTCCTCTCCTGCCTGGGATTCCTCCGATGCATCCTTGCGTGTAACGCCTACTGCTGCTGGCGCTGCTGTTGTTGCCGCTGGGAGTCGATGGTCATCCCAGAGGGGAAGTCGTAAGCCCACTTGTACTACTTCCAGTAAGCAATTGACTGTTCAACAGTCCTTTGCGAGGAAGATGAAATATCACAGCAGTCATCCTACTGCAAAGCGGATAACTGAGTCCTTGACAACTATGTTGGTGTTAGACGTGCGTCCGGTATCCGCCGTTAGTTCACAGGGAACTAGACAATTTATTGAGGCAGTGTGCCCCCGTTACCAAATACCATCTAGGTTCCACTTCTCTAGGCAGGCGATACCGAGAATGTACACGGACGTCAGAAAAAGACTCACCAGTGTCCTAAAAAATGCAGTTGTACCCAATGTCCACTTAACCACGGACATGTGGACAAGTGGAGCAGGGCAGGGTCAGGACTATATGACTGTGACAGCCCACTGGGTAGATGTATGGACTCCCGCCGCAAGAACAGCAGCGGCGGCACCAGTAGCAGCATCTCGCAAACGCCAACTCTTTCCTAGGCAGGCTACGCTTTGTATCACCGCTTTCCAGAATACGCACACAGCTGAAAACCTCTTACGGCAACTGAGGAAGATCATCGCGGAATGGCTTACCCCAATTGGACTCTCCTGTGGATTTGTGGCATCGGACAACGCCAGCAATATTGTGTGTGCATTAAATATGGGCAAATTCCAGCACGTCCCATGTTTTGCACATACCTTGAATTTGGTGGTGCAGAATTTTTTAAAAAACGACAGGGGCGTGCAAGAGATGCTGTCGGTGGCCAGAAAAATTGCGGGACACTTTCGGCGTACAGGCACCACGTACAGAAGACTGGAGCACCACCAAAAACTACTGAACCTGCCCTGCCATCATCTGAAGCAAGAAGTGGTAACGAGGTGGAATTCAACCCTCTATATGCTTCAGAGGTTGGAGGAGCAGCAAAAGGCCATTCAAGCCTATACAATTGAGCACGATATAGTAGGTGGAATGCACCTGTCTCAAGTGCAGTGGAGAATGATTTCAACGTTGTGCAAGGTTCTGATGCCCTTTGAACTTGCCACACGTGAAGTCAGTTCAGACACTGCCAGCCTGAGTCAGGTCATTCCCCTCATCAGGCTTTTGCAGAAGAAGCTGGAGGCATTGAAGGAGGAGCTAAAAGGGAGCGATTCCGCTAGGCATGTGGGACTTGTGGATGCAGCCCTTAATTCGCTTAACAAGGATTCACGGGTGGTCAATCTGTTGAAATCAGAGCACTACATTTTGGCCACCGTGCTCGATCCTAGATTTAAAGCCTACCTTGGATCTCTCTTTCCGGCAGACACAGGTCTGCTGGGGTTGAAAGACCTGCTGGTGACAAAATTGTCAAGTCAAGCGGAACGCGACCTGTCAACATCTCCTCCTTCACATTCTCCCGCAACTGGGGGTGCGAGGAAAAGGCTCAGAATTCCGAGCCCACCCGCTGGCGGTGATGCAGGGCAGTCTGGAGCGACTGCTGATGCTGACATCTGGTCCGGACTGAAGGACCTGACAACGATTACGGACATGTCGTCTACTGTCACTGCATATGATTCTCTCAACATTGATAGAATGGTGGAGGATTATATGAGTGACCGCATCCAAGTAGGCACGTCACACAGTCCGTACTTATACTGGCAGG
The DNA here is from genome assembly GCF_028390025.1 of Pseudophryne corroboree. NCBI lineage: Eukaryota > Metazoa > Chordata > Amphibia > Anura > Myobatrachidae > Pseudophryne > Pseudophryne corroboree. The sequence goes on along the minus strand of NW_026970042.1, from coordinate 98,799 downwards.
AAAAAGAGGCAATTTGGAGGCCCTTGCACAAACTGGCTTTATTCTACCTAAGTTGCCCTCCCACAAGTGTGTACTCCGAAAGAGTGTTTAGTGCCGCCGCTCACCTTGTCAGCAATCGGCGTACGAGGTTACATCCAGAAAATGTGGAGAAGATGATGTTCATTAAAATGAATTATAATCAATTCCTCCGCGGAGACATTGACCAGCAGCAATTGCCTCCACAAAGTACACAGGGAGCTGAGATGGTGGATTCCAGTGGGGACGAATTGATAATCTGTGAGGAGGGGGATGTACACGGTGATATATCGGAGGGTGAAGATGAGGTGGACATCTTGCCTCTGTAGAGCCAGTTTGTGCAAGGAGAGATTAATTGCTTCTTTTTTGGGGGGGGTCCAAACCAACCCGTCATATCAGTCACAGTCGTGTGGCAGACCCTGTCACTGAAATGATGGGTTGGTTAAAGTGTGCATGTCCTGTTTTGTTTATACAACATAAGGGTGGGTGGGAGGGCCCAAGGACAATTCCATCTTGCACCTCTTTTTTCTTTTCTTTTTCTTTGCATCATGTGCTGATTGGGGAGAGTTTTTTGGAAGGGACATCCTGCGTGACACTGCAGTGCCACTCCTAGATGGGCCCGGTGTTTGTGTCGGCCACTAGGGTCGCTAATCTTACTCACACAGTCAGCTACCTCATTGCGCCTCTTTTTTTCTTTGCGTCATGTGCTGTTTGGGGAGGGTTTTTTGGAAGGGACATCCTGCGTGACACTGCAGTGCCACTCCTAGATGGGCCCGGTGTTTGTGTCGGCCACTAGGGTCGCTAATCTTACTCACACAGCTACCTCATTGCGCCTCTTTTTTTCTTTGCGTCATGTGCTGTTTGGGGAGGGTTTTTTGGAAGGGACATCCTGCGTGACACTGCAGTGCCACTCCTAGATGGGCCCGGTGTTTGTGTCGGCCACTAGGGTCGCTAATCTTACTCACACAGCTACCTCATTGCGCCTCTTTTTTTCTTTGCGTCATGTGCTGTTTGGGGAGGGTTTTTTGGAAGGGCCATCCTGCGTGACACTGCAGTGCCACTCCTAGATGGGCCCGGTGTTTGTGTCGGCCACTAGGGTCGCTAATCTTACTCACACAGCTACCTCATTGCGCCTCTTTTTTTCTTTGCGTCATGTGCTGTTTGGGGAGGGTTTTTTGGAAGGGACATCCTGCGTGACACTGCAGTGCCACTCCTAGATGGGCCCGGTGTTTGTGTCGGCCACTAGGGTCGCTTATCTTACTCACACAGCGACCTCGGTGCAAATTTTAGGACTAAAAATAATATTGTGAGGTGTGAGGTATTCAGAATAGACTGAAAATGAGTGTAAATTATGGTTTTTGAGGTTAATAATACTTTGGGATCAAAATGACCCCCAAATTCTATGATTTAAGCTGTTTTTTAGTGTTTTTGGAAAAAAACACCCGAATCCAAAACACACCCGAATCCGACAAAAAAAATTCGGTGAGGTTTTGCCAAAACGCGTTCGAACCCAAAACTCGGCCGCGGAACCGAACCCAAAACCAAAACACAAAACCCGAAAAATTTCAGGCGCTCATCTCTAGTTTTAACCACTGCACAGCACCTGGTGTTATATAGTAAGCACCACTATGGCATAGTATACAGCATTATGGGCCTGATATGAGTGTGACCAGCGGTGATGTGGAATGCAGTAGGAGGTGCTGTTTAGCAAGCACCACTTCTATATTCACCATGCAGTATATTGTGTGAATATAGAAGTGTTGGCTGTGTTATGTATTAGAGTAATTATTGCAGCTCCCAGCTAAAATTGCAACAATGTAATTTAGTGACAAGCTGCAGAGATTAACCCTTTCTGTGGCTGCTGCACAACCTCTATTCATATCGCTGAATTCAATTAGGGAGATGTTCTCACCCCGCGAGCAAGCGCAGGTATATGCCACACTTAAATGTATGGGTATGGTCTCCATAAAATGAGCGTAGCCTTGCAGGCAAAGACTACCTTACACCCTAGTTCTTGACCCTGCACCAACAGACCTCGGCCACCACAGGGAAAAAAGTACAGTAATTTCCACCATGTTAAGCCCCACACATTAATGCCCTTTGGGACATATTATGTCACACACCACAATATCTGTGATACACTATGCCCTACAGTAAAGCTTCTAATTACTTTTACAAAAACTGCTCAACGCCAAGAGTTTCACGTGCTGGGTGTCATGCTCATTGCCAGGGGTTTCACTCTCTGGGTGTCATGCTCATTGCCAGGGGGAACGCAGTAGGAGGTGTTATATAGTAAGCACCACTATGGCATAGTATATAGCATTATATATATTGTGAGCACTGGTGATGTTGAGTGCAGTAGAGCTGCTGCTGGGTAATTACAATTTACTACAACCACCAATATATTCTGCTGCACTATATATATGCAAAGCTAATTCTGCTGGGTAATTACAATTGACTACAACCACCAATATATTCTGCTGCACTATATCTATATTTGCAAAGCTAATTCTGCTGGGTAATTACAATTGACTACAACCACCAATATATTCTGCTGCACTATATCTATATATGCAAAGCTAATTCTGCTGAGTAATTACAATTGACTACAACCACCAATATATTCTGCTGCACTATATCTATATATGCAAAGCTAATTCTGCTGGGTAATGTAAATTGAAACATTATTGCATAGTATGTGATTTTTAAGTACTTTTTTAAAGTTTTGAATGATAAAGACCCAGTTTAATCTTTGTGGAATGCCTGGTTGTTGTTTTTAAGGTAATTTATTGCCTGGCATTTGAGGGGGTGGGGTGTGGTTACAGATTTCAATTATTGGTTTCACTTGTAATAGTCTTCTACTTAAGTCCAATGGTGTAGGCTGTGCAAAGCCGTTTGGCTGTGCATTTATTGATCTACTGTAAGCATGCATTTTTATCAAAGCGTGATAAAATTGACACATAACAGCAGTGTTCAATCAGCATTAATTTATCTTCAGCTGATATCGATTGTGAATTGACGTTTCTTCTCTTCTTGTCACCTCCAGGTAATTACAATTGACTACAACCACCAATATATTCTGCTGCACTATATCTATATATGCAAAGCTAATTCTGCTGGGTAATGCAAATTGAAACATTATTGCATAGTATGTGATTTTGAAGTACTTTTTTAAAGTTTTGAATGATATAGACCCAGTTTAATCTTTGTGGAATGCCTGGTTGTTGTTTTTAAGGTAATTTATTGCCTGGCATTTGAGGGGGTGGGGTGTGGTTACAGATTTCAATTATTGGTTTCACTTGTAATAGTCTTCTACTTAAGTCCAATGGTGTAGGCTGTGCAAAGCCATTTGGCTGTGCATTTATTGATCTAAGCGTGCATTTTTATCAAAGCGTGATAAAATTGACACATAACAGCAGTGTTCAATCAGCGTTCAATCGAAGTGAAAAAGAAGGAAAACAGAAGCACACCAATCTAACAAAACAAAGAAAACTGAAGAACTAATAACAAATGTGAGTCACTTACTCCTCAGATCACTCACCTCCTGATTGTTGCATCTGATTACATAGCACAGAACTACCTTACTTGGACATTTCATAAACCATCCATTTCACCTACAAATGCCTGTATCTGTATTATTGTAATTTTGTTTTTTAAGCACAGCTGCACCAATGCAATTTTACCTGCAAACACTTAAAACATCTAACATAATTACCATTGCTTCTTAAACCTCTCACAATCCTTTCATTTCTTACACTCCAAATACATTTCTGCACCCACTTTATCTACGCTTTTGACTCATTTCATACTAAATCTACACCCCTTGAGCCTACACTGCTTTTCTCACCTGCATTTCTGCAATTCTTCTGCTCGGATTGCCTTACAGTCTCCTCTCCTACTTCCACTACTTCAACCTATTTACCTACTTAACACTATGTCAAGGTTTTCTTATACTCCCCACATCACTCAGTGTCTACCTAATAATGTATCTTTATCCTTCCCCACTAGTCTCCTCCACCTCCTCCTCTCTCCCCTCCTCTGTCTCCCCTCCATCCCTCTGTTTCCTTCCCCCACCTTTCCTGTTACCCCACTTTCATTCACCTCTGCCCCATGGTCCTGCTACCCCACAACTCAGCCCTGCTCCCTCTCTCCCTTCCCTGTCACCTCCCCACACCCCCATCCACATCACACTGACCTCCCTCCCTGCCCACCTCCTGCAGTTTCCCCTCCTAGCTCAGGCACCCGTACCATCACTACTCTCTCATCATCCCTGCCCTCAAAGTTAATCCCACCTCATCGCTACAGCAACCCTGAAAATCTAATTCACATCTCTCCCACAAACTCATACCCCCTATCCTGTGCCCTCTGGAATGCCAGATCTGTTTGTAACAAACTGGTCCCCACTCATGACCTTTTCATTTCCAACTCCCTACACCTACTAGCCATTACTGAAACTTGGATTACGCCCTCTGACACTACTTCTGCTGCTGCTCTCTCTGCTGGGGGCCTTACATTCACACACACACCCCGACCTGGGGGTCGCCATGGGGGTGGTGTTGGGGTCCTTTTACCTTCTAGTTACTCCTACCAACTCATACCACCAGAACCATCCCTTATATTCTCTACATTTGAGGACCACGCCATATGCCTCTTCTAACCAGTCCATCTTAGAGTAGCTGTCATTTACCGCCCCCCTGGTACTGCTTCCAAATTCATCGACAACTTTGCTTCCTGGCTTCCTCACTTCTGACATTCCCACCATTATCCTGGGCGATTTCAACATCCCTATTGACATCCCCACACAATCCCCTGCCTCTAAACTCCTTAACCTCACCTCTTCACTTGGTCTCTCCCAGTGGACCTCCTCACCCTCCCATGTGAATGGGAGCTCACTGGATCTGGTCTTCACTCACCGCTGTGATATTTCTGATTTTTCCAACTCCCCATTTCCCCTCTCTGACCACCACCTGCTCTCCTTCAACCTATCTCTCTCGACTTCCCCATCTCTACCTCCTAAGGCTACCATCACTAAGCGTAACATTGAAGCTATTGACACCACATTCCTTTCCTCCCTGTTTGACTCACTTCTCTCTCCTATTCTCTCTCTCTCATGCCCTGAGCAAGCCACTTCCACATACAATGCTTCCCTTACTTCTGCTCTTGACTCTGTTGCTCCACCAACCACTATTCACCCTTGCAAATTAACACCTCAACCCTGGCACACCAAATGCACCAGATATCTGCAAAAATGCTCATGTACTGCTGAGTGACACTGGAGGAAATCACGCTCTAAGGCAGACTTCCTCCATTTCAAACTTATGCTCTCATCCTTCAGTGCTGCCCTTTCTCTTGCTAAACAGTCATACTTCAAGAACCTCATCTCCTCCCAGTCTTCCAACCCCCGGCGCCTCTTTGCCACTCTCAACTCACTCCTCTGCCCACCTCCACCTCGTCTCCCTTCCTCACTCTCTGCTCTTGACTTTGCCACTTACTTCACATCCAAAATTGACTCCATACGTCAGGACATCACATCACACCAGACTATCAGTAACCAGCCTTCTCCCATCCCTTACCAACCCTCCCCATCCCTCGTACCAACTCTGTCATCTTTCTCCCATGCATCTGGAGAGGAAGTCATGGCCCTCATTCGTTCCTGTCCCCTCACCACCTCCCCACTTGACCCTATCCCCTCCCGCCTCCTTTGCCACCTCTCTTCTTCTGCTTGTTCCCATCTTTCCCACCTTCTCAATCTCTCCCTCTCATCAGGCACTGTCCCCTCTGCCTTCAAGCACGCTCTCATCTCTCCTATTCTTAAAAAACCTACCCTTGATCCAAACACTCTCTCCAACTACCGACCCATCTCTCTCCTCCCTTTTGCCTCCAAACTCCTTGAGCGTATTGTCTACAACCGCCTTACTTCCTTTCTTTCCTCACACTCACTGCTTGACCCATTCCAGTCTGGCTTCCGTCCTCTCCACTCCACTGAAACTGCCCTTACAAAAGTATGCAATGACCTCCATGCTGCTAAATCTAAGAGACACTACTCTCTACTTATTCTACTTGATCTCTCTGCTGCTTTTGACACTGTGGACCATCCTCTCCTACTGCAAATCCTTCACTCCATTGGTCTGCGTAACACTGCCCTCTCTTGGTTGTCGTCCTACCTTTCTGACCGTTCATTCTCTGTCTCCTCTCATGACTCCACCTCCCCCTCACTTCCACTAACTGTAGGGGTACCCCAAGGTTCTGTCCTTGGTCCTCTTCTCTTCTCTCTCTATACGTCCTCACTAGGTAAGCTCATTAGTTCTTTTGGTTTCCACTATCATCTCTATGCTGATGACACTCAAATCTATCTTTCCTCTCCAGACCTCTCCCCTACTCTCCTCACTCGTATCTCCAACTGTCTCTCTGCTATCTCTTCCTGGATGTCCCAGCGCTTTCTTAAACTTAACATGTCTAAGACCGAGCTGATCATCTTCCCTCCCTCCCGCATAATCTCACCTCCTACAATCGCACTACTATCTCCTCTACCCCCAAGCGCGCTGTCTTGGAGTAATCCTTGACTCCTCCCTCTCCTTCAAACCACACATTCAGCACCTCTCACAAACCTGCCGTTTTCATCTAAAAAATATTTCCAGGATCAGACCCTTTCTGACCCAGGATGCTACTAAGACTCTTATCCACTCACTGGTCATCTCCAGACTGGACTGCTGTAATCTCTTCCTGACTGGCATTCCTGACAAATACCTCTCTCCACTCCAATCTATCCTCAATGCTGCTGCCCGGCTCATTTTCCTCACCAAACGCACTACGTCCACCTCTCCTCTCTTACTAGTCCTTCACTGGCTCCCCTTCCCTTTCAGAATCCATTTCAAGCTTCTCACACTTGCTTACAAAGCCCTCACCCACTCCTCTCCCATCTACATCTCTGATCTTATCTCGCTTTACACTCCCACCCGTCCTCTTCGCTCTGCTAATGCACACCGACTCTCCTGCCTACGGATTACTTCCTCCCACTCCTACCTCCAAGATTTTTCACGTGCTGCACCACTTCTCTGGAATTCCCTACCTCTCCCCCTCAGACTCTCCACCTCTCTACAAAGCTTCAAACGGGCTCTCAAGACCCACTTCTTCACCAAACCCAGCCAAATCTCATCCTAAACCTCTGTTCCATGCTCTCTATGTACCCCATCTGTCTCACCCCTGTCTGTCTACCCCTCCCTTTTAGAATGTAAGCTCTCACGAGCAGGGCCCTCTTCCCTCATGTGCTTACTCTTTTCTTACTTTAATAATCTTCAGCTGCACCAAATCCAGCAGTCTTCTGCCACCTGATACTTATTCCAGTGTCATCTGCTGATGTAGCTATGTTTATTTACCCTGTACTTGTCCTATATTGTCGTCAACTGTAAGTTGCTGTTTTCCTGTTTGATTACTTGTTTATGTACTCTGTAATTGGGCACTGCGGAACCCTTGTGGCGCCATATAAATAAAGGATAATAATAATAATAAATAATATAATATATAGCAGTACGGTACAGTAGGCCACTGCTCTACCTACCTCTGTGTCGTCAAGTATACTATCCATCCATACCTGTGGTGCATTTTAGAAAAAAACATGTCTCGGCAGAGCAATCTATAAATCCATCATTTTTCAGACAGCAACAGTGGGTATTGTAATAGTCACCCAATCCATCACTTTTATAGGGTTACATGCACCCACATGCTACAGCCTGTCTCAATAATTTTACTGTCACGCTGTGTGTGTTTGTGTTTTTATTTGGGTATTTTTTGTTGTTGTAGAACTACAGGTACCAGCAAGCCCGTTATTTCCCCGCCTGCTGGTACTTGAGGTTCTCCAAGTACCAGCAAGCGGGGGAGGCTTGCTGGGCCTTGTAGTTCCACAACGAAAAAACAATATTCTTTTTTTACACACATGGCTATCAGCCCGGCACCCACCACCCAGGGGTGCTGGGGACAGCCTCGGGCTTCACCCCTGGCCCTTGGGTGCCTCGAGGGGAGGAACCTCTTGATTTAAGGGGTCCCCACTCCTCCAGGGAACCCCGGCCAGGGGTGACTAGTTGGAGGGGTAATGCCAGGGCCGCAGGGACCTACATAAAAGTATCCCCCGGCTGTGGCATTATCTCTCTGGCTAGTGGAGCCCGGTGCTGGTTTTAAAAATATGGGGGACCCCTACATCTATTGTCCCACGTATTTTTGGAACCTGGACCGGTCTAAGAGCCCGGTGCTAGTTGTCTAAATACGGGGAACCCCTGTCCAATTTTTCCCCCAGTATTTAAATAACCAGGACCGGCTCAAAGAGCCCGAGGCTGGTTATACTAAGGAGGGGGGACCTCACGCATTTTTTTTTAACCCATTCAGACCCTTCTCCTTTAAGTTAATGGAAGCCCTGGACAACAAAATTGCATTCATGTCCTCCTCCCTCACCCTTCCCAGTCCCAAACACTCATTTTTTTTTCTTTAAAAATTTATAATATATAACGAGAACAATGAGCAAGCAGGCAGCGGGCATTGGCGGCATCGGACTGAGATAGAAATTAGTGGTGGAGGGCTGGGTCAGTTGATTGTGGGCGAGTTTGTAAGCCATTGGCGGTGGCAGCGGGTATCGGCTCAGAGGCAGTAGCGGGCATTGGCTAAGGGTCATCGGCAGGATTCGGCGGACATTATGGCTGTAGTGCCTCACTAGCCACTGACCTCACCGCACGCCACTGTGGGACAGATGTAACATGCAGAGAGAGGTAGATTTGGGAGGGGGAATGTCCTAGCATAACTGTTAATTGCAGTGTAATACTGTAATTCAGCTGTGCAGCATTTGTGGCTAAATGTCAAAGAAGCCAGTATTTACCCTGCATGCAAAACAATAAATGTATTTGAACATACCTCCCAACTATCCCAATTTTTGCAGGACAGTCACTTTTTTGGGGAATGTCCAGCTAACCCAAACAACCCCCCCCCCCCTTCCCATGGGGAATGGGGGGGGGGGGGGGTGGAAGGCTCCCTGTAGCTTGTTGCTCTGCAAATATGCACATTGTGGGTAATTCAGACCTGATTGCTAGGGTGTGTTTTTTGCATCCCTGTAATCAGGTAGTTGCCGCCTACAGCGGAAGAGAAAATTTGCTGTGCAGGTGTGTGATCACATGTGCACAAGAGCTGCACAGCTCAGCACTTACTCAGCCATTGAGGTGACGTCACAAATCCTCCCACAAAACGCCGGGTCCCTCCAGTGTTTTTCCGGACACTCCCTAGAAACATTCAGTTGCCACCCACACAAACACCCTCTTCTTGTCAATCTTCTTGTGATCTCCGGACCGTCGCACTTACGCATTGTGGCGCATACGCATGTGCAGTGCAGACCAGATTGCCCGCTGGGTGAAAATAAATTGAAGCGATCTGGTCTGAATAAGCCTCAATGTCTATTCACGGGAGACAGAGGGGCTGGGGCATGGCCAGCAGCTCACAGAGCACCTATAATGACAAAAATGGGAGACATGGCTCATGATCGCGATATACCTGCGAAGGTACGCCCTCTACTGATTGACAGGCAGAGGCATTCGCATTTTCTGCGGGGCACCCGGAGAAAATGTAGGCACACGCACAGGATGGACCCTGCGTATATGCCCCCATCCTCTTCATAGTTTTTGCGGTTGGAACGCGTATTACGATCCAAACTGAATTAGGCCCTATGTCTTATATACACGAGCAGTGTGAAAACATCAATCGATGGGGGTAATTCCAAGATGATCGCAGCAGGAATTTTGTTAGCAGTTGGGCAAAACCATGTGTACTGCAGGGGAGGCAGATATAACGTGCAGAAAGAGTTAGATTTGGGTGAGTTATTTTGTTTCTGTGCAGGGTAAATACTGACTGCTTTATTTTTACACTGCAAATTAGATTGCAGATTGAACACACCACACCCAAATCTAACTCTCTCTGCACATGTTAAATCTGCCTTCCCTGCAGTGCACATAGGTGGTCATTCCGAGTTGTTCGCTCTGTAATTTTCTTCGCATCGCAGCGATTTTCCGCTTAATGCGCATGCGCAATGTTCACACTGCGACTGCGCCAAGTAAATTTGCTATGCAGTTAGGAATATTACTCACGGTTTTTTCATCGTTCTGGTGATCGTAATGTGATTGACAGGAAGTGGGTGTTTCTGGGCGGAAACAGGCCGCTTTATGGGCGTGTGGGAAAAAATGCTACCGTTTCTGGGAAAAACGCGGGAGTGGCTGGAGAAACGGAGGAGTGTCTGGGCGAATGCTGGGTGTGTTTGTGACGTCAAACCAGGAACGACAAGCACTGAACTGATCGCACTGGCAGAGTAAGTCTCGAGCTACTCAGAAACTGCACAGAGATGTCTTATCGCAATATTGCAAATCTTTCGTTCGCAATTTTAAGATGCTAAGATTCACTCCCAGTAGGCGGCAGCTTAGCGTGTGCAATGCTGCTAAAAGCAGCTTGCGAGCGAACAACTCGGAATGAGGGCCATGGGGGGTAATTCTGAGTTGATCGCAGCAGGATTTTTGTTAGCAGTTGGGCAAAACCATGTGCACTGCATTTACGAACAGATGATTTTTTTATATACATTTTAAAATGTTAGTAAATGTGTGTGTGTTTTTCAACCTGTAAGCCCAACATCGATTAAGATCGATCTTAAATAGACCCCTGGGTTTTAAGGATAACCATGGTTGAGTCCAATGGTTAATTCACATTGACCGAAGTTCTAATTAAGTCACCTGTGCTCAAGCATGATATCCTTAAAATCTGGATTGCAATGACAGCATTTTGGAACTATGCCTAAGGGTTTAATTTTTACATTTATCCACTGACAATAAATCTACCTACAATATCCCTGTAACTGTTATGATTACAGTATTTCACTAAATAATTTAATTTGCTGAACCTTCTGTAAAAAGAAATATTAAGCTGCTGTAATTCCCAGATGCAGCAAATTTGTTAGCTAGTGGGCAAAACCATGTGCACTGCAGGGATGGGGGGGGGGGGGCAGATATAACATTTGCAGAGAGATTTAGGTGGGTTATATTGTTTGTGTGCAGGGTAAATACTGGCTGTTTTGTTTTTACACTGCAATTTAGATTTCAGTTTGAACACACCGCACCAAAATCTAACTCTCTCTGCACATATTATACACCCCCCCCCCCACCCCTGCAGTGTACATGGTTTTAGCTAATAAATTTGCTGCTGTGATCAGATCTGAGTTAAGCCCTATGTATTTGGCACTGGCAAAGGGTTAGAGGCCTTGCTGTAGAGCTCACACCTTTCTTATCATGCATTGTAATATTTCCTATGTCCTGATGTTGTGCTCTCTGCTCCATCCAAGTAAACAGCAATGTAGCATGGCTATCAAAGAGCGTGAAGTTTGCAGATTTCCTGGGATTAATGCTAAGGAATGCTATTCCAGAGGCTGCTGCTTTAATTCAAGTGTCACTGGGGTTAAATGGTGTTTTTACCTTAAAAACACAGGTAGAGTATATAGTACAGTGGTAAAGTGGGAGCATGTAGTGCTATTGATTACAGATTTGATGGAGCTTAAACATGGATAAGGTCCATGGCTCTAAGAGTTTATCTTGTGTATCCTTTATTCTTAGTCATGGTCAGATAAGATTAGAAAATACCATTTAAGTGGAAATTTCCTGTTAGCTGTTTTTCAGTTTGCTCAACTGTCTGATTAACTGGTCCTAAAAAAGGACCAAAGGAGCTAAATTGCCCTGTGATCTAGCTAAATTGCCCCAGTAAAAAAAAAAAAAAAAACTAAGCTGCTGTAATTCCTGGATGTTTCCTTACTGCATCAACAGGAAGTGACAAGAAACAATGTAATGTGGAACCGTACAGCAGAAGGGATTGCGGCTACCCCACAATAAGTGCAGCGGAATGTAAGAAGAGGAATTGTTGCTTTGACTGCAGCATTCCCGGGGTTAACTGGTGTTTCTTCAAGTCACAAGGTATGGAGCTGCTGTATAGTTACTCGCAAGTCAGTAGTTGTATGATGCTCACACCTGTTAAGCTGGATACACACAGAATGCCCTACACAGGGGGTGAAATGAGCGCCCCCCCCCACCCCCCGTACGCTCAGCACACATCACGCTGTGCTGAGCGGGGGGAGAGATGTGTGCTGAGCAGTTCGCTCAGCACACATCTCTCCCCAAAATCAGGCCGTGAATACGGACCTTAAAACTGGATCCACACTTAGATTATCTGTCCAATTTTTTTTTCTAGTTGAAACAAAATTATGCTAATATGTGGCAGCAAATGACAATTGACCATTTGCTCACAAACACTGGAAAACATCCAAAAATGGTCATTTAGATAAATTGGTTAAATCCATTTCATTTAGCTAATTTATCCAAACTACCTTTATTGTATCTTTGTGGGTGAATGATGTGTGGGTCAGTGTTGAGGGTGGTGGAGGAGATGGGTAATAGGCACAGCAGGGTGTGGACAGTCAAATAGTGTGCTTAGAGGTTCAGAGTCATTGTATGAGACTCTGGCAACAGTGACTTGATGAGTCTGGTGTCCATAGGGTGGGACGCATTAACCTTTTTATGCTATTGAAATAGTTCTCCTCCTGACCGACGCAGTTCCTTGCTCCGAGGTTGGTGTATTGTCCTGTTGCAGCGCCTCTCCACTGTGGTCACAGTGAGCTGTGTGGTGTTGCTGGCGCATGCCAATCTCCCCCCAACCTCCCTCTTGCATTTCAGACCTACGTACGCATGATGGGATCTTGTATGATATGCGCGTGTGCTGTAGAGATGAAAGTGGGGGTGAGGAGGCAGATCGTGAGATGGGGAAACTTTGTGGACTGTTAGCGAAGGGGAGCACTGGGCAATCTGAGTTGCAAAGAGGGCAGCAGAAGAGGTTATTGCATGTGCACTGGTGACAGGTCCATCATTGGTGGCCAGCCTCAGTGGTAAAGGGGTACATGAGCTAGTGTCCCTTGGCCAGCCATGTACCATGGCCACCTCCCTACATCCTATATATTCTCCCTGATCTGTCACTTTGTTACGGTCTGCTGCTGGCACTGGTGTATCGTCCTGCAGTTGCCGTCTCCGCCCATTGCTGTGACTTCCCCCAGAGTTAGCCACACAGAGTGACAGATCTGGGAAAATATATAGGAGATCATTACTTTCACTTGCAGCCTACCTTATTTTTTGCAGCCTAGCATGCTCCTGACCCCTTCTCTCACTAATACTTATACAACATTCATGAACTTATCTTAAGGTTTCTTTATTATTCAGTCACACTGTCTTGGATCCAAACCATTTCCTGTGGCATTGCAGTCAAACAATTGAGCTATTTACCCTTGCATAGAAAGGTATAATCTAAGCTAGAGAATTCTATTTGGAGCTCACCTTGTACTTTGTGAAGAAATAATCAGCTTTGTGGCTGAGCAGATATATGGAGTGTGTGGCTGCACACTGCATTGATCTGCTGAGTTGCAATGCTAATAATTTTTTTTTTTGCAAAGTACCAATAGCTTCATTGTGAAGGTGGAAAGAAGGGTATTACGGCATGGAATGTACAAACTGCGAGACCCTGCTGGTAGCGCCTTTGTCTATTTAGTAGGAAGGGCACGTAACAGCCGGGGGGCAATGGAGGAAGCCCCTTTAGGGCTGGAGCCCGGCGGCAACTGACTCCGTTGTCTCTGGCAGTTCCGCCCCTGGACTAGAGGAATGGTCAAGAACATGGCAACATTTAATGCCAAAAAATGCAAAATCATACACGTCTCAAAAATGCAAAGGCTAACTATAATATTAAGGGCATTATAATGGCAAGAGGAAAGCTATCTAAGTATTACTATTTCAGGTGAGCAATGTAACAAAGCAATAGGAAAGGCAAGTCAGATGCTTGTTTGCATAGGTTAAAGAACCAGTAGCAGAAAAAAGTAATACAGGTTGAGTATCCCATATCCAAATATTCCGAAATACGGAATATTCCGAAATACGGACTTTTTTGAGTGAGACTGAGATAGTGAAACCTTTGTGTTTTGATGGCTCAGTGTACACAAACTTTGTTTAATACTCAAGTTATTAAAAATGTTGTATTAAATGAACTTCAGACTGTGTGTATAAGGTGTATATGAAACAAATGAATTCTGTGAATGTACACACACTTTGTTTAATGCACAAAGTTATAAAAAATATTGGCTAAAATGACCTTCAGGCTGTGTGTATAAGGTGTATATGAAACATAAATGCCTTCTGTGCTTAGATTTAGGTCCCATCACCATAATATCTCGTTATGGTATGCAATTATTCCAAAATACAGAAAAATCCGATATCCAAAATTCCTCTGGTCCCAAGCATTTTGGATAAGGGATACTCAACCTGTAATGCCACTGTATAGGTCCTTGGTACAGCCACATTTAGAATCCTGTGTTCAGTTCCAGAAGCCATATCTCCAGAAGGCTGTAAATACATTAGGGCAACTAAAATTGTGCATGGCCTACATCACAAAACTTACCTGGAAATACTAAAAAATGTTGATGTGTATAGTTTGGAGAAGGGAAGAGGGAACATACAGTAATAGAAACATTTAAATATATAGGGAGGAATGTAATAGGGTGTGAGAATCAGAAAGTGAGAGATTTTGTGTTTTTTCCTGTTGTTTTTTTTTGTTTTTGTTTGATTGTTTGTTTTTAAAGTGGCAATCCTTTACATGGCAAAACCAGGTTGATATTTGCCATGTAAAGGATTGCCACCGTGGGCATGTGTAGAAGGGGCACTGCTACTGTTGGCATTATGTGTGTAAGCTGCACTGATATGGTGGTTATGTGTATAAAGGGCACTGCGACTGTGGGTATTATTATTATTATTATTATTATTATTACATGCGGTGTAATGACAATAAGATAGTGCTACTGTGTGGCGTATTTTGATTTGGGGTGCTATTGTGTGGCCATGCCCCTTCCTTGTGATACCACACCTTCTTTTTTTAAGGAGCGCACTGTCCCTTTATTAAGTATTGGAGAGAGGGCCCAAATTAATAGTTTGCAGGGAGGCGCCAAACACCCTAGCACTGGCCCTTTGGTAGGGGACAGGATTTGCTTCTGCTTGTGCACATATGTTATGATTGCCAGCCAACAGCACTGGTTTTGCCTATAACACTAACTATAAATATTTTGAATTGGTCCTGGACCACCAATCCAAGGCACCCCTGCAAGTGTCCTGAGGCACCCCAGGGTGCAGTTTGAGAACCACTGGTCTAGTGAGTACCCAGGATAATTATTGTAGCTGGTCTGCGGGTAACAGCTCTCAGATCAACTTCTAGAAAAAATGCAGCAATGTAATTTGAGTGACAAACTGCAGAGATGAACCCTTTCTGTGACTGCTGCACAGGGATCACACAAACTTTATTCATAGGGCTGACTTCACTTAGGGGAGATGTTCTCACCCCGCAAAGAAGTGCGAGTATATACCGCACTTACGGTACCATTGGATTTACAGATATTTTCTTGCAATACACTCTGGGGGTCATTCTGAGTTGATTGCTCGCTAGCAGTTTTTAGCAGCCATGCAAACGCATTGTCGCTGCCCACTGGAGAGTGTATATTCACTTTGGAGAAGTGCGAACACTTGAGCAGCAGAGCGCCTGCAAAATCGTTTCAAAATAAGACCAGCACTGTAGTTACACTTCGTGTGCGTTGATTCTAACAACCGAGGGACGGCTTTTGATGTCACACACCCATCCAGCGAATGCCCAGCCACGTCTGCATTTCTTCTGCCACGCCTGCATTTTTCCAAGCACTCCCTGAAAACGGTCAGTTGACACCCAGAAACGCCCTCTTTCTGTCAATCTCCTTGTGGCCTGTTCTGTGATTGGAAAAATCGCTAGAACTAGTGCAAAACCACAATGGACTTTGTACCCGTACGATGCGCATGCACATTACGGAGCATGCGCATGCACAGATTAGCCATTTTTTTTCAACTGATTGCTACGCAGCGAACAACGGCAGCATGCGATCAACTCGGAATGACCCCCTATATACATAGAAACATGGATTTTTACTGCAGGAATTATGGTTAGTTTAGGGGTATCGGTTAGGGTCAACAGAGGTGTAGCTAGGGGTCCAAGCGCCCCTGGCAAAGTAAGGGACTGGCGCCCCCCCTTTCGATAAAGCATTGCAGTCCATTGGCGGTTACCATGTTGGAGCCACAGCAACTGACCCCCTCCCCCACACGCTGCCCTACATCATCGGCTGGGATTCACTGTTGGTGTGAAGCCACTGGGAACAGTCTGGTAGCATTAGCAGCAGTCTGTGTCATAGATAGGGAAGGCAGAAGGTTAACTAGCTAATAGCAGTCTGTTGGCAGCAGAGGCTGGGCGGGGGGCTGAGAATGAGCCAACGCTGATCAGTGTCCAGTCTGCTCAGACAAAAATATTTTGTGATCAGGGCTGGTTCTAGACCAAAGGAGCCAATGGCAAAAATTTCCTTTGGCACCCCCCCCCCCACACACATACACACACACACACACACACACACACACACACACCAAAAAAGAACATATCCCAGTTTAACATAACGCTATGTGGTGCAAGGTGTGGAGCTGGTCACTTGTATCAGACCTCTGACATTTGCCTTTTCACCCATATTGCATACTTTTTCTTGCAGGTTGTGTCTTAATTCAAGAAGTGTTCTAAGTACTTCAGCTTAGTATCTTTACTGACCCCTCTTTACCCCACAAAAAAATGGAGCCTTTGACTCGGACCGTCAGTGAGGCCGGCAGGTGGTTTTCATACTGGGCTATCCAGCTCTTCGGTGGCGGTGGCAGGGACATTCAGAAAAGGGCTAGCACAGCAAAATGCATAATAATGGCAATACAGTATGGACCACAGGGACTGGACAAAGTGATGGGGTAAAAGGAGGGGGGAGGGTTTAGTTGGCCTGTTAATTGTTTTCCTGCTTAAATTGAGCAGTTGGTGGATACACTTTAAAAAGCAATATTGGCACTGTGGCCCCATTATTTCTGTTCTTAATACTTGGAGCCCTGAACAAGTGTCCCCTTTGTCCCCCCTGTCACTGGGCCTGTTCAGGCGTTACCTATGGAGAAGCTGCGACATGACATCCTAGGACACGATACTGCACCATGCATCACCATTATATTTCAGTGTGCCTTGTCAATATTTAAATCTTGTTCTGTGTGACGTGAGTTGTAAATGGTTGAAAATCTCTGTGCTACAGTATCGTCACCATGTAGTTATAACAACACCGCAAAACCACCAAAAGACGTGTTTTGGTAGAGGGACTGCTGGAGGGGCCCATTGGGGCCCCCAGTTTGCTACCCCACCCCAGTATACCTGTGCTGTAGCCAGTGGAAGGGGCACTATCTTCCCGGTGATCTCTTCGGGAAGATGGTGCCGCACATAGAAAGCAAAGACTCTGGCTGCACTCTCCTGCCCTCGCTCTAAGCAAGGTGATCGGGCCACAAAAGGACCCCTGTCGGACCTCGGCCTGTGGGCCACAAAAGGATGCATTGGGTGCGGCATGCGGCCCATGGGTTTGACACCCCTGCCCTAGAGTATCAAAATTTGTTTCACGGCACCCCTAGGCCAAAGTTTTTTTTATTGAGAAATTCAGAAAAAAATATAAAATTAAGTAAATTGTGTTTATAGCATGTCATCCTCAGGTTCAGTTATGTTGTGAGGGAATGGTTTTGCCAATTTAATAAAGTATAAATAATTTTAATTGGTCCTGGACCACCAAACTATGCTACCAGTGCAAGAACCCCAGTTTGGAAACTACTGCCATAAAATAAACATTTTTTGTTTTTTTTAAACTACATGTAATACACCTTAGATCTCAGTTCCTAAAAGGTTTTAAACCCTTGCATACAGTAAACTACACATATTTAAAAATCCTACACCGGGCACAAGTGCTCACGGGCCAATTTCATGGCAGTCTCGGATAGGAGGGCATTGTGGATTCACCAAGGGAATGCTGATGCTGACTCCAAGAAGAAAGGGAGTCTCTTCCCTATGAAGGTGAAGCCTTGTTTGGCGACGGCCTAGTTAATTTGATCTCGGCAGCTCCCGCAGGTAAGTCATCCTTCTTGCCCTATGTTCCCTCTCAACGGATGAAGACGCATCATTATCTGACGCAGTCATTTCGGCCCAATAGATATGCAAGAAGTTAAGATTCCCCTTTCTTTGCAGGTAGAGGAAGGAAAAGAGGGAAGAGGTCTGTAGCCTCTTCAAGATCGCAGGAGCAGAGATCGTCCTCTGCTTCTGCCAAATCCACTGCATGACGCTGGGGCTCTCTTGCAGGAGCCCGCACCAGTGGGGGCACGTCTAAAACTCTTCAGTCAGTTCTAGATTCATTCGGACCTGGACTCGTGGGTTTTACAAATAGTGTCCCAAGGGTACAAACTGGGGTTTCAAGACGTTCCCCCTCACCGATTGTTCAAATCAGCCTTAGTCAGCAGGGAGAAGGTTTTTATTCAAGCCTCTTCGTGGTCCCGAAGCCGGACGGCTCAGTCAGACCAATCTTAAATCTGAAATCCCTTAATTTCTACCTAAAGAAATTCAATTTCAAGATGGAATCTCTCAGGGTAGTGATCTCCAGTCCGGGGGATAAAGGAGATTTCATGGTTTTGGTAGACATAAAGGATGCCTACTTATATGTTCCCATTTAGCCACTGCATCAAGCTACCTGAGGTTTGCAATTCAGGATTGTCATTACCAATTTCAGACGTTGCCGTTTGGTCTGTCCACGGCTCCGAGGATTTTCACCAGGGTGATGGCGGAAATGATGGTCCTCCTTCGCAAGCAAGGAGTCACAATTATCCCGTACTTGGATGATCTCCTGATAAAGGCGAGATCCAGGGACCAGTTGGTGCAAAACATCTACTCTCCCTGACAGTTCTTCAACAACATGGTTGGCTCCTAAACTTGCCAAAATCGCAGTTGGTCCCAATGACGCGGTTGTTGTTTTTGGGAGTGATACTGGACACAGAAGAGGTTTTCTTCTAGTGGAAAGGCTCTGGAGATCCAGAGTCTGGTCAAACAAATTCTGAAACCAGCAAGAGTGTTAATCCATCAATGCATTCAGTTGCTGGGGAAGATGGTCGCGGCCTACGAGGCCATTCAGTTTGGCAGGTTCCATGCCAGAGTGTTCCAGTTGGACCTGTTGGACAAGTGGTCCGGATCCCACCTACACATGCACCGGAGGATAATCCTGTCTTCCAAGACCAGAATCTCACTCCATTGGTGGCTGCACAGTTCTCACCACCTAGAGGGGCGATGGTTCGGGATCCAGGACGGGATCCTAGGGACCACGGATGCAACCCTCCGAGGCTGGAGAGCAGTCACACAGGGGGAAAACATCCAAGGAAGATGGTCAAGTCTTCCTTGGATGTTTTCATCTCCACATAAATGTTCTGGAGTTAAGGGCCATTTAATAACTGCAGACACAGTACGCACTGGGACGGGTGCCCAGCATCCTCTACGGACTAAGAGAAAAGGATTTACCGGTAGGTATTAAAATCCTATTTTCTCTAACGTCCTAGAGGATGCTGGGGACTCCGTAAGGACCATGGGGATAGACGGGCTCCGCAGGAGACATGGGCACTTTAAGAAAGACTTTAGTTCTGGGTGTGCACTGGCTCCTCCCTCTATGCCCCTCCTCCAGACCTCAGTTTGATACTGTACCCAGTGGAGATTGGGTGCTTTTCAGGAGCTCTCCTGAGCTTTCTGACAGAAAGTATTTTGTTAGGTATTTAATTTTCAGGGAGCACTGCTGGCAACAGACTCCCTCATCGAGGGACTGAGGGGAGAGAAGCAGCCCTACTCTCTGAGTTGCAAGGTCCTGCTTCTTAGGCTACTGGACACCACTAGCTCCAGTGGGATTGGTACGCAGGATCTCACCCTCGCCGTCCGTCCCAGAGCCGCGCCACCGTCCCCCTCGCAGAGCCGGAAGATAGAAGCCGGGTGAGTATGAGAAGAAAAGAAGACTTCAGAGGCGGCAGAAGACTTCATGATCTTCACTGAGGTAACGCACAGCATTGCAGCTGTGCGCCTTTGCTCCCATACACCTCACATACTCCGGTCACTGTAAGGGTGCAGGGCGCAGGGGGGGCGCCCTGGGCAGCAATATAAACCTCTTTCGCAAAAATATAACATATATACAGCTGGGCACTTTATATATGTATAAGCCCCCACCAATTTTAGTTTAAGCGGGACAGAAGCCCGCCTCCGAGGGGGCGGGGCTTCTCCCTCAGCACTCACCAGCGCCATTTTTTCTCCACAGCACCGCTGAGAGGAAGCTCTCCGGACTCTCCCCTGCTTATACCACGTTAGACAAGAGGGTTGAAAAGAGGGGGGGGGGGCACATAATTCGCAAATTACATACAGCAGCACTACTGGGCAAACATTAAGTTACTGTTTTATTCCTGGGTTATATAGCGCTGGGGGGTGTGCTGGCATACTCTCTCTCTGTCTCTCCAAAGGGCCTTGTGGGGAAACTGTCTTCAGAAAAAGCATTCCCTGTGTGTGTAGTGTGTCGGTACACGTGTGTCGACATGTCTGAGGAAGAAGGCTATATTAGAGAGGAGCGGGAGCAAATGAATGTGGTGTCTCCGCCGACAGCTGATTGGATGGATATGTGGAATGTTTTAAATGCTAGTGTAAACTCATTGCACAAAAGATTAGACAAGGCAGAAGCTTTGGGACAGTCAGGGTTTAAACCCATGCCTGATCCTATGTTGCAGGGACTGTCAGGGTCTCATAAGCGCCCACTATCCCAGATTGTTGACACAGATACCGACACGGATTCTGACTCCAGTGTCGATTACGATGATGCAAAGTTACAGCCAAAATTGGCAAAATCCATTCGATTTATGATTATGGCAATAAAAGATGTTTTGCACATCACAGAGGAACCCCCTGTCGCTGACAAGAGGGTACATATGTACAAGGGTAAGAAGCCTGAGGTAACCTTTCCCCCCTCACACGAGCTGAACGAGTTATGTGAAAAAGCTTGGGAATCTCCAGATAAAAGACTGCAGATTTCCAAAAGGATTCTTATGGCGTATCCTTTCCCATCAACGGATAGGTTACGATGGGAATCCTCCCCTAGGGTGGACAAAGCATTAACACGCTTATCCAAGAAGGTAGCCCTCCCGTCCCAGGATACGGCTACCCTCAAAGAGTGTGCTGACCGCAAACAGGAGATTACCCTGAAGTCCATTTATACACATTCAGGTACCTTACTCAGACCGGCAATTGCGTCGGCCTGGGTGTGTAGTGCTGTAGCGGCATGGACAAATACCTTATCTGAGGGGATGGATAGCCTAGACAAGGATACTATTTTATTGACCCTGGGGCATATAAGAGATGCTGTCCTATATATGTGTGTATGCAAACTACAGGTGGTGCCGCAGGGCCCACACCCTTTTACTTGTCTTGTAGAGCAGCTCTGAAGCTGTTACAGTGCCCAGCTGCTGCAAGAAATCAGCTTGAATGCTTCAGGGGCTTGGGCATGGCCAACATGAGCCCCACACCGAAGGAGGGTGGGGGTGTTTAATGCAAACTTGGGGTTATCCAAGCGCCGCAAAAGGCCATGCCCTGCATGCCCCTTTTCTCTTTTCATATACAGATGAGGGTTCCAGCCAACTTTGGCCCACTGCTTGGATGACATCACCGTATGCAAATCCGTCTGCTGCAGACCTTCCCCCAGGAATGCTTGCAATAGTTGTTGCATATGGTTTAATGTCTGAGGGTGCTTCAGTATTAGGCAGCCTTCCGCCCTCCCATGTTCATCTGAAAAGATGTGGTCTCCCTGTAGTTGTTGTCCCCAGACGAGAGTTCCCTTGTGCTTCCTCAGTTAAATCTCCTTAACTTGACGGGGGTGTGCCCGAGCAGCCGCCCTCCCCAGCCCTATCCCAACACATACTTATCTTGCATATGAGATCTCTTGATCATGAAGATAGTTCTCACAGGTTGAGGTTCATCCTGGCCCCGCTCCCCGCTGGAGATCGCTGATGGGGACAGCAGCGGGGCTTCAGCAGAAGGGTGAGTATGTGTGGCCAGAGACCTCCCTTCCCATGTGCAGGCCTGCAGAGTCTGCCGCGCAGGATGGGGCATGTGGCACTCTCCCTCCCAGGGGCTCTTCCAGATGTAGCTCCTCAGCAGTATTTTTCCCGGGCTGCGCGGCGCTCTCCCCGACTGGCATCCGCCCTGGAACACTGCCTTCCTCAACGCAACATCAGCAGGGGGCCCTGGCCTCATCACCATCCCAGGTCTTTCTCATGTATGTATCATGTATGTGTGTGTGATATATGTATGAATCATATATGTTTGTGATATATATATATATATTCCATAGACAAAAAACCGTACGGTTTCACATGTCCCATTAAGGCTTCTTAGACATGATCGAAATTTCAGAAACCTGTTGTAACTCTTCCACTCAAACTCCAAAAAGCAATGAAATTCCGATCATTAAGGCTGACGCCTTAATGGACGTGTTCCTTGCGCAATACAGATATGGTATGCCATCACAGCCTGTGGGTAAGTGCAGATTCAGCACTCTCACAGAGTGAGATTGCTGTCACTCACACAATGGTGGAGCTGCTAATTCACAGATTTGTGTGCTCATTGGAATACACACATGCAGTCTATGCAACTGAAGGTCTGAGCAGTTTTGTGGTGCTCCCATCCCACACAGTGCCCACAACCATCCCATTCAGTCAACACAACAAAGCCACCTTCTTACAACATCCTTCTAACTCCATACATCCATCTCACTTAGTATACACATTTAGCTCCCTCAAACATCTTGGTTAATTGCTAAACTATAATACCCCATCTACGGTCTATGCATCTACACTTACTTCCCCTATACACCCCCATGCTGCCTGGTCTTCCCCAATCCCTACTGCTGTGTTCTCCCATCTGTGCTAGTCTGTACTAACTTATCTGTACCATCTGTCTTTCCCCACCTGTGCATTGTCTGTACCACCGTTTCCTTCTCTCTGTGCTGCTCAGTGTTTCCTTCTTCAACGTCACTCTGCCTCCTCCAGTACATGGCACACTGTCTTCTCTCCCATCTGCACCAGTTTTCTACCCATCCATGCCAGTGTTTTCAACCCATCTGCACCATTTCCCCCATCTGCACCGCTCTGTCTCCCTTCCCATACTTGCTGCTTAATCTACCCCCTATCCACACCACTCTTACCCTATTCATGTAGCTGACATCCTGAAGGTAAATTTAGTGCATCCTGCGCTCTTGGCAGGGGGATAACCGCCACAGCCCACCCCCCAGTGGTCCGGAAACGCCTCCGTTGTGCAGACCATGCCCTGCCAATGGCATTCTAACGCTGTTTGCACGCCCCTCTCCTTCCCCGCAACCACCTCTGCCTATCAATCAGGCAGGGTGATAGCATCTCACTGGGCTCCTGGGGTACGCACGCGCAGTGCGGCCATTGCACGTGCGCACCTCACAAACTAATTCAGACTGCAATCGCTGCTGCTGCTGCGGTCTGAATTACCCCCTGTGTTTCTCTGTCCCCCCCATTAGTGCTGCTTAGTGTTCGCTCTATCCACACACTTCTGTTCCCCCATCCACACCGCTCTCCTCCCTCCAATCAACAACACTCTTACCTCATCTGAGCAGCTTTATCTTCCGCTCAGACCTTCAGTTGCATAGACTGCATGTGTGTATTCCAATGAGCACACACATCTGTGAATTAGCAGCTCCACCATTGTGTGAGTGACAGCAATCTCACTCTGTGAGAGTGCTGAATCTGCACTTACCCACAGGCTGTGATGGCATACCATATCTGTATTGCGCAAGGAACACGTCCATTAAGGCGTCAGCCTTAATGATCGGAATTTCATTGCTTTTTGGAGTTTGAGTGGAAGAGTTACAACAGGTTTCTGAAATTTCGATCATGTCTAAGAAGCCTTAATGGGACATGTGAAACCGTAAGGTTTTTTGTCTATGGAATTTCATCGCTTTTTTTAAATTTATTTTTTTTATTCAGAAATGTAAAATTTCACTGTAAGAATAAACATTTGATTTTTTAAATGTTTAATGAAAATGTTCGTATAACATCACTGTTCTGTGCAAAATAATTTTATTAACCAAACCAAATTGTTTAAGGTCCGTACACACTTAACGATTTAATGAGCGACGTCGCTCATTTTATAGTTAAGTGTGTATGCAGCCAGCGACAAACGATGCGCGGCCCCGCGGGTCGGCAACAATCTTCGCTGTCGGTAGGGCATGCAGGAAGGATGTGGACTGTCGTCCACGACCTTCATGCAGGGCTGGCGGGGGCGTGACGTCACTGAGCGATATGAGCGGTCATATCGCTCAGTGTGTACAGTCGGCCGCCGGCCGGCCCGGGAGGGGAAACATTAGACGATGTAGCTCACAGAGCGACATCGTTTAATGTGTACGGGCCTTTAGACTTTGGTCAAAATATTTTGCTGCCTTTGCAGCTGATGCAGGGAGGGGGGTAGGCGGCAGCAGCCTGTAACTGAGGCTGGAGGTAGGCGTGAAATGCATTGCTTGTACGTGTGAGTGCGTGGTGTCAGGTGCTGCGCGTGTATATGTGTGTGTGTGTCAGGTGCTGCCTGTGTATGTGTGTGTCAGCTCCTGTGTGTATGTGTGTGTCAGGTGCTGCGTGTATATATGAGTGTGTCTGATGGTGCGTGTGTATGCGTCAGCTGCCGCACGTGTGTGTGTGTGTGTGTGTGTGTGTCAGGTGTTGCGGGTGTATATGTGTGTGAGTATCAGGTGCTCCGCGTGTGTACAAGTGTATGTCTGGTGCTGTGCATGAATACGTATGTCTGTGTCAGGTGATGCGCGTGTACATGAGTGTGCGTCAGGTGCTGCGCGTGTACATGAGTGTGCATTAGGTGCTGCGCGTGTACATGAGTGTGCGTCAGGTGCTGCGCGTGTACATGTGTGTGCGTCAGGTGCTGCGCGTGTACATGTGTGTGCGTCGGGTGCTGCGCGTGTACATGTGTGTGCCTCAGGTGCTGCACGTGTCTATGTGTGTGTGAGTAAGGCACTGCATGTGTATGTGTGTGTCTGATGATGTGCGTGTATATGTATGTGTCAGGTGCTGCGTGTATATGCATGTGTCAGGTGCTGCGTGTATATGCATGTGTCAGGTGCTGCGTGTATATGCATGTGTCAGGTGCTGCGTGTATATGCATGTGTCAGGTGCTGCGTGTATATGCATGTGTCTGGTGCTGCATGTTTATTTTATTGTGTCTGATGGTACGTGTGTGTGTCAGGTGCCGCACGTGTATATGTGTGTGTGTGTCAGGTGTTGCGCGTGTATGTGTGGGTCAGGTGCTGCATGTTTATTTTATTGTGTCTGATGCTACGTGTGTGTGTCAGGTGCCGCACGTGTATGTGTGTGTGTCAGGTGTTGCGCGTGTATGTGTGGGTCAGGTGCTGCATGTTTATTTTATTGTGTCTGATGCTACGTGTGTGTGTGTCAGGTGCCGCACGTGTATGTGTGTGTGTCAGGTGTTGCGCGTGTATGTGTGTGTCAGGTGCCGCGCGTGTATGTGTGTGTCAGGTGCCGTTCCCCTTCTTCCCATCCCAGCTCTCTCTGTAGAATACAGCTCTGCACCCAGAGAGAGGGAAAGACTAGGGGGCTGATCACTGCACTGCTCACTTTTTGGTCATGAGTTCGGCCTCCTGTTTCTTCCAGTGCTGTGTTCCTGCAGCCTAGCCCTCCCTGTTGTGCCAGAGAATCAGCCCTTCCTTCCCCTGACAGAGAGAGAGAGCCCGAGGCAGAGACACTCTTCCCATAGCTGGCCTACCCCCAGTACTTCAGCACTGGCCATGCGGCAGTCAACAAAGGAGACCAGCAGGGGGTTCTGGCAGCATCAGCTGTGGCCGCAGCTGGATCGGGGAGGCCTGCAGTGTCTGAGGTGGGCAACACTTCCTCCGCCGCTGTCACCTTCCCCTGCCGGAGAGAAAGCCAGAGACATACCCTTCCCGCAGCTGGGATACCCCTAGTACCTCAGCGCTGGACAGGCAGAAGTCTATGGAGGGGACCGGCAGGGGTTTCGGGCCGCAGCAGTAGCAGCGGCCGCAGTCAGATCAGGGAGGCCTGCAGGGTCAGAACTGGGCAGCACTTCCACCAACACTGTCACCTCTGTGCTGGGCATGTACACCAGTCCGTACGGACGGAGGTGTCCACAACAGGCAGCAGTATAATGAGTCAGACAAACTCATTACACGCTGCCCACTGCTGCGCCGCATGCCCTCGATGGAGGAAGCCTAGATGCGGTCCCCAGCGGCAGCGAGGGAGAAGGGTGATCACATCACCCTTCAACCCGGCACCTCACAATCAGCTGGGGATCTGCAGTAGCTTCATCTCTCTCTTCCTCTCCCTCTCTGACAGCACAGCAGCCCCTCTGGGTCCCATGTAGCTCTGCCCCCCTGCTCACAGTTCACTCGGCCTCTCCTGATTAAAAAGAAAATAAGAGCCTGACCTGCTGCTCAGATGCGAGGAGGGGACGGGCGGTAGGTCCTCTGTGAGTACACTACACAGTCAAAATTAACTCTGACTCCTCACAACAGTGTGGACTGCAGGCGACGTCAGATGCCAATTTGGGTGTGCTTGCCGCACTACCTGCCCATCAAGCCCAACGTGGCATTTTGTATTAGGAACCCTATAACAGCATTCCGACATCCCTCCCTATGACGCTGCCATCCATACACTGCCGCTCTCATACATCCGTACACCGCCACTCTCATACATCCGCACACTGCCGCTCTCACACAACTGTACACTGTTGCTCTCATACATCCATACACTGCCGCTCTCATACATCCGTACAACCCCGCTCTCATACATCCGTACAACCCCGCTCTCATACATCCGTACTACCCCGCACTCTTACAGCCGCACTCTTACAGCCGTACTCTTACAGCCGTACAATTACAGCCGTACTCTTACTGCCGCACTCTTACAGCAGCACACCGCCGCACGCATACAGCCGCACACCATCGCACTCATACAGCCGCACACCGACGCAGTTATACAGCCGTACATTGCCGCTCTCATACATCCGCACACTGCCGCTCTCATACATCCGCACACTGCCGCTCACATCTATACATACATAGCCTCCATACATCTACACATCCAATCCCCGCGCAAGGGAACACTGAAATCACTATCAGTTTTCCCCGGGGTGTGACCACAGCAAGCCACTACTCCGGCCACCTTCTTGTGACACCAAAATGCATCTTACCTATCATCAGGGTGGTGCTGCTGCTGGGGGCAGGTTGCTGCCTCAGTCTCCTAGTTGGTGCTGCGATTGGAGGGGGTACTGCTTCCCTGTGCTGCCACTGTCTCCCGGATCATCGTGCCGCTGGCTGAATTGCAGCTTGACGCTACTGCTGCCGGGAGTAACAGCTTCCTGACTGTTGTTGCTGGTGGCTGCCTACTGCTCATTGCCGCCGGAACACTGACCGGCTCGGCAGTGATGCTGGCGGAGGAGTAGTGGCGGTGGGGTGGTGCCTGCTCCCTTCCCTCGAGCATGCCGCAGTGTAAAAAAATAAATAATAGAGAGCATACCAGGGTGAGAGTCTGTATGGATCACAGTGATTACACGGGGCACAGCATAAGGACACCTTGCTGTGAGGGGCTCTGCCCACACAGATTGCTGCACCCTCTCTGATGTCAGCCGCTGCCCTCTCGTTCTCTGGGCGGCCAGTTCCAGTGTGAGGTAGGAGAGGAAGAGAACACACAGGTGTTAGGCGCCGTGGTCCGCGATGTCCTCGCGGCCCGGCGCCTAGCAACTAGGGACGCCGAGCGTGCTAGCCGCCGGCTCCCTAGCAACGCTAGGACGCCGGGCGCGCTGAGCCGCCTGGACCCTAGCAACGGGGACGCCACGGACGGACTGCGCTCCCCTTGCAGGGTCAATCAAGTGAACTACACACACACACTTGTCTTCTGGTCGTGCAGCAAGGCAGCTGCACGGCATTGTGCTAATCAGGCTCTGAACTTCTGATTGAAGGACTCCCTGCTAAATACCTTCTCAGTGCTTCACACAGACGCCGGTAATAGCTTCCTGCATGCTGCTTTGGTTTGCTGACGTCTGTTCCTGTTCTGCTGTGTCCGGTCATTCCTGTCCTCAGAGTTCCTGAATCTTAGTGTTGTCATCTCTTCCCAAGGAGTCTTCCGGTCCTCATTTACCCGCAACAGTCGCTAGAGGATCTCGTGTGGTTTTCATGAGTGGCGGCTCTGCCGCGTGCTGCGGCCTAGGCCGCTTTATTTTGTATTCTGTGTTGGTGCATTTGCGGAGGTTTACGCTCCCACACTCCTCTCCGGAACTCGCCAGTGCCGGGTAGAAGAGTGGACAAGTGGGTATTTTGGTTGTCCTTTTCCCTGGCGGTTTTCCGCACATACTCTAGTTTAAAGTTAGTTTTGAGCCCCTGGCTTTGTTGTTTAGTAGAGGGCCCCTTGTTATCACCCTGTCTCGGATTTCTCTTTGTCTCCCATTAAGACCTGAGGGGGCATCGGAGTTGGGCAGACGTAATCCGCCCTTCAAACGCGGCTGCCATGGGCCCAAGCAACCATAGTCTCGCAAGAGATTTCTGACAGCACGGGCGAGACAACGGAGATAGGGCGCCAGGGGCTATTCCCGTTCCCACTCCCTTTCCAAGCATTACGTTCCAGTACTCAGGTCCTTGCTATAAGATATCCCCAGACCAGAGTATTGGAATCATAACAACAGGAGAGCAGCCCTGATATATAACAGAGGTGGAAGTTCTATAGGCAGCAGAGACGGAGACCAGCCAGCCAGTCTCCCAGTGCCCTGATCACTACACGCCGCCAGCACAGCATTACAGGAGGGTCCTATAGTGCTGCCCTGAGCTAACAGGTGTGTGTACCAGTGTGCTGAGCCCTGGTGTCTCTGAGAGGGGTGAGGTCACCGTGCCGCTTTAGTATATGGCTTTTCCTTAGTACTGTAAGTTACAGCCCTGCACTAGTAGTGGCAACTCTGCCCTATGTGAACCTGTGAGGTTATTTTCCTATTTACAGAATAACCGGGGAGAAGGCGGCCATATTGCGGCTCTCAAGAGAAGGCACTCTAGTACACCCCCTGCTGGCGGCCACTGCGCAGGCGCAACAAAATGAAATGCCCGATCTCTATAATGGGGCATATTTCTCTTAATTAAAAAAAACCTGTAACTTTCTGAAAAACCACAACCCCAAAAGGAACTTCACAGGGACATGCTCTATCTAATAAAACAAACCCCAAGTCATATATATATATATATATATATATATATATATATATATATATATATATATAATAAGATTTTACTCACCGGTAAATCTATTTCTCGTAGTCCGTAGTGGATGCTGGGACTCCGTAAGGACCATGGGGAATAGCGGCTCCGCAGGAGACTTGGCACAACTAAAGAGAGCTTTAGGACTACCTGGTGTGCACTGGCTCCTCCCCCTATGACCCTCCTCCAGACCTCAGTTAGGATATTGTGCCCGGAAGAGCTGACAAAAAGGAAGGATTTTGAATCCCGGGTAAGACTCATACCAGCCACACCAATCACACCGTACAACTCGTGATATTATACCCAGTTAACAGTATGACAACAACGGAGCCTCTGCACAGATGGCTCTCAACAATAACCCTTTTGTTAACAATAACTATGTACAAGTACTTGGGATGGGCGCCCAGCATCCACTACGGACTACGAGAAATAGATTTACCGGTGAGTAAAATCTTATTTTCTCTGACGTCCTAAGTGGATGCTGGGACTCCGTAAGGACCATGGGGATTATATCAAAGCTCCCAAACGGGAGGGAGAGTGCGGATGACTCTGCAGCACCGAATGAGCGAACTCCAGGTCCTCCTCAGCCAGGGTGTCAAACTTGTAAAATCTTGCAAATGTGTTTGACCCCGACCAAGTAGCAGCTCGGCAAAGTTGTAAAGCAGAGACCCCTCGGGCAGCCGCCCAAGAAGAGCCCACCTTCCTCGTGGAATGGGCTTTTACTGATCTAGAATGCGGCAGTCCCGCCGCAGAATGTGCAAGCTGAATTGTGCTACATATCCAGCGAGCAATAGTCTGCTTTGAAGCAGGAGCACCCATCTTGTTTGGTGCGTAGAGGATAAACAGCGAGTCAGTTTTCCTGACTCCAGCCATTCTGGAAACATAAATTTTCAGGGCCCTGACTACATCCAGCAACTTGGAATCCTCCAAGTTCCGAGTAGCCGCAGGCACCACAATAGGTTGGTTCAAATGAAACGCTGAAACCACCTTAGGCAGAAATTGGGGATGAGTCCTCAATTCCGCCCTATCCATATGGAAAATCACATAAGGGCTTTTACATGACAAAGCCGCCAACTCTGACACACGCCTGGCCGAAGCCAGGGCCAATAGCATGACCACTTTCGACGTGAGATATTTTAACTCCACGGTTTTAAGTGGCTCAAACCAATGTGATTTAAGGAAATCCAACACCACGTTGAGATCCCAAGGTGCCACTGGAGGCACAAAAGGAGGCTGAATATGCAGCACTCCTTTAACAAAAGTCTGAACTTCCGGCAGGGAAGCCAGTTCTTTTTGGAAGAAAATCGACAGAGCCGAAATCTGGACCTTAATGGACCCCAATTTGAGGCCCATATTCACCCCTGACTGTAGGAAGTGCAGGAATCGACCCAGTTGAAATTCCTCCGTTGGGGCCTTCCTGTCCTCACACCAAGCAACATATTTTCGCCATATGTGGTGATAATGTTTTGCGGTCACGTCCTTCCTGGCTTTGATCAGCGTAGGAATGACTTCCTCCGGAATGCCCTTTTCCTTCAGGATCCGGTGTTCAACAGCCATGCAACAAGGACTACCTCCTAGCAATTTACAACTCACGTCTCACAGAACAAGATTTAAATATTGACAAGGCACACTGAAATATAACGGTGATGCATGGTGCAGTATCGTGTCCTAGGATGTCATGTTGCAGCATCTCCATAGGTAACGCCATCACATCTATTCTCTACGTCTGTGTCTGGGACACAGATTTATCCAACCTCACTCTGATATTATTGAAACTTTCACCCAGTCAGTTATTGGTGGTGCCAACAGGGCCACCATCATATGTCTGCATTCCTAATATAGTTTCCTCTTGGGAAAAACATTCAGCCACCGACATGTTGACACACATGTACCAAGTACCCACAGACACATCGGCTTATGGGGGATAGACCTACAGTAAATCTGTCAGAGGGACAGAGAGGATTTTTCAGCTCACAACCCAGCGCCAAAAGTACACAGTCTGGGAAATAATAAACTCTATAGTGATAGACTTGTAACGCTCTATAGATGTGCTGGTGAGGTGAGGAAGAAGCCCCGCCGCTGTAATGGCACGCTTCTGTCCCGCTCAGAAACAAATAATTAATTACGCTGGCGGGGTAAGGACAGTGCCCAGGCACTAATGTCCACTTTTGCCAGCCTTTTGTGAGGAATTTATGCTGCCCACGGTGCCCCCCCCCACCCACCCACATGCCCTGCACCCTGCAGTGCCTGTGTTTGTGTGGAAGCATGGCGCACAGCATTCCGCTCGCTGCGTGGTACCTCAGAATGCCGTCACTGGAGAAGAAGTCTTCTGTTCTTCTGCTACTCGCCTGTCTTCTGACTTCTGGCTCTGTAAGGGGGTGATGGCAGGCTACGGGAGTGGGCATCTAGGCGTACCCAGCGATCAGCACCCTCAGGAGCTAATGGTGTCCTGTCAGGTAGAAGCAGAGCCATTGAACTCACTAGAAGTTGGTCATACTTCTCTCCCCTAAGTTCCACGAAGCAGGGAGACTGTTGCCAGCAGCCTCCCTGAAAATAAGAAAAACTAACATAAGTCTTTTCAGAGAAACTCAGTAGAGCTCCCCTGTAGTGCATCCAGTCTCACTGGGCACAATTCTAAAACTGGAGTCTGGAGGAGGGGCATAGAGGGAGGAGACAGTTCACACCCTTTGAAAGTCTTAAAGTGCCCATGTCTCCTGCGGATCCCGTCTATACCCCATGGTTCTTAATGTGATCCCAGCATCCTCTAGGACGTATGAGAAAACAAATAACGCACACACGAGGAGGAGAGAACAAAGGAAGCTATAAGGAGGGGAGGGGAGGGGAGGGGAGGGGAGGGGGGGGGGGGGGGGAGGGAGGTAAGGTAGTAAAGGGATATTGGATAAACTACAACCTTATACATATTCATTAATGTACCAGTAGTTAGAAGTAGAAGAGCTCTAACAGAAACCACAAAGCTTATCTAAAGCCACACCACACTGGATATGCCCAATCTCATTTGATCTTTGAAGCAAAGCAGTATTGGACTTTGTTACTACCAAGCAGTCTCCCATCCATGTATTATCAGATTCTTTAGGTGTTTTTAAACTATCAACACCCTTTTCTTGGTACTGTACATTTAATTTTTACACATATTCTTTTATGTACCAGAAGTTAGAAGTAGAAGAGCTCTAACAGAAACCACGAGCTCATCTACAGCCACAGCACACTGGATTTGCCCAATCTCTCCTGATCATGGAAGCTGAGCAGTGTTGGTCCTGGTTTTAGTACTTGGATGGGAGACCACCAGGAAATACCAGGAGTTGTGTGTATTTTTACAATACCAACACCGTTCTCTTGATGCATTCCATTTTGAAACATTGGGGCAGATCTATTAAGCCTGGTGAACTGATAAAGTGCAAGGTGATAAAGTACCAGCCAGTCAGCTCCTAACTGTCATTTTTCAAACCCAGCCTGTGACATGGCAATTAGGAGCTGATTGGCTGGTACTTTATCACCATGCAAATTATCATTTCACCAGGTTTAATAAATCGTCCGCTTATTCATTTATGTACGAGTAGTTAGAAGTAGAAGAACTCTAACAGAAACCACTAAGCTCATCTACAGCCACACCACACTGTATATGCCCAATATCACCTGATCTTAGGCCTGGTTTGTTCTTGGATGTGAGACCACCTGGGAATACCAGGTGCTGTAGGTAGTTTTATACTACCAACACCGTTCTCTTGATGCATTCTATTTTGAAACTTATTCATTGATGTAGAAGTTAGAAACAGCAAAAATCATCTACAGCCGCATCACACTGGATATGTCCAATCCAGTGGCGTAACTAGAAATTTTTCTCCCCCAAGCCAAGAAATTCTTCGGCGCCCCCCCCCCCCCCCCCTTCATGCTCCATAATTGGGAGCAAGAAAGGGATAAATATGCGCGCGCCTAAGGCGCGCGCGTCAAAAAAGGGGCGTGGTTTTGTTGGAGTGGGCGTGGTTTCACATAAAGGGGCGAGGCATTGCAGGAAAAGACTACCTTATACCCCAGTTTTGCAACCTGCACGCCCATACGTTTGCCACCACAGGAAAGAAAAATAATCCTGATTCATGCCCCTTACATTATTTGTCATTTTTCCTCCTTATAGTAATGCCCAGTATACATTATGCCACATACTGCAATGGCCCTTAGACATTATGCCGCACACAATAATGCACGACACAATATGCACACACTGTAATGCCCCCGACACATTATGCCACACACCGTAATGTCTGTGACACATTATGCCACACACCGTAATGCCTGTGACACATTATGACAGGAATCGCAATGCCCGTTATACATTATGCTACACACTGCAATGCCCCTGATACATTATAGCACATACAATGTCTGTGACACATTATGACACACACCGCAATGTCCGTGATACATTATGCCACACACTGCAATGCCCGATACATTATAGCACATACAATGCCTGTGACACATTATGCCACACACTGCAATGACCTTGAGACATTATACCACAATGCCCGTGATATAGTATACCATACACCGTAATGCCTGTGACACATACCGCAATGCCCTGCCCGTTATACCCTATGCCACACATCGCAATGCCCGTTATGTATTATGCCACACTGCAATGACCCTGAGACATTATACCACATACCACAATGCCCGTGATATAGTATACCACACACCGTAATGCCTGACACATTATGACACACACCGCAATGTCCGTGATACATTATGCCACACACTGCAATGACCCTGAGACATTATACCACATATCACAATGCCCGCGATATAGTATACCATACACCGTAATGCCTGCGACACATTATGACACACACCGCAATGTCCGTGATACATTATGCCACACACCGTAATGCCCATTACACATTAAGTCCTACAGTAAGGCTTCTAATTACTTTTCAATTACCTGCTCGTTGTCAGGGGTTTCATGCACTGGGTGTCATGCTCGTTGCCAGGGGTTTCATGCTCTTGGTTCCATGCACGGTGCCAGGGGTTTTCATGCTCAGGGTGTCATGCTCGTTGCCAGGGGTTTCATGCACTGGGTGTCATGCTCGTTGCCAGGTGTTTCATGCACTGGGTGTCATGCTCGTTGCCAGATGTTTCATGCACTGGGTGTCATGCTCGTTGCTAGGAGGTAGTCCTTGTTGCTAGGGCTGTGCTCCCAGTGCCACATATGTCCCCAGTGCCAGATATTCCCCCACGGTGCCAGGTACTTACATGCCCCAGTGCCAAATATAGTCGTCCCCCCCATGTGCCAGGTACACATATGCCCCCAGTGCCAGATATTCCCCCCCAGTGCCATATATGCCCCCAGTGCCAGATATTCCCCCCAGTGCCATATATGCCCCCCGTGCCATATATGCCCCCAGTGCCAGATCCCCCCCCCAGTGCCATATATGCCCCCAGTGCCAGATATTCCCCCCCAGTGCCATATATGCCCCAGTGCCAGATATCCCCCCCAGTGCCAGATATGCCCCCAGAGCCAGATATTCCCCCCAGTGCCAGAAATGCCCCAGTGCCAGATATTCCTCCCTCCCCCCCCGTGCCATATATGCCCCCAGTGCCAGATATTTACCCCCCCCCGCCGTCGCTTTTTGGAGGGACACGGAGGGCACAGCTCGTCTCTCCTGTGTCCCTCCTGCTGCATCATCTCCGGCGGCCGCGGGTCTAATAGGGGGAAGTGCCGGTTCGTGAGCCAATTAGAGCTCACGGACGGCACTTCCCCCTATTAGACCCGCGGCCGCCGGAGATGATGCAGCAGGAGGGACACAGGGAGGCGCGCTGTGTGCCCTCCGTGTCCCTCCAAAAAGCGGCGGAGGGAAGGAGACTGCAGACTGACATGCGGACGCTCGTCCGCATGTCAGTCTGCTGTAAATCAGTGGCGCCCCCGCAGCCCCTCGCCCCCAAGCCACCGCGAGGACTGCGGGGGCAGTAGTTACGCCACTGGTCCAATCTCATCTGATGATGGAAGCTAAGCAGTGTTGTGCCTGGTTTGTTTTTGGATTTCAAGTCCTGCCTTCTGGTTTGGCCACGGCACCTCGGATATTCACCAAGGTCATGGCCGTGATGACGACCCTTCACCATCAGAGAATCAGGATCCTGCCAAATCTGGACGACTTGCTGATCCTGGTGAACTCCCAAGAGGTTCTCCACAGTTATCTGGAACTGGCGGTCCAATTCCTAAAAGTCCACGGGTGGCTCATCAACTGAAAAAAGTCCTCGCTGGTCCCTGCTCGGAACATTGTGCACCTAGGGGCACTGCTGGACACACACAGCCAACAATTGTTTCTGTCTCCAGAGAAAGTCCTGAAAATTCAGGACAGTATCGTCCTCTCTCGCCCAAGAGTGTTGATACACACAGCGATGCAAGTACTAGACCTCATGGTGTCGGCTTTCGATATGGTAGAGTACGCTCAATTTCATTACCGCCCTCTGCAGAGGTTAATCCTCTCCAAGTGGGACGGCCTGCCTCATCGGATGATGTCTCAAATGATCTCCTTGACTCCGGAGGTTCGTCTGACACTGAGCTGGTGGCTACAGGACCAACAGTTGAGCAGGGGCCATCCCTTCTGGATCTCCAACTGTGTCCTCCTGACAATGGATGCCAGTCTTTTGGGCTGGGCCATGGTGTTGGAGCAACACTTTCTCCAGGGTCGGTGGACCAGGGAGGAATCTCTCCTCCTGATATACATTCTGGAATTGCAGGCAGTGTTCAATTAATTGACACTGGCCCTGCCTCTAGTACAGAACAGGCCTGTTCAAGTACAATCTGACAACGCCACCACGGTAGTGTACACAAATCATCAAGGCGGCACTCGAAACTGCATGGCAAAGCTGGAAGTATCAAAAATCCTCCGTTGGGTAGAAAGTCATCTGACAGCAATATCGGCAGTGTTCATTCCCGGAGTCCTCAACTAGGAAGCGGATTTCCTCAGTCGTCAGGACGTTCACGCTGGAGAGTGGAGAGGCCGCAGCAGAAATGTCTGCACTGGTGTCAGTAGGTGACTGAGGCAGGGATGACTGGGAGATAGTGGGTGACTGAAGCATGTATGAGTGGGAGATAGTGGGTGACTGAGGCCGGGGTGACTGGGAGATAGTGGGTGACAGGGAGATAGTGGGTTACTGAGGGAGGGGTGATAGGAAGGAGTTGGGTAAGTATGGGAAGAAAGTGGGTGACAGGTATAATAAATGACTAAGGCAGGGGTGATAGGGAGATAGTGGATGACTGTGGCAGGGGTGACAGGGACAGTAAGAGACTGAGGCAGGGGTGACAGGGATAGTGGCTGACTGAGGCAGGGGTGACTGGGAGATAGTGGGTGACTGAGGCAGGGTTGACAGGGATAGTGGGTGACTGAAGCAGGGGTGATAGGGTGACAGTGGGTGACTAAAGCAGGGGTGACTGGTATAGTGGGTGACTGAGGCAGGGATCGCAGATATAGTGGTTGACTGAGGCAGCGGTGACTGGGAGATAGTGGGTAACTGAGGCAGGGGTGACAGGGAAAGTGTGTGACTCAGGCAGGGGTGATAGGGAGATAGTGGGCTGCATATCTCTGCCTCACTGCAGCAGCACATTCCTGCTTCAATGACAGCAGCACATCCCTACCTCACTTATAGCAGCACATCTCTGCCTCGCTGACAGCAGCACATCCCTGCCTCGCTGACAGCAGCACATCCCTGCCTCGCTGACAGCAGCACATCCCAGCTTCACTGACAGCAGCACATCCCTGCTTCGCTGACAGCAGCACATCCCTGCTTCGCTGACAGCAGCACATCCCTGCCTCGCTGACAGCAGCACATCCCTGTCTCGCTGACAGCAGCACAGCACTGCTTCGCTGACAGCAGCACATCACTGCTTCACTACCAGCAGCACATCCCTGCCTCACTGGCAGCAGCACATCCCTGCCTTACTGACAGCTGTATATAGGGCCTAATTCAGACCTGATCCCTGCTGTGCATATTCACACAACAGGAGATCAGGTCTGAAGTGCGTGTGTGCTGGTGCCG
The DNA here is from genome assembly GCF_028390025.1 of Pseudophryne corroboree. Taxonomy (NCBI): domain Eukaryota; kingdom Metazoa; phylum Chordata; class Amphibia; order Anura; family Myobatrachidae; genus Pseudophryne; species Pseudophryne corroboree. Next base: position 61,427 of record NW_026970042.1, on the reverse strand, counting down.
CAGTGCACCGGCACATGCCAGAGATGCGATCAGCATCTCTGCCCAGTGAGCGCCTCTGCCTGATTGACAGGCAGAGGCGGTCACTGGGCAGGAGGAGTCGGGCCAGCGGCGTTGTGCCGCCATTTTGGGGGCACAGTCAGGACAACGCAGACATGACCGGACCGTATGGGGGCGGGCCGTGACGGCTGCGTGACCCGGACAGCAACGGGCCTTATTTACTAAAATCTCAGATAAATTTTATGGCATTTATGTGCAGTCTAGTTTGCACAGTTGATAGAGTGTTGATCTTGCACTATCAATGTAAGCCTCACATAGGTTTGATACACATGTAAGTTTGTTTTTATTTTACTACATTGTGGTTTGTGGCTCTATACCATGTAATGCATGTCTTTTAACAGTAGTCAAGTCTTCCAATGTGCTTGTTAGTGAAACCCAATAGATAGCTTTATTTTATTTTGTTTCTTCAAATATTGAATGCATATGTCTTATAACTTTTTTTTTTTTTCAATATACAGGTTGAGTATCTGTATATACATTTTTATTATAAGATTTTCAATGACACAAGTACATCCAAGTTGCAGATTATGGATTGTGAAGGACAAATCAACCATATAAACAATTTAAGCAATTTAAATTGCATGCAGGTAGTAGAATATCAAACTCCTTGGATGAGAGTTGGTCGTAATAAACTAGGATAGAAAAGAATAAAGTAGAAAATAAGATTTTAAACCTACCGGTAAATCTTTTTCTCGTAGTCCGTAGAGGATGCTGGGGACTCCGTAAGGACCATGGGGATAGACGGGCTCCACAGGAGACATGGGCACTTTAAGAAAGACTTTAGTTCTGGGTGTGCACTGGCTCCTCCCTCTATGCCACAGTTAGAGAAACTGTGCCCAGAGGAGACGGACAGTATGAGGAAAGGATTTTGTTAATCCAGGGCAAGATTCATACCAGCCACACCAATCACACCGTATAACTTGTGATAAACTACCCAGTTATCAGTATGAAAAAACAACATAGCATCAGTGCAGGACCGATGCAACTATAACATAACCCTTATTGAAGCAATAACTATATACAAGTATTGCAGAAGTAGTCCGCACTTGGGACGGGCGCCCAGCATCATCTACGGACTACGAGAAAAAGATTTACCAGTAGGTTTAAAATCTTATTTTCTCTAACGTCCTAGAGGATGCTGGGGACTCCGTAAGGACCATGGGGATTATACCAATGCTCCAAAACGTGCGGGAGAGTGCGGATGACTCTGCAGCACCGATTGAGCAAACATGAGTTCCTCCTCAGCCAGGGTATCAAACTTATAGTATTTTGCAAAGGTGTGTGAACCCGACCAAGTAGCAGCTTGACACAGCTGTAGTGCCAAGACCCCTCGGGCAGCCGCCCAAGAAGAGCCCACTTTCCTCGTGGAATGGGCCTTGACCGATTTCAGTAACTGCAATCCAGCCATAGAATGCGCTTGCTGAATCGTGTTACAAATCCGGCGAGCAATAGCCTGCTTTGAAGCAGGGGCACCAATCTTGTTGGTTGCATACAGGACAAACAGCGCTTCAGTTTTCCTGACTCTAGCCGTCCTGGCCACGTAAATTTTCAAAGCCCTAACCACATCAAGTAACTCGGAATCCTCCAAGTCACGCGTAGCCACAGGCACCACAATAGGTTGGTTCATATGAAAAGATGAGACCACTTTTGGTAGGAATTGAGGACGGGTCTGCAATTCCGCTCTATCCACATGGAATACCAAATATGGGCTTTTATGTGACAAAGCCGCTAATTCCGACACTCGCCTAGCCGAAGCCAAGGCTAATAACATGACCACCTTCCATGTGAGATATTTTAACTCCACTGTTTTAAGTGGTTCAAACCAGTGTAATTTTAGAAAACTTAACACCACGTTAAGGTCCCAAGGTGCCACCGGAGGCACAAAAGGAGGCTGAATATGCAGCACTCCTTTTACAAAAGTCTGAACTTCTGGAAGAGAAGCCAATTCTTTTTGAAAGAAAATGGATAAGGCTGAAATCTGGACCTTAATAGAGCCTAATTTTAGGCCCAAATTCACTCCAGTTTGTAGGAAGTGAAGGAAACGGCCCAGATGGAATTCTTCCGTAGGAGCATTCCTGGCCTCACACCAAGAAACATAATTTCGCCATATACGGTGTAATGTTTTAACGTTACATCCTTCCTAGCCTTTATCAGCGTAGGGATGACCTCAACCGGAATGCTAGGATCCGGCATTCAACCGCCATGCCGTCAAATGCAGCTGCGGTAAGTCTTGGAACAGACAGGGCCCCTGATGCAACAGGTCCTGTCTTAGAGGGAGAGGCCACAGATCTTCTGTGAGCATTTCCTGCAGATCCGGATACCAGGTCCTCCGTGGCCAATCTGGAACAATGAGGATTGTTCTCACTCCTCTTTGTCTTATTATCCTCAACACCTTGGGTATGAGAGGAAGAGGAGGAAATACATAGACCGACCGGAACACCCACGGTGTCACTAGGGCGTCTACAGCTACTGCCTGAGGGTCTCTTGACCTTGCGCAATACCTCTGTAGCTTTTTGTTGAGCCAGGACGGCATCATGTCTATCTGTGGCAGTTCCCACCGACTTGTAATCTGTGCAAAGACTTCCTGATGAAGTCCCCACTCTCCCGGATGTAGGTCGTGTCTGCTGAGGATGTCTGCTTCCCAGTTGTCCACTCCCGGAATGAACACTGCTGACAGTGCGCTTGCGTGATTCTCCACCCAGCGAAGAATTCTGGTGGCTTGTGCCATCGCCACTCTGCTTCTTGTGCCGCCTTGGCGGTTTACATGAGCCACTGCGGTGACGTTGTCTGACTGGATCAGAACCGGTTGGTCGCAAAGTAAGGTCTCCGCTTGACGTAGGGCATTGTATATGGCCCTTAGTTCCAGGATGTTGATGTGAAGACAAGTCTCTTGACTTGACCAAAGACCTTGGAAATTTCTTCCCTGTGTGACTGCTCCCCAACCTTGGAGGCTTGCGTCTGTGGTCACCAGGATCCAGCCCTGAATGCTGAATCTGCGTCCCTCGAGAAGGTGAGCACTCTGCAGCCACCACAAGAGTGATACCCTGACCCTGGGGGACAGGGTGATCAACCAATGCATCTGTAAATGTGACCCGGACCACTTGTCCAGTAGGTCCCATTGGAAAGTCCTCGCATGGAACCTGCCGAATGGAATGGCCTCGTATGATGCCACCATCTTTCCCAGGACTCGAGTGCAGTGATGCACTGACACAAGTTTTGGTTTCAATAGGTTCCTGACAAGAGTCATGAGTTCCTGGGCCTTTTCTATCAGGAGATAAACCCTCTTCTGGTCTGTGTCCAGAATCATGCCCAAGAAAGACAGACGAGTAGTAGGAATCAACTGCGACTTCGGGATATTGAGAATCCAGCCGTGTTGCTGTAACACTTTCAGTGAAAGTGATACGCTGTTCAGCAACTGCTCTCTTGATCTCGCTTTTATGAGATCGCCCAAGTACGGGATAATTGTGACACCTTGCTTGCACAGGAGCACCATCATTTCCGCCATTACCTTGGTGAAAATTCTCAGGGCCATGGAGAGACCAAACAGCAACGTCTGAAATTGGAAATGACAGTCCTGTACCGCAAATCTGAGTTACGCCTGATGAGGTGGATAAATGGGGACATGAAGGTATGCATCCTGTACACAAATGCGGACAACAGGTGTCAAGCCGTGTGTTGCCTTTGTCAAGCTGTAATAAGTAGGGATAAGGACGTTAACCACCTCGGAACATCCTCCCTTATACGTCACCTGCAGCGCATTCATCATAAGTCAGTGACAAGTTCAAAAACTTTGGATGACAGCGGAAGCAGTCCACTAACCACTAAATCCCTTCCTCTTGTAACCAAGCTCCTGCAAACCACACCACCAACTCCCTCAGTGTCAATTTCCTCCTTAGACAGGAGAGCCAATAGTCCTGCAGGCCATGTCACTGGCAAGTCTGACGAGTCCTCTCCTGCCTGGGATTCCTCCGATGCATCCTTGAGTGTAACGCCTACTGCTGCTGGCGCTGCTGTTGTTGCTGCTGGGAGTCGATCGTCATCCCAGAGGGGAAGTCGGAAGACCACTTGTACTTCTTCCAGTAAGCAATTGACTGTCCAACAGTCCTTTGCGAGGAAGATGAAATATCACAGCAGTCATCCTGCTGCAAAGTGGATAACTCAGGTCTGGGTGGTGAGAAACGTGGTTCCGGTATCCATCGTTAATTTAGAGGCAACTAGAGACTTGATTGAGGTACTGTGTCCCCGGTACCAAATACCCTCTAGGTTCCATTTCTCTAGGCAGGCGATACCGAAAATGTACACAGACCTCAGAAAAAGAGTCACCAGTGTCCTAAAAAATGCAGTTGTACCCAATGTCCACTTGTCTGTGGTTAAGTGGAGCAGGGCAGACTCAGGACTATATGACTGTGACAGCCCACTGGGTAGATGTATTGCCTCCCGCAGCAAGAACAGCAGCGGCGGCACCAGTAGCAGCATCTCGCAATTGCCAACTCGTTCCTAGGCAGGCTACGCTTTGTATCACCGCTTTCCATAAGAGGCACACAGCTGACAACCACTTACGGAAACTGAGGAACATCATCGCAGAATGGCTTACCCCAATTGAACTCTCCTGGGGATTTGTGACATCGGACAACGCCACCAATATTGTGCGTGCATTACATCTGGGCAAATTCCAGCACGTCCCATGTTTTGCACATACATTGAACTTGGTGGTGCAGAATTATTTAAAAAACGACAGGGGCGTGCAAGAGATGCTGTCGGTGGCCCGAAGAATTGCGGGCCACTTTATGCCTTCAGCCACCGCATGCCGAAGACTGGAGCACCACCAAACATTCCTGAACCTGCCCTGCCATCATCTGAAGCAAGAGGTGGTAGCGAGGTGGAATTCAACCCTCTATATGCTTCAGAGGATGGAGGAGCAGCAAAAGGCCATTCAAGCCTATACATCTGCCCACGATATAGGCAAAGGAGGGGGAATGCACCTGACTCAAGCGCAGTGGAGAATGATTTCAACGTTGTGCAAGGTTCTGCAACCCTTTGAACTTTCCACACGTGAAGTCAGTTCAGACACTGCCAGCCTGAGTCAGGTCATTCCCCTCATCAGGCTTTTGCAGAAGAAGCTGGAGACATTGAAGGAGGAGCTAAAACAGAGCGATTCAACTAGGCATGTGGGACTTGTGGATGGAGACCTTAATTTGCTTAACCAGGATTCAATCTGTTGAAATCAGAGCACTACATTTTGGCCGCCGTGCTCGATCCTAGATTTAAAACCTACATTGTATCTCTCTTTCCGGCAGACACAAGTCTGCAGAGGTTCAAAGACCTGCTGGTGAGAAAATTGTCAAGTCAAGCGGAACGTGACCCGTCAACAGCTCCTCCTTCACATTCTCCCGCAACTGGGGGTGCGAGGAAAAGGCTAAGAATTCCGAGCCCACCCGTTGGCGGTGATGCAGGACAGTCTGGAGTGAGTGCTGACATCTGGTCCAGACTGAAGGACCTGGCAACGATTACTGACATGTCGTCTACTGTCACTGCATATGATTCTGTCACCTTTGAAAGAATGGTGGAGAAAAAGAGGCAATTTGGAGGCCCTTGCACAAACTGGCTTTATTCTACCTAAGTTGCCCTCCCTCCAGTGTGTACTCCGAAAGAGTGTTTAGTGCGGCCGCTCACCTTGTCAGCAATCGGCGTACAAGGTTACTTCCAGAAAATGTGGAGAAGATGATGATCATCAAAATTAATTATAATCAATTCCTTCGTGGAGACATTCACCAGCAATTGCCTCCAGAAAGTACACAGGGATCTGAGATGGTGGATTCCAGTGGGGACGAATTAATAATCTGTGAGGAGGGGGATGTACACAGTGAAAGGGGTGAGGAATCGGAGGATGATGAGGTGGACATCTTGCCTCTGTAGAGCCAGTTTGTGCAAGGAGAGATTGATTGATTCTTTTTTGGTGGGGGCCCAAACCAACCAGTCATTTCAGTTAGTCGTGTGGCAGACCCTGTCGCTGAAATGATGGGTTCGTCAATGTTTTTCTTTTCAATCTAAACCCCTGCAGTTTTCTGTAAGCATCTGCTTCGCAATGATGATCAACAAGTCACAAGGGAAAACACTCAGGGCTGGAGGCGTAGATCTTAGGACCAGCTGCTACAAGCATGGCAGAGGTGTCACTATCACTGGTGACACCCAGAGAGGCGGCGAGGGAGATTGTAATACAGTGCGCGCAGATAAGCAGCGCAATGGTAAAAAGGAGGCATGGTCTCATAGGTAGGGGCGTGACCTGAATCACCATTTTGTTGCTGCGGGTATCCCGGGGGTTGGGGGCTGTACCCGGGGACTAGTGTGTGGGTGGTGCTGGCTCCTGCACAGTGACAGAAACTGGGTGTTGCACATAATGTCACAGTAAAACACCCATATTCTGTCACTGAAGAAGAGCCGGCACTTTGGTGTCACCCCACTTGGCGGGTGACACTCGGGTGTGTGCCGCAACCCCGTTGTGATGCCACTGACCGATGGGAAGCTTTACGTGGCTTACCCATGTGTTAGTAGCCCCAAGCATCTTTTGTGTTAGTCCCTGAAGAAAAACTTCAAATATTGTTTACAATTTTGTAATCAATGGCCTAATTCAGTAAGGATTGCAAATTCTGCTAAGTAACAGAATTTGCAATCCTTTGGTTCGCATGCTGGGGCCACCCATCACAGGGCATGGCCACCCAGCATGCCGCCTCCCTTCTTGACCACGCTGAAATTGCAGTCTCAGTGCAGTTCAGCGTGATCATAAAAAATGGGTTAGCCTCCTGTTGGTGCAGACTGTACGTGTGCGCAGGAAGCCGCCACCATTTTTGTGATCGCAACGGCTGCATGTGATGTCATGCAGCCGCTCTGACCACGCCTCCTGTTTCTCCGTTGAAGCCCTGCCCCCGCACCGCTCCATCTCCGACTTTGAAATGGAGTGTTGCTAACCCCCCCCCCCCCCCCCCGCACCGATTGACAGTCACAGAAAATGCAGGCGCATGCGTATGCTCTTAGCAATTTTTGCAGTTGGATTGCTTATTGTGATTGCAATCCAACCTGAATCAGGCTCTATTACCTATCACAATGCACTGCAGGTAGTACAAAATGGGGTTAATATAGGAGAAAACCCCCCAGAGCTGTGCTCCTTAACTGTCCCTGGTGGCTAGTGGAGCGGCTGCCAAGTAATCAGTGTCCACGCCAGTGCGCACACGGCCCGCCCCCTACAGCCATGCTGGATCACGGTATAGTGTGGGCACAGAAGCCCCTTACCTCCCTTTCATCAGCGGCCTCGTGATCCCGGAGGGCGGTGTGTGTGTGACTGACCTTAGGAAGAAACCGGAGCCTCCGCTGCAGTGACCCAGCAACCAGGGCACGGGAGTATACTGCGCCGCTGGGAGTGATGGAGCTGCAGTAAAGATGTCTATTAGACCTAGCCTGCTGCAGCCCTTGTACATTCTTATAAAAAAAGTTCTTCTTTTCTTGTCAAAATTAATAGCTAAGTATAGGCTGCCTGAGGCAGCCCCCTGTTAAGTGTCCTGCTACTGAAGGCACCAACTACAAACTGAGCTCCCTGTTCATGGAAGCGAGGTTATAGAGCAGGGGGCGCTGAGCATCTTGGGAACAGTCAAAAGCTTTGAGCCTGTTGGTGCCTCAGATCAAGATCCTACTCTACACCACAATGTGAATCCTTGTGGAGTCCAGTGTACCCCACAGAAGAAATGAATGTGTCACACCCATTGGCAGCAACATTAGAATAGCTGCTGATGGGCACAATTGAGAAAGGAAGGGGGGAAAACATTTGAATCCAGCACATATATGTAATTTGAATATGTAATTTGTACCTTCCTACTTTAAAATGTAATGGATGAACCTCACCCTGTGAGAACTATCTTCATGTGTGACTCAGGCAGGGGTGATAGGGAGATAGTGGGCAGCAGATCACTGCCTCGCTGACAGCAGCACATCCCTGCTTCACTGACAGCAGCACATCCCTGCCTCATTGACAGCAGCACATACCTGCCTCACTTATAGCAGCACATCCCTGCCTCACTGGCAGCAGCAGATCACTGCATCACTGACAGCAGCACATCCCTGCCTCACTGGCAGCAGCAGATCCCTGCCTTACTGACAGCTGTATATAGGGCCTAATTCAGACCTGATCTCTGCTGTGCATATTCACACAACAGGAGATCAGGTCTGAAGTGTGTGTGTGTGTGCTGGTGCCGCAGTGCACCGGCACATGCCAGAGATGCGATCAGCATCTCTGCCCAGTGAGCGCCTCTGCCAACACATACTTATCTTGCATATGAGATCTCTTGATCATGAAGATAGTTCTCACAGGGTGAGGTTCATCCATTACATTTTAAAGTAGGAAGGTACAAATTACATATTCAAATTACATATATGTGCTGGATTCAAATGTTTTCCCCCCTTCCTTTCTCAATTGTGCCCATCAGCAGCTATTCTAATGTTGCTGCCAATGGGTGTGACACATTCATTTCTTCTGTGGGGTACACTGGACTCCACAAGGATTCACATTGGGGTGTAGAGTAGGATCTTGATCTGAGGCACCAACAGGCTCAAAGCTTTTGACTGTTCCCAAGATGCTCAGCGCCCCCTGCTCTATAACCTCGCTTCCATGAACAGGGAGCTCAGTTTGTAGTTGGTGCCTTCAGTAGCAGGACACTTAACAGGGGGCTGCCTCAGGCAGCCTATACTTAGCTATTAATTTTGACAAGAAAAGAAGAACTTTTTTTATAAGAATGTACAAGGGCTGCAGCAGGCTAGGTCTAATAGACATCTTTACTGCAGCTCCATCACTCCCAGCGGCGCAGTATACTCCCGTGCCCTGGTTGCTGGGTCACTGCAGCGGAGGCTCCGGTTTCTTCCTAAGGTCAGTCACACACACACCGCCCTCCGGGATCACGAGGCCGCTGATGAAAGGGAGGTAAGGGGCTTCTGTGCCCACACTATACCGTGATCCAGCGTGGCAGTAGGGGGCGGGCCGTGTGCGCACTGGCGTGGACACTGATTACTGGGCAGCCGCTCCACTAGCCAACAGGGACAGTTAAGGAGCACAGCTCTGGGGGTTTTTCTCCTATATTAACCCCATTTTGTACTACCTGCAGTGCATTGTGATAGGTAATAGAGCCTGATTCAGGTTGGATTGCAATCACAATAAGCAATCCAACTGCTAAAATTGCTAAGAGCATACGCATGCGCCTGCATTTTCTGTGACTGTCAATCGGTGCGGGGGGGGTCAGCAACACTCCATTTCAAAGTCGGAGATGGAGCGGTGCGGGGGCAGGGCTTCAACGGAGAAACAGGAGGCGTGGTCAGAGCGGCTGCATGACATCACATGCAGCCGTTGCGATCACAAAAATGGTGGCGGCTTCCTGCGCACACGTACAGTCTGCACCAACAGGAGGCTAACCCATTTTTTATGATCACGCTGAACTGCACTGAGACTGCAATTTCAGCGTGGTCAAGAAGGGAGGCGGCATGCTGGGTGGCCATGCCCTGTGATGGGTGGCCCCAGCATGCGAACCAAAGGATTGCAAATTCTGTTACTTAGCAGAATTTGCAATCCTTACTGAATTAGGCCATTGATTACAAAATTGTAAACAATATTTGAAGTTTTTCTTCAGGGACTAACACAAAAGATGCTTGGGGCTACTAACACATGGGTAAGCCACGTAAAGCTTCCCATGGGTCAGTGGCATCACAACGGGGTTGCGGCACACACCCGAGTGTCACCCGCCAAGTGGGGTGATACCAAAGTGCCGGCTCTTCTTCAGTGACAGAATATGGGTGTTTCACTGTGACATTACGTGCAACACCCAGTTTCTGTCACTGTGTAGGAGCCAGCACCACTCACACACTAGTCCCCGGGTACAGCCCCCAACCCCCGGGATACCCGCAGCAACAAAATGGTGATTCAGGAAACGCCCCTACCTATGAGACCATGCCTCCTTTTTACCATTGCGCTGCTTATCTGCGCGCACTGCATTACAATCTCCCTCGCCGCCTCTCTGGGTGTCATCAGTGATAGTGACACCTCTGCCATGCTTGTAGCAGCTGGTTCTAAGATCTACGCCTCCAGCCCTGAGTGTTTTCCCTTGTGACTTGTTGATCATCATAGCGAAGCAGATGCTTACAGAAAACTGCAGGGGCTTAGATTGAAAAGAAAAACATTGACGAACCCATCATTTCAGCGACAGGGTCTGCCACACGACTGACTGAAATGACTGGTTGGTTTGGGCCCCCACCAAAAAAAAATCAATCAATCTCTCCTTGCACAAACTGGCTCTACAGAGGCAAGATGTCCACCTCATCATCCTCCGATTCCTCACCCCTTTCACTGTGTACATCCCCCTCCTCACAGATTATTAATTCGTCCCCACTGGAATCCACCATCTCAGATCCCTGTTTACTTTCTGGAGGCAATTGCTGGTGAATGTCTCCACGGAGGAATTGATTATAATTAATTTTAATGATCATCATCTTCTCCACATTTTCTGGAAGTAACCTTGTACGCCGATTGCTGACAAGGTGAGCGGCCGCACTAAACACTCTTTCGGAGTACACACTGGAGGGAGGGCAATTTAGGTAGAATAAAGCCAGTTTGTGCAAGGGCCTCCAAATTGCCTCTTTTTCTCCACCATTCTTTCAAAGGTGACAGAATCATATGCAGTGACAGTAGACGACATGTCAGTAATCGTTGCCAGGTCCTTCAGTCTGGACCAGATGTCAGCACTCACTCCAGACTGCCCTGCATCACCGCCAGCGGGTGGGCTCGGAATTCTTAGCCTTTTCCTCGCACCCCCAGTTGCGGGAGAATGTGAAGGAGGAGCTGTTGACGGGTCACGTTCCGCTTGACTTGACAATTTTCTCACCAGCAGGTCTTTGAACCTCTGCAGACTTGTGTCTGCCGGAAAGAGAGATACAATGTAGGTTTTAAATCTAGGATCGAGCACGGCGGCCAAAATGTAGTGCTCTGATTTCAACAGATTGAATCCTGGTTAAGCAAATTAAGTGCTCCATCCACAAGTCCCACATGCCTAGTTGAATCGCTCTGTTTTAGCTCCTCCTTCAATGTCTCCAGCTTCTTCTGCAAAAGCCTGATGAGGGGAATGACCTGACTCAGGCTGGCAGTGTCTGAACTGACTTCACGTGTGGAAAGTTCAAAGGGTTGCAGAACCTTGCACAATGTTGAAATCATTCTCCACTGCGCTTGAGTCAGGTGCATTCCCCCTCCTTTGCCTATATCGTGGGCAGATGTATAGGCTTGAATGGCCTTTTGCTGCTCCTCCATCCTCTGAAGCATATAGAGGGTTGAATTCAACCTCGTTACCACCTCTTGCTTCAGATGATGGCAGGGCAGGTTCAGGAATGTTTGGTGGTGCTCCAGTCTTCGGCATGCGGTGGCTGAAGGCAGAAAGTGGCCCGCAATTCTTCGGGCCACCGACAGCATCTCTTGCACGCCCCTGTCGTTTTTTAAATAATTCTGCACCACCAAGTTCAATGTATGTGCAAAACATGGGACGTGCTGGAATTTGCCCAGATGTAATGCACGCACAATATTGGTGGCGTTGTCCGATGTCACAAATCCCCAGGAGAGTTCAATTGGGGTAAGCCATTCTGCGATGATGTTCCTCAGTTTCCGTAAGAGGTTGTCAGCTGTGTGCCTCTTATGGAAAGCGGTGATACAAAGCGTAGCCTGCCTAGGAACGAGTTGGCAATTGCGAGATGCTGCTACTGGTGCCGCCGCTGCTGTTCTTGCTGCGGGAGGCAATACATCTACCCAGTGGGCTGTCACAGTCATATAGTCCTGAGTCTGCCCTGCTCCACTTAACCACAGACAAGTGGACATTGGGTACAACTGCATTTTTTAGGACACTGGTGACTCTTTTTCTGAGGTCTGTGTACATTTTCGGTATCGCCTGCCTAGAGAAATGGAACCTAGAGGGTATTTGGTACCGGGGACACAGTACCTCAATCAAGTCTCTAGTTGCCTATAAATTAACGATGGATACCGGAACCACGTTTCTCACCACCCAGACCTGAGTTATCCGCTTTGCAGCAGGATGACTGCTGTGATATTTCATCTTCCTCGCAAAGGACTGTTGGACAGTCAATTGCTTACTGGAAGAAGTACAAGTGGTCTTCCGACTTCCCCTCTGGGATGACGATCGACTCCCAGCAGCAACAACAGCAGCGCCAGCAGCAGTAGGCGTTACACTCAAGGATGCATCGGAGGAATCCCAGGCAGGAGAGGACTCGTCAGACTTGCCAGTGACATGGCCTGCAGGACTATTGGCTCTCCTGTCTAAGGAGGAAATTGACACTGAGGGAGTTGGTGGTGTGGTTTGCAGGAGCTTGGTTACAAGAGGAAGGGATTTAGTGGTTAGTGGACTGCTTCCGCTGTCATCCAAAGTTTTTGAACTTGTCACTGACTTATGATGAATGCGCTGCAGGTGACGTATAAGGGAGGATGTTCCGAGGTGGTTAACATCCTTATCCCTACTTATTACAGCTTGACAAAGGCAACACACGGCTTGACACCTGTTGTCCGCATTTGTGTACAGCATGCATACCTTCATGTCCCCATTTATCCACCTCATCAGGCGTAACTCAGATTTGCGGTACAGGACTGTCATTGCCAATTTCAGACGTTGCTGTTTGGTCTCTCCATGGCACTGAGAATTTTCACCAAGGTAATGGCGGAAATGATGGTGCTCCTGTGCAAGCAAGGTGTCACAATTATCCCGTACTTGGGCGATCTCATAAAAGCGAGATCAAGAGAGCAGTTGCTGAACAGCGTATCACTTTCACTGAAAGTGTTACAGCAACACGGCTGGATTCTCAATATCCCGAAGTCGCAGTTGATTCCTACTACTCGTCTGTCTTTCTTGGGCATGATTCTGGACACAGACCAGAAGAGGGTTTATCTCCTGATAGAAAAGGCCCAGGAACTCATGACTCTTGTCAGGAACCTATTGAAACCAAAACTTGTGTCAGTGCATCACTGCACTCGAGTCCTGGGAAAGATGGTGGCATCATACGAGGCCATTCCATTCGGCAGGTTCCATGCAAGGACTTTCCAATGGGACCTACTGGACAAGTGGTCCGGGTCACATTTACAGATGCATTGGTTGATCACCCTGTCCCCCAGGGTCAGGGTATCACTCTTGTGGTGGCTGCAGAGTGCTCACCTTCTCGAGGGACGCAGATTCAGCATTCAGGGCTGGATCCTGGTGACCACAGACGCAAGCCTCCAAGGTTGGGGAGCAGTCACACAGGGAAGACATTTCCAAGGTCTTTGGTCAAGTCAAGAGACTTGTCTTCACATCAACATCCTGGAACTAAGGGCCATATACAATGCCCTACGTCAAGCGGAGACCTTACTTTGCGACCAACCGGTTCTGATCCAGTCAGACAACGTCACCGCAGTGGCTCATGTAAACCGCCAAGGCGGCACAAGAAGCAGAGTGGCGATGGCACAAGCCACCAGAATTCTTCGCTGGGTGGAGAATCACGCAAGCGCACTGTCAGCAGTGTTCATTCCGGGAGTGGACAACTGGGAAGCAGACATCCTCAGCAGACACGACCTACATCCGGGAGAGTGGGGATTTCATCAGGAAGTCTTTGCACAGATTACAAGTCGGTGGGAACTGCCACAGATAGACATGATGCCGTCCCGGCTCAACAAAAAGCTACAGAGGTATTGCGCAAGGTCAAGAGACCCTCAGGCAGTAGCTGTAGACGCCCTAGTGACACCGTGGGTGTTCCGGTCGGTCTATGTATTTCCTCCTCTTCCTCTCATACCCAAGGTGTTGAGGATAATAAGACAAAGAGGAGTGAGAACAATCCTCATTGTTCCAGATTGGCCACGGAGGACCTGGTATCCGGATCTGCAGGAAATGCTCACAGAAGATCTGTGGCCTCTCCCTCTAAGACAGGACCTGTTGCATCAGGGGCCCTGTCTGTTCCAAGACTTACCGCGGCTGCGTTTGACGGCATGGCGGTTGAATGCCGGATCCTAGCATTCCGGTTGAGGTCATCCCTACGCTGATAAAGGCTAGGAAGGATGTAACGTTAAAACATTACACCGTATATGGCGAAATTATGTTTCTTGGTGTGAGGCCAGGAATGCTCCTACGGAAGAATTCCATCTGGGCCGTTTCCTTCACTTCCTACAAACTGGAGTGAATTTGGGCCTAAAATTAGGCTCTATTAAGGTCCAGATTTCAGCCTTATCCATTTTCTTTCAAAAAGAATTGGCTTCTCTTCCAGAAAATCAGACTTTTGTAAAAGGAGTGCTGCATATTCAGCCTCCTTTTGTGCCTCCGGTGGCACCTTGGGACCTTAACGTGGTGTTAAGTTTTCTAAAATTACACTGGTTTGAACCACTTAAAACAGTGGAGTTAAAATATCTCACATGGAAGGTGGTCATGTTATTAGCCTTGGCTTCGGCTAGGCGAGTGTCGGAATTAGCGGCTTTGTCACATAAAAGCCCATATTTGGTATTCCATGTGGATAGAGCGGAATTGCAGACCCGTCCTCAATTCCTACCAAAAGTGGTCTCATCTTTTCATATGAACCAACCTATTGTGGTGCCTGTGGCTACGCGTGACTTGGAGGATTCCGAGTTACTTGATGTGGTTAGGGCTTTGAAAATTTACGTGGCCAGGACGGCTAGAGTCAGGAAAACTGAAGCGCTGTTTGTCCTGTATGCAACCAACAAGATTGGTGCCCCTGCTTCAAAGCAGGCTATTGCTCGCCGGATTTGTAACACGATTCAGCAAGCGCATTCTATGGCTGGATTGCAGTTACTGAAATCGGTCAAGGCCCATTCCACGAGGAAAGTGGGCTCTTCTTGGGCGGCTGCCCGAGGGGTCTCGGCACTACAGCTGTGTCAAGCTGCTACTTGGTCGGGTTCACACACCTTTGCAAAATACTATAAGTTTGATACCCTGGCTGAGGAGGAACTCATGTTTGCTCAATCGGTGCTGCAGAGTCATCCGCACTCTCCCGCCCGTTTTGGAGCATTGGTATAATCCCCATGGTCCTTACGGAGTCCCCAGCATTCTCTAGGACGTTAGAGAAAATAAGATTTTAAACCTACTGGTAAATCTTTTTCTCGTAGTCCGTAGAGGATGCTGGGCGCCCGTCCCAAGTGCGGACTACTTCTGCAATACTTGTATATAGTTATTGCTTCAATAAGGGTTATGTTATATTTGCATCGGTCCTGCACTGATGCTATGTTGTTTTTTCATACTGATAACTGGGTAGTTTATCACAAGTTATACGGTGTGATTGGTGTGGCTGGTATGAATCTTGCCCTGGATTAACAAAATCCTTTCCTCATACTGTCCGTCTCCTCTGGGCACAGTTTCTCTAACTGTGGCATAGAGGGAGGAGCCGTGCACACCCAGAACTAAAGTCTTTCTTAAAGTGCCCATGTCTCCTGTGGAGCCCGTCTATCCCCATGGTCCTTACGGAGTCCCCAGCATCCTCTACGGACTACGAGAAAAAGATTTACCGGTAGGTTCAAAATCTTATTTTCTACTTTATTCTTTTCTATCCTAGTTTATTACGACCAACTCTCATCCAAGGAGTTTGATATTCTACTACCTGCATGCAATTTAAATTGCTTAAATTGTTTATATGGTTGATTTGTCCTTCACAATCCATAATCTGCAACTTGGATGTACTTGTGTCATTGAAAATCTTATAATAAAAATGTATATACAGATACTCAACCTGTATATTGAAAAAAAAAAAAAGTTATAAGACATATGCATTCAATATTTGAAGAAACAAAATAAAATAAAGCTATCTATTGGGTTTCACAAACAAGCACATTGGAAGACTTGACTACTGTTAAAAGACATGCATTACATGGTATAGAGCCACAAACCACAATGTAGTAAAATAAAACCAAACTTACATGTGTATCAAACCTATGTGAGGCTTACATTGATAGTGCAAGATCAACACTCTATCAACTGTGCAAACTAGACTGCACATAAATGCCATAAAATTTATCTGAGATTTTAGTAAATCAGGCCCGTTGCTGTCCGGGTCACGCAGCCGTCACGGCCCGCCCCCATACGGTCCGGTCATGTCTGCGTTGTCCTGACTGTGCCCCCAAAATGGCGGCACAACGCCGCTGGCCCGACTCCTCCTGCCTAGTGACCGCCTCTGCCTGTCAATCAGGCAGAGGCGCTCACTGGGCAGAGATGCTGATCGCATCTCTGGCATGTGCCGGTGCACTGCGGCACCAGCACACACGCACTTCAGACCTGATCTCCTGTTGTGTGAATATGCACAGCAGGGATCAGGTCTGAATATACAGCTGTCAGTAAGGCAGGGATGTGCTGCTGCCAGTGAGGCAGGGATGTGCTGCTGGTAGTGAAGCAGTGATGTGCTGCTGTCAGCGAAGCAGTGCTGTGCTGCTGTCAGCGAGACAGGGATGTGCTGCTGTCAGCGAGGCAGGGATGTGCTGCTGTCAGCGAAGCAGGGATGTGCTGCTGTCAGCGAAGCAGGGATGTGCTGCTGTCAGCGAGGCAGGGATGTGCTGCTGTCAGCGAGGCAGGGATGTGCTGCTGTCAGCGAGGCAGGGATGTGCTGCTATAAGTGAGGTAGGGATGTGCTGCTGTCATTGAAGCAGGAATGTGCTGCTGCAGTGAGGCAGAGATATGCAGCCCACTATCTCCCTATCACCCCTGCCTGAGTCACACACTTTCCCTGTCACCCCTGCCTCAGTTACCCACTATCTCCCAGTCACCGCTGCCTCAGTCAACCACTATATCTGCGATCCCTGCCTCAGTCACCCACTATACCAGTCACCCCTGCTTTAGTCACCCACTGTCACCCTATCACCCCTGCTTCAGTCACCCACTATCCCTGTCAACCCTGCCTCAGTCACCCACTATCTCCCAGTCACCCCTGCCTCAGTCAGCCACTATCCCTGTCACCCCTGCCTCAGTCTCTTACTGTCCCTGTCACCCCTGCCACAGTCATCCACTATCTCCCTATCACCCCTGCCTTAGTCATTTATTATACCTGTCACCCACTTTCTTCCCATACTTACCCAACCCCTTCCTATCACCCCTCCCTCAGTAACCCACTATCTCCCTGTCACCCACTATCTCCCAGTCATCCCTGCCTCAGTCACCTACTGACACCAGTGCAGACATTTCTGCTGCGGCCTCTCCACTCTCCAGCGTGAACGTCCTGACGACTGAGGAAATCCGCTTCCTAGTTGAGGACTCCGGAAATGAACACTGCCGATATTGCTGTCAGATGACTTTCTACCCAACGGAGGATTTTTGATACTTCCAGCTTTGCCATGCAGTTTCGAGTGCCGCCTTGATGATTTGTGTACACTACCGTGGTGGCGTTGTCAGATTGTACTTGAACAGGCCTGTTCTGTACTAGAGGCAGGGCCAGTGTCAATTAATTGAACACTGCCTGCAATTCCAGAATGTATATCAGGAGGAGAGATTCCTCCCTGGTCCACTGACCCTGGAGAAAGTGTTGCTCCAACACCATGGCCCAGCCCAAAAGACTGGCATCCATTGTCAGGAGGACACAGTTGGAGATCCAGAAGGGATGGTCCCTGCTCAACTGTTGGACCTGTAGCCTCCAGCTCAGTGTCAGACGAACCTCCGGAGTCAAGGAGATCATTTGAGACATCATCCGATGAGGCAGGCCGTCCCACTTGGAGAGGATTAACCTCTGCAGAGGGCGGTAATGAAATTGAGCGTACTCTACCATATCGAAAGCCGACACCATGAGGTCTAGTACTTGCATCGCCATGTGTATCAACACTCTTGGGCGAGAGAGGACGATACTGTCCTGAATTTTCAGGACTTTCTCTGGAGACAGAAACAATTGTTGGCTGTGTGTGTCCAGCAGTGCCCCTAGGTGCACAATGTTCCGAGCAGGGACCAGCGAGGACTTTTTTCAGTTGATGAGCCACCCGTGGACTTTTAGGAATTGGACCGCCAGTTCCAGATAACTGTGGAGAACCTCTTGGGAGTTCACCAGGATCAGCAAGTCGTCCAGATTTGGCAGGATCCTGATTCTCTGATGGTGAAGGGTCGTCATCACGGCCATGACCTTGGTGAATATCCGAGGTGCCGTGGCCAAACCAGAAGGCAGGACTTGAAATCCAAAAACAAACCAGGCACAACACTGCTTAGCTTCCATCATCAGATGAGATTGGACCAGTGGCGTAACTACTGCCCCCGCAGTCCTCGCGGTGGCTTGGGGGCGAGGGGCTGCGGGGGCGCCACTGATTTACAGCAGACTGACATGCGGACGAGCGTCCGCATGTCAGTCTGCAGTCTCCTTCCCTCCGCCGCTTTTTGGAGGGACACGGAGGGCACACAGCGCGCCTCCCTGTGTCCCTCCTGCTGCATCATCTCCGGCGGCCGCGGGTCTAATAGGGGGAAGTGCCGTCCGTGAGCTCTAATTGGCTCACGAACCAGCACTTCCCCCTATTAGACCCGCGGCCGCCGGAGATGATGCAGCAGGAGGGACACAGGAGAGACGAGCTGTGCTCTCCGTGTCCCTCCAAAAAGCGACGGCGGGGGGGGGGGGTAAATATCTGGCACTGGGGGCATATATGGCACGGGGGGGGGGAGGGAGGAATATCTGGCACTGGGGCATTTCTGGCACTAGGGGGAATATCTGGCACTGGGGGCATATCTGGCACTGGGGGGGATATCTGGCACTGGGGCATATATGGCACTGGGGGGGAATATCTGGCACTGGGGGCATATATGGCACTGGGGGGGGTATCTGGCACTGGGGGCATATATGGCACGGGGGGCATATATGGCACTGGGGGGAATATCTGGCACTGGGGGCATATATGGCACTGGGGGGGAATATCTGGCACTGGGGGCATATGTGTACCTGGCACATGGGGGGGACGACTATATTTGGCACTGGGGCATGTAAGTACCTGGCACCGTGGGGGAATATCTGGCACTGGGGACATATGTGGCACTGGGAGCACAGCCCTAGCAACAAGGACTACCTCCTAGCAACGAGCATGACACCCAGTGCATGAAACATCTGGCAACGAGCATGACACCCAGTGCATGAAACACCTGGCAACGAGCATGACACCCAGTGCATGAAACCCCTGGCAACGAGCATGACACCCTGAGCATGAAAACCCCTGGCACCGTGCATGGAACCAAGAGCATGAAACCCCTGGCAACGAGCATGACACCCAGTGCATGAAACCCCTGACAACGAGCAGGTAATTGAAAAGTAATTAGAAGCCTTACTGTAGGACTTAATGTGTAATGGGCATTACGGTGTGTGGCATAATGTATCACGGACATTGCGGTGTGTGTCATAATGTGTCGCAGGCATTACGGTGTATGGTATACTATATCGCGGGCATTGTGATATGTGGTATAATGTCTCAGGGTCATTGCAGTGTGTGGCATAATGTATCACGGACATTGCGGTGTGTGTCATAATGTGTCAGGCATTACGGTGTGTGGTATACTATATCACGGGCATTGTGGTATGTGGTATAATGTCTCAGGGTCATTGCAGTGTGGCATAATACATAACGGGCATTGCGATGTGTGGCATAGGGTATAACGGGCAGGGCATTGCGGTATGTGTCACAGGCATTACGGTGTATGGTATACTATATCACGGGCATTGTGGTATAATGTCTCAAGGTCATTGCAGTGTGTGGCATAATGTGTCACAGGCATTGTATGTGCTATAATGTATTGGGCATTGCAGTGTGTGGCATAATGTATCACGGACATTGCGGTGTGTGTCATAATGTGTCACAGACATTGTATGTGCTATAATGTATCAGGGGCATTGCAGTGTGAAGCATAATGTATAACGGGCATTGCGATTCCTGTCATAATGTGTCACAGGCATTACGGTGTGTGGCATAATGTGTCACAGACATTACGGTGTGTGGCATAATGTGTCGGGGGCATTACAGTGTGTGCATATTGTGTCGTGCATTATTGTGTGCGGCATAATGTCTAAGGGCCATTGCAGTATGTGGCATAATGTATACTGGGCATTACTATAAGGAGGAAAAATGACAAATAATGTAAGGGGCATGAATCAGGATTATTTTTCTTTCCTGTGGTGGCAAACGTATGGGCGTGCAGGTTGCAAAACTGGGGTATAAGGTAGTCTTTTCCTGCAATGCCACGCCCCTTTATGCGAAACCACGCCCACTCCAACAAAACCACGCCCCTTTTTTGACGCGCGCGCCTTAGGCGCGCGCATATTTATCCCTTTCTTGCTCCCAATTATGGAGCATGAAGGGGGGGGGGGGGGCGCCGAAGAATTTTTTGGCTTGGGGGAGAAAAATTTCTAGTTACGCCACTGGATTGGACATATCCAGTGTGATGCGGCTGTAGATGATTTTTGCTGTTTCTAACTTCTACATCAATGAATAAGTTTCAAAATAGAATGCATCAAGAGAACGGTGTTGGTAGTATAAAACTACCTACAGCACCTGGTATTCCCAGGTGGTCTCACATCCAAGAACAAACCAGGCCTAAGATCAGGTGATATTGGGCATATACAGTGTGGTGTGGCTGTAGATGAGCTTAGTGGTTTCTGTTAGAGTTCTACTTCTAACTACTCGTACATAAATGAATAAGCGGACGATTTATTAAACCTGGTGAAATGATAATTTGCATGGTGATAAAGTACCAGCCAATCAGCTCCTAATTGCCATGTCACAGGCTGGGTTTGAAAAATGACAGTTAGGAGCTGACTGGCTGGTACTTTATCACCTTGCACTTTATCAGTTCCCCAGGCTTAATAGATCTGCCCCAATGTTTCAAAATGGAATGCATCAAGAGAACGGTGTTGGTTTTGTAAAAATACACACAGCTCCTGGTATTTCCTGGTGGTCTCCCATCCAAGTACTAAAACCAGGACCAACACTGCTCAGCTTCCATGATCAGGAGAGATTGGGCAAATCCAGTGTGCTGTGGCTGTAGATGAGCTCGTGGTTTCTGTTAGAGCTCTTCTACTTCTAACTTCTGGTACATAAAAGAATATGTGTAAA
Organism: Pseudophryne corroboree; assembly: GCF_028390025.1. Classification (NCBI taxonomy): domain Eukaryota; kingdom Metazoa; phylum Chordata; class Amphibia; order Anura; family Myobatrachidae; genus Pseudophryne; species Pseudophryne corroboree. Next base: position 40,264 of record NW_026970042.1, on the reverse strand, counting down.
AATTAAATGTACAGTACCAAGAAAAGGGTGTTGGTAGTTTAAAAACACCTAAAGAATCTGATAATACATGGATGGGAGACTGCTTGGTAGTAACAAAGTCCAATACTGCTTTGCTTCAAAGATCAAATGAGATTGGGCATATCCAGTGTGGTGTGGCTTTAGATAAGCTTTGTGGTTTCTGTTAGAGCTCTTCTACTTCTAACTACTGGTACATTAATGAATATGTATAAGGTTGTAGTTTATCCAATATCCCTTTACTACCTTACCTCCCCCCCCCCTCCCCTCCCCTCCCCTCCTTATAGCTTCCTTTGTTCTCTCCTCCTCGTATGTGCGTTATTTGTTTTCTCATACGTCCTAGAGGATGCTGGGATCACATTAAGAACCATGGGGTATAGACGGGATCCGCAGGAGACATGGGCACTTTAAGACTTTCAAAGGGTGTGAACTGTCTCCTCCCTCTATACCCCTCCTCCAGACTCCAGTTTTAGAATTGTGCCCAGTGAGACTGGATGCACTACAGGGGAGCTCTACTGAGTTTCTCTGAAAAGACTTATGTTAGTTTTTCTTATTTTCAGGGAGGCTGCTGGCAACAGTCTCCCTGCTTCGTGGAACTTAGGGGAGAGAAGTATGACCAACTTCTAGTGAGTTCAATGGCTCTGCTTCTGGCTGACAGGACACCATTAGCTCCTGAGGGTGCTGATCGCTGGGTACGCCTAGATGCCCACTCCCGTAGCCTGCCATCACCCCCTTACAGAGCCAGAAGTCAGAAGACAGGCGAGTAGCAGAAGAACAGAAGACTTCTTCTCCAGTGATGGCATTCTGAGGTACCACGCAGCGAGCGGAATGCTGTGCGCCATGCTTCCACACAAATACAGGCACTGCAGGGTGCAGGGCATGTGGGTGGGTGGGGGGGGGCACCCTGGGCAGCATAAATTCCTCACAAAAGGCTGGCAAAAGTGGACATTAGTGCCTGGGCACTGTCCTTACCCCGCCAGCGTAATTAATTATTTGTTTCTGAGCGGGACAGAAGCGTGCCATTACAGCGGCGGGGCTTCTTCCTCACCTCACCAGCACATCTATAGAGCGTTACAAGTCTATCACTATAGAGTTTATTATTTCCCAGACTGTGTACTTTTGGCGCTGGGTTGTGAGCTGAAAAATCCTCTCTGTCCCTCTGACAGATTTACTGTAGGTCTATCCCCCATAAGCCGATGTGTCTGTGGGTACTTGGTACATGTGTGTCAACATGTCGGTGGCTGAATGTTTTTCCCAAGAGGAAACTATATTAGGAATGCAGACATATGATGGTGGCCCTGTTGGCACCACCAATAACTGACTGGGTGAAAGTTTCAATAATATCAGAGTGAGGTTGGATAAATCTGTGTCCCAGACACAGACGTAGAGAATAGATGTGATGTTCATGGCTATGCTTCTTTTCCCTCAGGCCCGCAAAAATGTTACTACACACTGATACTGACTCGGATACTGATTCCTATGTCGACCATAATATTTCCTGATTAGATCCAATATTGGCAAGGAGCATTCAGTACATGATTGTGGATATTAAGGACATATTAACATCACTGAGGACCCTGCTGTTCCTGACAAAGGGGTCTATATGTATGTATATATAGATATATAATGAAAGCTGATGTAACGTTTCTCCATCTCTGTTTGAGAAAGTCTGGGCCAGCTCGACAAGATGGCTTCAAATCCCCAAAAGGTTTCCGATTGTTTATTCATTTCCTGCTGCGGACAGAATAAAGTGGGAGTCACCCCCTGTTCTGCATGGGGCCCTGTCACAAATCCAGCGGATCGTATGCAGGAAGCTACATTATTTCTAGTTATGTAACCACGGGTACATTACTTAGACCTGCCATTACATGCGCATGGGTGAGTAGTAGTATTCAAGAATTGGTCGAATACCTTGTCTTCCGATATAGATATCTTGGAGAGATGGGATAATCCTTACGTTGGATCATATCAAGGACACTGCAGCATACTTACGACTGCAAGGGATATAGGACTCTTGAGTTCACGGGCCAATTTCATGGCAGTCTCGGATAGGAGGGCATTGTGGATTCACCAAGGGAATGCTGATGCTGACTCCAAGAAGAAAGGGAGTCTCTTCCCTATGAAGGTGAAGCCTTGTTTGGTGACTGCCTAGTTAATTTGATCTCGGCAGCTCCCGCAGGTAAGTCAACCTTCTTGCCCTATGTTCCCTCTCAACGGATGAAGACGCATCATTGTCTAACGCAGTCATTTTGTCCCAATAGATATGCAAGAAGTTAAGATTCCCCTTTCTTTGCAGGTAGAGGAAGGAGAAGAGGGAAGAGGTCTGTAGCCTCTTCAAGATCGCAGGAGCAGAGATCGTCCTCTGCTTCTGCCAAATCCACTGCATGACGCTGGGGCTCTCTTGCAGGAGCCCACACCAGTGGGGGCACGTCTAAAACACTTCAGTCAGTTCTGGATTAATTTGGACCTGGACTCGTGGGTTTTACAAATAGTGTCACAAGGGTACAAACTGGGGTTTCAAGACGTTCCCCCTCACCGATTGTTCAAATCGGCCTTAGTCAGCAGGGAGAAGGTTTTTATTCAAGCCTCTTCGTGCTCCCGAAGCCGGACGGCTCAGTCAGACCAATCTTAAATCTGAAATCCCTCAATTTCTACCTAAAGAAATTCAATTTCAAGATGGAATCTCTCAGGGTAGGGATCTCCAGTCCGGAGGAAGGAGATTTCATGGTTTTGGTAGACATAAGGATGCCTAATTACATGTTCCCGTTTAGCCACTGCATCAAGCTACCTGAGGTTTGCAATTCAGGATTGTCATTACCAATTTCAGACGTTGCCGTTTGGTCTGTCCACGGCTCCGAGGATTTTCACCAGGGTGATGGTGGAAATGATGGTTCTCCTTCGCAAGCAAGGAGTCACAATTATGCCGTACTTGGATGATCTCCTGATAAAGGCGAGATCCAGGGACCAGTTGGTGCAAAACATCTACTCTCCCTGACAGTTCTTCAACAACATGGTTGGCTCCTAAACTTGCCAAAATCGCAGTTGGTCCCAATGACGCGGTTGTTGTTTTTGGGAGTCATACTGTTAGGCGCCGGGGTCCGCTTGATGGTCTGCGCGGCCCGGCGCCTAGCAACTAGAGACGCCGTGCACGTACAGCCGCCGGCTCCCTAGCAACGCTAGACGCCGGGCGCGCTGAGCCGCACGGACCCTAGCAACGGGGACGCCACTGGCGGACCGCGTTCCCCGTTGCTAGGCTTTAGGAAATTAAGATATTCACCTGCTCTCTGGCCGTGCAGCAAGGCAGCTGCACGGCATTTATTCTAATCAGCCTTTAGCAGCTGATTGGAGGACTCCTTGTTAAATACACTCCCAGGGCTTCTCACAGACGCCGGTAATAGCTTCCTGCATGCTGCCTTTGTTTGCTGAGAGTCTGTTTCCAGTCCTGCTGTATCCGGTCATTCCAGTCCGCAGAAGTCCGGTATTCGGGAGTTGTCATCTCATCCCAAGAGGTCGTTTGGTTCCCTGGAGTCCTGACTGATCACCGTTTTATATCCAGTGGTGTTCGTGAGTTGCGGCTCTGCCGTGTGTTGCGGCTCAGCCGCTTTACCTTTTATATTTTGTGTTTGGAGCATTTGCGGAGGGTTCCGCTTCCACAAGTCCTCTCTGGTACTTGGCGGTGCCGGGTAGGAGAATTGGACAAGTGGATATTTTGGTTGTCCTTTTTCCTGGCGGTTTCTCCGCACATATTATAGTTTTGAGTTTGCTTAGCCCCTGGCCTGGTTGTTTAGTTAGAGGGCCTCTTGTTATCACCCTGTCTCGGGTTTCCCTTTGTCTCTCATTAAGACCGGGGGGCATCGAAGTTGGGCAGACATAATCCGCCCTTCAAACGCGGCTGCCAAGGGCTCAAGAAACCATAGTCTCGCAGGGGATTTCTGACAACACGGGTAAGACAACAGAGTTAGGGCGCCAGGGGCTATTTTCCTGTCCTGCTCCCTTCCCCAGCATTCCGTTCCAGTGCTCCAGTCCTTGCCATAAGATCTTCTCTGACCAGAGTGCTGGAATCATAACATTATTACCGGCCATACCAAAACTTAAAATTAAACGGGGTTTAATTTTTTCTCATTCAGTTTTGTGAGAGTTTATCGGCCTCATGAATCCAACAGGTTTAGTGCCAAATCCTGGTCAGCTCTTAGTCAGCCAGATTCAAGAACTTACTCAGATGGTTCAGGATCTTTCTCTTCGGGTGAAGTCGCAGGAAGATCTTTTGCGAGCTTCCCCAAGGGTAGTCCCTGAACCAAAGATGCATTTGCCTGACCGTTTTTCTGGTGATAGAAAAGAGTTTTTTAATTTTAAAGAATCCTGTAAACTTTATTTTCGTTTAAGACCGACTTCCTCGGGTACTGAATCTCAGCGGGTCGGGTTTATTATTTCTTTGCTCCAGGGGGATCCTCAGACCTGGGCATTTGGTTTAAGAGCAGAGGATCCGGCATTGTTGTCAGTTGACGCTTTTTTTGAGTCTTTAGGGCTCTTGTATGATGACCCTGATAGAGAGGCGTCCGCTGAAAGTCAGTTGCGCGCTCTCAGACAGGGTAGAAATCCTGCAGAGGTTTATTGTACGGAGTTTCGCCGTTGGTCGAACGACTGTGGCTGGAATGACCCAGCCCTGCGCAGTCAGTTTCGCCTCGGCTTATCAGAGTCTATAAAAGACAGTCTCCTTCAGTACCCCGCTCCTGAGACTCTCGATAAACTCATGGAGCTTTCTATTAAGACTGATCGTCGTCTCAGAGAGCGGAGGGCTGAAAAAGGAGCACCTGTAAGGTCAAGTCCGTGTGTAAATTCCATTCCTGAAGACGTAGAGGAGACCATGCAGATGGGTCTCTCCCGGCTGTCTCCTGAAGAAAGAGCCAGAAGGCAAAATTCTGGTCTTTGTCTGTACTGTGGGGGTAAGGGACATTTTGCTCGTAATTGTCCGAACAAGTCGGGAAACGCTTTGACCAGGTGAATTGTGAGGGGGTTCACCTAGGTCTGCAGCTTATCTCCTCGAATAACTCCCTTTTAGTCCCAGTTAAAGTTTCCTTTGGCAGCCTCAGTTCTTCGGTGTCGGCTTTTGTTGACAGTGGAGCTGCAGGAAACTTTATGGATTTAACTTGGGCTAAGGCCTTAGGCATTCCTCAGTTACCTTTGGGTAGGTGTGTCACCATGCATGGCTTAGATGGGAGTCCGCTGTCTAATGGGATTATTTCTCTCCGTACACCCCCTGCACTACTTACAGTAGGAGCTCTACATTCCGAGAAAATCGAGTTCTTTCTTACATATTGCCCAGCAGTTCCAGTTGTTCTGGGTCACCCTTGGCTGGCCTTTCATAATCCCACCATTGATTGGCGGTCGGGGGAGATTTCACATTGGGGTACTTTTTGTGATAAGGAATGTATCACGTTTCCAGTCAGAGTAGCAGCTATCATTCCAGAACTCATTCCGGTGGAATACCAGGAGTTTGCTGATGTTTTCTCCAAAGGCAATGCGGACATTCTGCCTCCCCATCGGCCTTATGATTGTGCTATTGAGTTAATTCCTGGTGCCGCATTGCCAAAGGGAAGATTATATGCATTATCCGGGCCAGAAACTGCGGCTATGAATGATTATGTAAAGGAGAGCCTTGAGAAAGGATTTATTAGACCATCAAAATCTCCTTTAAGTGCAGGCTTCTTCTTTGTGGAGAAAAAGGATGGCTCGCTTAGACCTTGCATTGATTTTAGAGCCCTGAATAAGATCTCAGTTAAAAACACCTATCCTTTGCCGTTGATTTCTGTACTCTTTGATCAGTTACGTTCTGCTGTGATTTTTTCTAAAATTGACCTTAGAGGAGCGTACAACCTCATCCGAATTAAATCTGGAGATGAGTGGAAAACGGCCTTCAGTACTCAGTCGGGTCACTACGAATACCTGGTGATGCCGTTCGGCCTGTCCAATGCTCCGGCAGTTTTTCAAGACCTCATTAACGATGTGCTCCGTGACTTCCTAGGGAAATTCGTGGTCGTTTACTTAGACGACATCCTGATTTTTTCTAAATCAATGGAACAACATGTTACCCAGGTGCGTCTGGTTCTTCAAAAGTTATGTGAGAATCATTTATATGCCAAGCTGGAGAAGTGTGAGTTTCATGTCACGGAAGTATCTTTTTTAGGGTACATAATTTCCCCTCAGGGATTTTCCATGGAACCAAAGAAACTCCAGGCCATCCTTAGTTGGGCGCAACCCACCAATTTAAAAGCAATTAAGCGTTTTTTAGGGTTTGCGAATTATTATAGGAGGTTCATTCATTCTTTTTCTGACCTGGTTGCTCCCATTGTAGCTCTGACAAAGAAAGGAGCGGATCCTACCAACTGGTCGCATGAAGCTGAGTTGTCCTTCCGGGCCTTGAAACAAGCCTTTGTCTCGGCTCCAGTCCTCAGACATCCTAATCCGGAATTGCCCTTTGTGGTGGAGGTTGATGCCTTGGAGGTTGGAGTGGGGGCTATCCTTTCTCAAAAGGATCCGGAGTCTCTGGAGTTACATCCTTGTGCCTTTATGTCCAGGAAATTCTCCTCCGCTGAATCCAACTATGACGTTGGTAATCGGGAGTTACTGGCGGTAAAATGGGCTTTCGAGGAGTGGAGGCATTGGCTGGAGGGAGCAAAACATACTATTTCGGTATTGACTGACCATAAGAACCTGCAATACATTGAATCGGCTAAGCGGCTTAATGCCCGGCAGGCACGTTGGGCATTATTTTTTACGCGTTTCAAATTTATAATCACTTTCAGGCCTGGTTCCAAGAATACTAAGGCTGATGCCCTGTCACATAGCTTTCTTCCGGTTCACAATAACAATCCTGTTACCCCCATACTTCCATCTTCGGTCATCTGGGCGGGCCTCACACAAGATTTATTTACCCAGTTAAAACAGCTTCAACACCAAGCTCCTAGAATTACTCCTGCTGGTCGTCTTTACGTCCCTGAGTTTTTGAGAGTTACTGTTTTAACGGAATTCCATGATAACAAAGTTTCAGGGCATCCAGGAGTCTCTAAGACATTGGAGTTAGTCTCTCGCTCAGTATGGTGGCCTGGTCTTTCTAAAGACGTCAAGGAATTTGTTTATTCATGTCAGGTTTGTGCACAGCATAAGGTTCCCCGTTCCTTGCCCATCGGGCAACTTATGCCCTTAAATGTTCCTCTCAGGCCATGGTCTCATATTTCTATGGATTTTGTGGTTGACCTTCCCCTTTCAGCCGGATTCCAAGTCATATGGGTGGTAGTGGACCGTTTTAGTAAAATGGCTCATTTTATTGCTCTTCCCCGATTGCCTTCTGCCCAAGGGTTGGCAGTTTTGTTTCTCCGCCATGTATTCAGGCTTCATGGGTTGCCTACTGATATTGTTTCTGATCGGGGTCCACAATTCATCGCACAATTCTGGAAATGTTTTTGTGCCTCATTGAAGATGAAATTGTCGTTAACATCCGGTTACCACCCACAATCCAACGGGCAAACCGAACGAGTTAACCAATCATTGAAACAATATTTGCGCTTGTATTCAGCCAAACTCCAGAATGATTGGTCCGAGTTTCTTCCGTTGGCTGAATTTGCTTACAATAATTCTTGTCATTCCTCCACTAAAGAGTCTCCATTCTTTTCAGTTTTTGGTTTTCACCCCAGAGCTAATTCTTTTTTTCATCATTCCTCAGTCTCCTCGCTTACCTTAACCTCCCATCTCAGAGCCATTTGGAAAAAGGTGCACCTTGCTCTCAGAAAAGCGGCCTTTCGAGAGAAGAAATTTTCTGACAGGCTCCGACGTCCTTGCACTTTTAAGGTGGGAGATAGGGTGTGGTTGTCGACTCGCAACATCAGGCTTCGACAATCCTCAGCTAGACTGGGACCCAAATTTATTGGGCCATTTCTTATTATTAAAAGAGTCAACCCAGTTGCCTTTCGGTTACGTTTACCAAGATCTCTCCGGATTGGAAATACGTTTCATTGTTCCCTGTTGAAACAATACGTTTCTTCCAGTAGATTTCCTCGGAAGATCTCTCAGGGTAGATCTCCAGTAGATGTACAGGGACAACAGGAGTTCTTGGTAGAGAAGGTTCTCGATTCCAAATTGTCCCGGGATCGGCTGTATTTTCTGGTTCACTGGAAAGGCTATGGTCCGGAGGAAAGGTCTTGGGTCCTGGATAAGGATCTTCATGCCCCGAGGCTCAAGAGGGCATTTTTTCGGGAATTTCCTCAGAAACCTGGCTTTAGGGGTTCCTTGACCCCTCCTCAAGGGGGGGGTACTGTTTGGCGCCGGGGTCCGCTTGATGGTCTGCGCGGCCCGGCGCCTAGCAACTAGAGATGCCGTGCACGTACAGCCGCCGGCTCCCTAGCAACGCTAGACGCCGGGCGCGCTGAGCCGCACGGACCCTAGCAACGGGGACGCCACTGGCGGACCGCATTCCCCGTTGCTAGGCTTTAGGAAATTAAGATATTCACCTGCTCTCTGGCCGTGCAGCAAGGCAGCTGCACGGCATTTATTCTAATCAGCCATTAGCATTAGAGACCTGAGACAAAGAGATCTGAATTATATGAGAGCCGACCAGAGGAAACACAAATTATGCAGTCAAGTGTCCCACATTTGGGGAAATCGCAGATGCAGCACACCCAGAGTGCAATGGGTGAGCCTTGCCCTGGGAGAAGCACCTTCCTGATCATACCTGGCAGGTAAGTAGGAGTTGGGCAAGAGCTGAGGAGGGTCGCTGCTCGGGCACCCCCCTGTCAAGTGAAGGAGATCCAACTGAGGCAGCACAAGAGAACTCTCGAAAGAAGAACAAGGCTAGAGGAAGATCTGAGACACAGAAATCTGGCTTTTACCAGAGCTGACCAGAGGAAAGCACAAACACAGTCCCCCACTACCACAAATAATGCAGTCGAGTTTCCCACATTTGGGGAAATCACAGGGGTCAGCATACCCAGAATGCAATGAATGAACCTCACCCTGGGAGAACAATCTTCATGACCATGGTATCTCCTATGCAAAATAAGTATGATTTGGGATAGGGCTGGGGAGGGCCGCTGCTCAGGCACATCTCTGTCAAGTAAAGGAGATTCAACTGAGGCAGCACAACCTAACCGTGGTTTTTTTTTCATTCTTTATACCGTCATAGTGTCATACTAGTTGTTACGAGTATACTACTATCTCTTTATCAACCAGTGTACAGTGCGGTAGTTCACGGCTGTGGCTACCTCTGTGTCGGCAGTCGGCAGGCAGTCCGTCCATCCATAATTGTATTATAATATATACCACCTAACCGTGGTTTTTTTTTCATTCTTTATACCGTCATAGTCAGTCATACTAGTTGTTACGAGTATACTACTATCTCTTTATCAACCAGTGTACAGTGCGGTAGTTCACGGCTGTGGCTACCTCTGTGTCGGAACTCGGCAGGCAGTCCGTCCATCCATAATTGTATTACAATATATACCACCTAACCGTGGTTTTTTTTTCATTCTTTATACCGTCATAGTCAGTCATACTAGTTGTTACGAGTATACTACTATCTCTTTATCAACCAGTGTACAGTGCGGTAGTTCACGGCTGTGGCTACCTCTGTGTCGGAACTCGGCAGGCAGTCCGTCCATCCATAATTGTATTACAATATATACCACCTAACCGTGGTTTTTTTTTCATTCTTTATACCGTCATAGTCAGTCATACTAGTTGTTACGAGTATACTACTATCTCTTTATCAACCAGTGTACAGTGCGGTAGTTCACGGCTGTGGCTACCTCTGTGTCGGAACTCGGCAGGCAGTCCGTCCATCCATAATTGTATTATTATAATATATACCACCTAACCGTGGTTTTTTTTTCATTCTTTATACCGTCATAGTGTCATACTAGTTGTTACGAGTATACTACTATCTCTTTATCAACCAGTGTACAGTGCGGTAGTTCACGGCTGTGGCTACCTCTGTGTCGGCAGTCGGCAGGCAGTCCGTCCATCCATAATTGTATTATAATATATACCACCTAACCGTGGTTTTTTTTTCATTCTTTATACCGTCATAGTCAGTCATACTAGTTGTTACGAGTATACTACTATCTCTTTATCAACCAGTGTACAGTGCGGTAGTTCACGGCTGTGGCTACCTCTGTGTCGGAACTCGGCAGGCAGTCCGTCCATCCATAATTGTATTACAATATATACCACCTAACCGTGGTTTTTTTTTCATTCTTTATACCGTCATAGTCAGTCATACTAGTTGTTACGAGTATACTACTATTTCTTTATCAACCAGTGTACAGTGCGGTAGTTCACGGCTGTGGCTACCTCTGTGTCGGAACTCGGCAGGCAGTCCGTCCATCCATAATTGTATTATTATAATATATACCACCTAACCGTGGTTTTTTTTTCATTCTTTATACCGTCATAGTGTCATACTAGTTGTTACGAGTATACTACTATCTCTTTATCAACCAGTGTACAGTGCGGTAGTTCACGGCTGTGGCTACCTCTGTGTCGGCAGTCGGCAGGCAGTCCGTCCATCCATAATTGTATTATAATATATACCACCTAACCGTGGTTTTTTTTTCATTCTTTATACCGTCATAGTCAGTCATACTAGTTGTTACGAGTATACTACTATCTCTTTATCAACCAGTGTACAGTGCGGTAGTTCACGGCTGTGGCTACCTCTGTGTCGGAACTCGGCAGGCAGTCCGTCCATCCATAATTGTATTATAATATATACCACCTAACCGTGGTTTTTTTTTCATTCTTTATACCGTCATAGTCAGTCATACTAGTTGTTACGAGTATACTACTATCTCTTTATCAACCAGTGTACAGTGCGGTAGTTCACGGCTGTGGCTACCTCTGTGTCGGAACTCGGCAGGCAGTCCGTCCATCCATAATTGTATTACAATATATACCACCTAACCGTGGTTTTTTTTTCATTCTTTATACCGTCATAGTCAGTCATACTAGTTGTTACGAGTATACTACTATCTCTTTATCAACCAGTGTACAGTGCGGTAGTTCACGGCTGTGGCTACCTCTGTGTCGGAACTCGGCAGGCAGTCCGTCCATCCATAATTGTATTACAATATATACCACCTAACCGTGGTTTTTTTTTCATTCTTTATACCGTCATAGTCAGTCATACTAGTTGTTACGAGTATACTACTATCTCTTTATCAACCAGTGTACAGTGCGGTAGTTCACGGCTGTGGCTACCTCTGTGTCGGAACTCGGCAGGCAGTCCGTCCATCCATAATTGTATTATTATAATATATACCACCTAACCGTGGTTTTTTTTTCATTCTTTATACCGTCATAGTGTCATACTAGTTGTTACGAGTATACTACTATCTCTTTATCAACCAGTGTACAGTGCGGTAGTTCACGGCTGTGGCTACCTCTGTGTCGGCAGTCGGCAGGCAGTCCGTCCATCCATAATTGTATTATAATATATACCACCTAACCGTGGTTTTTTTTTCATTCTTTATACCGTCATAGTCAGTCATACTAGTTGTTACGAGTATACTACTATCTCTTTATCAACCAGTGTACAGTGCGGTAGTTCACGGCTGTGGCTACCTCTGTGTCGGAACTCGGCAGGCAGTCCGTCCATCCATAATTGTATTACAATATATACCACCTAACCGTGGTTTTTTTTTCATTCTTTATACCGTCATAGTCAGTCATACTAGTTGTTACGAGTATACTACTATTTCTTTATCAACCAGTGTACAGTGCGGTAGTTCACGGCTGTGGCTACCTCTGTGTCGGAACTCGGCAGGCAGTCCGTCCATCCATAATTGTATTATTATAATATATACCACCTAACCGTGTTTTTTTTTTCATTCTTTATACCGTCATAGTGTCATACTAGTTGTTACGAGTATACTACTATCTCTTTATCAACCAGTGTACAGTGCGGTAGTTCACGGCTGTGGCTACCTCTGTGTCGGCAGTCGGCAGGCAGTCCGTCCATCCATAATTGTATTATAATATATACCACCTAACCGTGGTTTTTTTTTCATTCTTTATACCGTCATAGTCAGTCATACTAGTTGTTACGAGTATACTACTATCTCTTTATCAACCAGTGTACAGTGCGGTAGTTCACGGCTGTGGCTACCTCTGTGTCGGAACTCGGCAGGCAGTCCGTCCATCCATAATTGTATTACAATATATACCACCTAACCGTGGTTTTTTTTTCATTCTTTATACCGTCATAGTCAGTCATACTAGTTGTTACGAGTATACTACTATCTCTTTATCAACCAGTGTACAGTGCGGTAGTTCACGGCTGTGGCTACCTCTGTGTCGGCACTCGGCAGGCAGTCCGTCCATCCATAATTGTATTACAATATATACCACCTAACCGTGGTTTTTTTATACCACCTAACCGTGGCAGTCCGTCCATAATTGTATACTAGTATCCAATCCATCCATCTCCATTGTTTACCTGAGGTGCCTTTTAGTTCTGCCTATAAAATATGGAGAACAAAAAAGTTGAGGTTCCAAAATTAGGGAAAGATCAAGATCCACTTCCACCTCGTGCTGAAGCTGCTGCCACTAGTCATGGCCGAGACGATGAAATGCCAGCAACGTCGTCTGCCAAGGCCGATGCCCAATGTCATAGTACAGAGCATGTCAAATCCAAAACACCAAATATCAGAAAAAAAAAGGACTCCAAAACCTAAAATAAAATTGTCGGAGGAGAAGCGTAAACTTGCCAATATGCCATTTACCACACGGAGTGGCAAGGAACGGCTGAGGCCCTGGCCTATGTTCATGGCTAGTGGTTCAGCTTCACATGAGGATGGAAGCACTCAGCCTCTCGCTAGAAAACTGAAAAGACTCAAGCTGGCAAAAGCACCGCAAAGAACTGTGCGTTCTTTGAAATCCCAAATCCACAAGGAGAGTCCAATTGTGTCGGTTGCGATGCCTGACCTTCCCAACACTGGACGTGAAGAGCATGCGCCTTCCACCATTTGCACGCCCCCTGCAAGTGCTGGAAGGAGCACCCGCAGTCCAGTTCCTGATAGAGATGAGCGGGTTCGGTTTCTCTGAAACCGAACCCGCACGAACTTCATGTTTTTTTCACGGGTCCGAGCAGACTCGGATCCTCCCGCCTTGCTCGGTTAACCCGAGCGCGCCCGAACGTCATCATGACGCTGTCGGATTCTCGCGAGACTCGGATTCTATATAAGGAGCCGCGCGTCGCCGCCATTTTCACACGTGCATTGAGATTGATAGGGAGAGGACGTGGCTGGCGTCCTCTCCATTAGAAATTAGATTAGAAGAGAGAGAGAGATTGTGCAGAGTCAGACAGAGTTTACCACAGTGACCAGTGCAGTTGTTGTTAGTTAACTTTTATTTATTTTAATATAATATATCCGTTCTCTGCTATATCCGTTCTCTGCCTGAAAAAAAACGATACACAGCAGCAGCCAGTCACACAGTGTGACTCAGTCTGTGTGCACTCAGCTCAGCCCAGTGTGCTGCACATCAATGTATAAAAGGCAAAGCTTATAATAATTGTGGGGGAGACTGGGGAGCACTGCAGGTTGTTATAGCAGGAGCCACCAGGAGTACATAATATTATATTAATTTAAAATTAAACAGTGCACACTTTTGCTGCAGGAGTGCCACTGCCAGTGTGACTAGTGGTGACCAGTGCCTGACCACCAGTATAGTAGTATATTGTTGTATGTATTGTATACTATCTCTTTATCAACCAGTCTATATTAGCAGCAGACACAGTACAGTGCGGTAGTTCACGGCTGTGGCTACCTCTGTGTCGGCAGTCGGAACTCGGCAGGCAGTCCGTCCATCCATAATTGTATTACAATATATACCACCTAACCGTGGTATTTTTTTTTCTTTCTTTATACCGTCGTCATAGTGTCATACTAGTTGTTACGAGTATACTACTATCTCTTTATCAACCAGTGTACAGTGCGGTAGTTCACGGCTGTGGCTACCTCTGTGTCGGCAGTCGGCAGGCAGTCCGTCCATCCATAATTGTATTATTATTATAATATATACCACCTAACCGTGGTTTTTTTTTCATTCTTTATACCGTCGTCATAGTGTCATACTAGTTGTTACGAGTATACTACTATCTCTTTATCAACCAGTGTACAGTGCGGTAGTTCACGGCTGTGGCTACCTCTGTGTCGGAACTCGGCAGGCAGTCCGTCCATCCATAATTGTATTATATACCACCTAACCGTGGTTTTTTTATACCACCTAACCGTGGCAGTCCGTCCATAATTGTATACTAGTATCCAATCCATCCATCTCCATTGTTTACCTGAGGTGCCTTTTAGTTCTGCCTATAAAATATGGAGAACAAAAAAGTTGAGGTTCCAAAATTAGGGAAAGATCAAGATCCACTTCCACCTCGTGCTGAAGCTGCTGCCACTAGTCATGGCCGAGACGATGAAATGCCAGCAACGTCGTCTGCCAAGGCCGATGCCCAATGTCATAGTACAGAGCATGTCAAATCCAAAACACCAAATATCAGAAAAAAAAGGACTCCAAAACCTAAAATAAAATTGTCGGAGGAGAAGCGTAAACTTGCCAATATGCCATTTACCACACGGAGTGGCAAGGAACGGCTGAGGCCCTGGCCTATGTTCATGGCTAGTGGTTCAGCTTCACATGAGGATGGAAGCACTCAGCCTCTCGCTAGAAAAATGAAAAGACTCAAGCTGGCAAAAGCAGCACAGCAAAGAACTGTGCATTCTTCGAAATCCCAAATCCGAATTCCGAGCCCACCCGCTGGCGGTGATGCAGGGCAGTCTGGAGCGACTGCTGATGCTGACATCTGGTCCGGACTGAAGGACCTGACAACCATTACGGACATGTCGTCTACTGTCACTGCATATGATTCTCTCACCATTGATAGAATGGTGGAGGATTATATGAGTGACCGCATCCAAGTAGGCACGTCACACAGTCCGTACTTATACTGGCAGGAAAAAGAGGCAATTTGGAGGCCCTTGCACAAACTGGCTTTATTCTACCTAAGTTGCCCTCCCACAAGTGTGTACTCCGAAAGAGTGTTTAGTGCCGCCGCTCACCTTGTCAGCAATCGGCGTACGAGGTTACATCCAGAAAATGTGGAGAAGATGATGTTCATTAAAATGAATTATAATCAATTCCTCCGCGGAGACATTGACCAGCAGCAATTGCCTCCACAAAGTACACAGGGAGCTGACATGGTGGATTCCAGTGGGGACGAATTGATAATCTGTGAGGAGGGGGATGTACACGGTGATATATCGGAGGATGATGATGAGGTGGACATCTTGCCTCTGTAGAGCCAGTTTGTGCAAGGAGAGATTAATTGCTTCTTTTTTGGTGGGGGTCCAAACCAACCCGTCATTTCAGTCACAGTCGTGTGGCAGACCCTGTCACTGAAATGATGGGTTGGTTAAAGTGTGCATGTCCTGTTTTGTTTATACAACATAAGGGTGGGTGGGAAGGGCCCAAGGACAATTCCATCTTGCACCTCTTTTTTCTTTTATTTTTCTTTGCGTCATGTGCTGTTTGGGGAGGGTTTTTTGGAAGGGACATCCTGCGTGACACTGCAGTGCCACTCCTAGATGGGCCCGGTGTTTGTGTCGGCCACTAGGGTCGCTTATCTTTCTCACACAGTCAGCTACCTCATTGCGCCTCTTTTTTTCTTTGCGTCATGTGCTGTTTGGGGAGGGTTTTTTGGAAGGGACATCCTGCGTGACACTGCAGTGCCACTCCTAGATGGGCCAGGTGTTTGTGTCGGCCACTAGGGTCGCTAATCTTACTCACACAGCTACCTCATTGCGCCTCTTTTTTTCTTTGCGTCATGTGCTGTTTGGGGAGGGTTTTTTGGAAGGGACATCCTGCGTGACACTGCAGTGCCACTCCTAGATGGGCCCGGTGTTTGTGTCGGCCACTAGGGTCGCTAATCTTACTCACACAGCTACCTCATTGCGCCTCTTTTTTTCTTTGCGTCATGTGCTGTTTGGGGAGGGTTTTTTGGAAGAGACATCCTGCGTGACACTGCAGTGCCACTCCTAGATGGGCCCGGTGTTTGTGTCGGCCACTAGGGTCGCTGAGCTTAGTCATCCAGCGACCTCGGTGCAAATTTTAGGACTAAAAATAATATTGTGAGGTGTAAGGTGTTCAGAATAGACTGAAAATGAGTGTTAATTATGGTTATTGAGGTTCATAATACTATGGGATCAAAATGACCCCCAAATTCAATGTTTTAAGATGTTTTTTAGGGTTTTTTGAAAAAACCACCCGAATCCAAAACACACCCGAATCCGACAAAAAAAATTCGGTGAGGTTTTGCCAAAACGCGGTCGAACCCAAAACACGGCCGCGGAACCGAACCCAAAACCAAAACACAAAACCCGAAAAATTTCAGGCGCTCATCTCTAGTTCCTGATAGTCAGATTGAAGATGTCAGTGTTGAAGTACACCAGGATGAGGAGGATATGGGTGTTGCTGGCGCTGGGGAGGAAATTGACCAGAAGGATTCTGATGGTGAGGTGGTTTGTTTAAGTCAGGCACCCGGGGAGACACCTGTTGTCCGTGGGAGGAATATGGCCGTTGACATGCCAGGTGAAAATACCAAAAAAATCAGCTCTTCGGTGTGGAGGTATTTCACCAGAAATGCGGACAACAGGTGTCAAGCCGTGTGTTCCCTTTGTCAAGCTGTAATAAGTAGGGGTAAGGACGTTAACCACCTCGGAACATCCTCCCTTATACGTCACCTGCAGCGCATTCATAATAAGTCAGTGACAAGTTCAAAAACTTTGGGTGACAGCGGAAGCAGTCCACTGACCAGTAAATCCCTTCCTCTTGTAACCAAGCTCACGCAAACCACCCCACCAACTCCCTCAGTGTCAATTTCCTCCTTCCCCAGGAATGCCAATAGTCCTGCAGGCCATGTCACTGGCAAGTCTGACGAGTCCTCTCCTGCCTGGGATTCCTCCGATGCATCCTTGCGTGTAACGCCTACTGCTGCTGGCGCTGCTGTTGTTGCCGCTGGGAGTCGATGGTCATCCCAGAGGGGAAGTCGTAAGCCCACTTGTACTACTTCCAGTAAGCAATTGACTGTTCAACAGTCCTTTGCGAGGAAGATGAAATATCACAGCAGTCATCCTACTGCAAAGCGGATAACTGAGTCCTTGACAACTATGTTGGTGTTAGACGTGCGTCCGGTATCCGCCGTTAGTTCACAGGGAACTAGACAATTTATTGAGGCAGTGTGCCCCCGTTACCAAATACCATCTAGGTTCCACTTCTCTAGGCAGGCGATACCGAGAATGTACACGGACGTCAGAAAAAGACTCACCAGTGTCCTAAAAAATGCAGTTGTACCCAATGTCCACTTAACCACGGACATGTGGACAAGTGGAGCAGGGCAGGGTCAGGACTATATGACTGTGACAGCCCACTGGGTAGATGTATGGACTCCCGCCGCAAGAACAGCAGCGGCGGCACCAGTAGCAGCATCTCGCAAACGCCAACTCTTTCCTAGGCAGGCTACGCTTTGTATCACCGCTTTCCAGAATACGCACACAGCTGAAAACCTCTTACGGCAACTGAGGAAGATCATCGCGGAATGGCTTACCCCAATTGGACTCTCCTGTGGATTTGTGGCATCGGACAACGCCAGCAATATTGTGTGTGCATTAAATATGGGCAAATTCCAGCACGTCCCATGTTTTGCACATACCTTGAATTTGGTGGTGCAGAATTTTTTAAAAAACGACAGGGGCGTGCAAGAGATGCTGTCGGTGGCCAGAAAAATTGCGGGACACTTTCGGCGTACAGGCACCACGTACAGAAGACTGGAGCACCACCAAAAACTACTGAACCTGCCCTGCCATCATCTGAAGCAAGAAGTGGTAACGAGGTGGAATTCAACCCTCTATATGCTTCAGAGGTTGGAGGAGCAGCAAAAGGCCATTCAAGCCTATACAATTGAGCACGATATAGGAGATGGAATGCACCTGTCTCAAGTGCAGTGGAGAATGATTTCAACGTTGTGCAAGGTTCTGATGCCCTTTGAACTTGCCACACGTGAAGTCAGTTCAGACACTGCCAGCCTGAGTCAGGTCATTCCCCTCTTCAGGCTTTTGCAGAAGAAGCTGGAGGCATTGAAGAAGGAGCTAACACGGAGCGATTCCGCTAGGCATGTGGGACTTGTGGATGCAGCCCTTAATTCGCTTAACAAGGATTCACGGGTGGTCAATCTGTTGAAATCAGAGCACTACATTTTGGCCACCGTGCTCGATCCTAGATTTAAAGCCTACCTTGGATCTCTCTTTCCGGCAGACACAGGTCTGCTGGGGTTGAAAGACCTGCTGGTGACAAAATTGTCAAGTCAAGCGGAACGCGACCTGTCAACATCTCCTCCTTCACATTCTCCCGCAACTGGGGGTGCGAGGAAAAGGCTCAGAATTCCGAGCCCACCCGCTGGCGGTGATGCAGGGCAGTCTGGAGCGACTGCTGATGCTGACATCTGGTCCGGACTGAAGGACCTGACAACGATTACGGACATGTCGTCTACTGTCACTGCATATGATTCTCTCAACATTGATAGAATGGTGGAGGATTATATGAGTGACCGCATCCAAGTAGGCACGTCACACAGTCCGTACTTATACTGGCAGGAAAAAGAGGCAATTTGGAGGCCCTTGCACAAACTGGCTTTATTCTACCTAAGTTGCCCTCCCACAAGTGTGTACTCCGAAAGAGTGTTTAGTGCCGCCGCTCACCTTGTCAGCAATCGGCGTACGAGGTTACATCCAGAAAATGTGGAGAAGATGATGTTCATTAAAATGAATTATAATCAATTCCTCCGCGGAGACATTGACCAGCAGCAATTGCCTCCACAAAGTACACAGGGAGCTGAGATGGTGGATTCCAGTGGGGACGAATTGATAATCTGTGAGGAGGGGGATGTACACGGTGATATATCGGAGGGTGAAGATGAGGTGGACATCTTGCCTCTGTAGAGCCAGTTTGTGCAAGGAGAGATTAATTGCTTCTTTTTTGGGGGGGGTCCAAACCAACCCGTCATATCAGTCACAGTCGTGTGGCAGACCCTGTCACTGAAATGATGGGTTGGTTAAAGTGTGCATGTCCTGTTTTGTTTATACAACATAAGGGTGGGTGGGAGGGCCCAAGGATAATTCCATCTTGCACCTCTTTTTTCTTTTCTTTTTCTTTGCATCATGTGCTGATTGGGGAGGGTTTTTTGGAAGGGACATCCTGCGTGACACTGCAGTGCCACTCCTAGATGGGCCCGGTGTTTGTGTCGGCCACTAGGGTCGCTAATCTTACTGCCCGTCAGCAGCTATTCTAATGTTGCTGCCAACGGGTGCGACATGTTTATTTCAGCTCGCTACCCCCAGGGGAAACAAGCTGAAATGTGTGCAAAGAGACCCATTTGGGCAACCAAACGGTGTCTTTTCATGATCGCGCCCATTACTTTATTCAGGTTTAGGTGCTTTGTGCACCTAAACCAGAGTGTAATGGGCGCAATAATTGAGGGCATTTGAATTTCCCTTATATGTGTGTGTGTGTGATATACACACAGACACACATACTGTATTTCTTTATATAATGGACACCTCAGTTTCTCAGTATTCTATTTCTATTCATTCATGTCCTGCCCCCTACTCTGTCAGACCCCTTCCCCTCTACTTTTCTGACCCCAAACGCCACTCATTCTTGTTGAGTGCTGGTGGGCCCATTCAGAATTTTGCTATGGGGCCCACAAAGGTCTAGTTACGCCACTGGGCAGGGTTGTAGAGGAGGCGGTGCAAGGCATCCTGGGAACAGTCAAAGCTTTAGCCTGTTGGTGCCTTGGATCAAGATCCAACTCTACACCCCGATGTTAGTGTAGTGCCTTTTGGGGTTAAGGTTTTACAGAAAGTTACAGGTTTTTTTAATTTAGTAAAATATGCCCCATTTTAAAGATAGGGCATTTACATTTGTTGCACCTGTTGCAGTACATAGCAGCCTGCAGGGCATGTACAGTGGCTTCATTTGGGTGCACATACATTGCCGGCTCCTGGTCGCAAACTGAAATTATTGTGTGTAAGTGGAATTAGCGGTGTTTATGTCATACAGGGGGGTGGGGGAGGTTTGTGGTTGGTGGGGGGCACGCTGTGTGATTATTATCCTGCATCTATACATACATGCGCTAACACCTGGACATACACTGATGTACCCACACCTAATATCCATACATACACGCCCTGACACCTGGACATACACCAACATTCCCACACCTGCATCTATACATACACATGCTGACACCTGGACATACACCAACATACAAGCACCTGCATCTATATATACACGCGCTGACAAATGGACATACACCGACGTACCCACACTTGCATCTATACATACATGCACTGACATCTGGACATACAAGCACCTGCATCTATACATACACGCGCTGACACCTGAACCTACACTGACGTTCCCACACCTGCATCTATACATACACATTCTGACACCTGGACATACACAGACGTACCCACACCTGCATCTATACATACACGCGTTGACACCTGGACGTACACTGACGTACACACACCTACATCTATATATGCATGGATGCAAATGTGGGTACGTCTGTATACGTCCAGGTGTTAGCATGTATATGTATAGATGTTAGGTGTGGGTACATCAGTGTATGTCCAGGTGTCAGCACATGTATGTATAGATTCACATGTGGGTAAGCCGGTGTACGTCCACGTGTCAGCATGTGTAGGTATAGATGCAGGTGTGGGTACGTTGGTGTACGTTTAGGGGTCAGCGTGTTAATCTATAGATGTTGGTGTGTGTATGTCAGTGTACGTACAGATATAGGTGTGTGTATGTATGTATGTATGTATGTATGTATATGTATAGAGGAAGGTGTGATACATACATATAACACATACATGATAGATACATACATATATCACACACACGATAGATAGATAGATAGATAGATAGATAGAACACATACATACAAGATAGATACATACATACATACATGATAGATACATATATATATACACACACATACGATAGATAGATAGATAGATACATACATATATATATATATATATATATCACAAACATATATGATTCATACATATATCACACACACATACATGATACATACATGAGAAAGACCTGGGATGTTGATGAGGCCAGGGCCCCCTGCTGATGTTGCGTTGAGGAAGGCAGTGTTCCAGGGCGGATGCCAGTCGGGGAGAGCGCCGCGCAGCCCGGGAAAAATACTGCTGAGGAGCTACATCTGGAAGAGCCCCTGGGAGGGAGAGTGCCACATGCCCAATCCTGCGTGGCAGACTCTGCAGGCCTGCACATGGGAAGGGAGGTCTCTGGCCACACATACTCACCCTTCTGCTGAAGCCCCGCTGCTGTCCCCATCAGCGCTCTCCAGCGGGGAGCGGGGCCAGGATGAACCTCAACCTGTGAGAACTATCTTCATGATCAAGAGATCTCATATGCAAGATAAGTATGTGTTGGGATAGGGCTGGGGAGGGCGGCTGCTCGGGCACACCCCCGTCAAGTTAAGGAGATTTAACTGAGGAAGCACAAGGGAACTCTCGTCTGGGGACAACAACTGCAGGGAGACCACATCTTTTCAGATGAACATGGGAGGGCGGAAGGCTGCCTAATACTGAAGCACCCTCAGACATTAAACCATATGCAACAACTATTGCAAGCATTCCTGGGGGAAGGTCTGCAGCAGACGGATTTGCATACGGTGATGTCATCCAAGCAGTGGGCCAAAGTTGGCTGGAACCCTCATCTGTATATGAAAAGAGAAAAGGGGCATGCAGGGCATGGCGGCCTTTTGCGGCGCTTGTATAACCCCAAGTTTGCATTAAACACCCCCACCCTCTTTCGGTGTGGGGCTCATGTTGGCCATGCCCAAGCCCCTGAAGCATTCAAGCTGATTTCTTGCAGCAGCTGGGCACTGTAACAGCTTCAGAGCTGCTCTACAAGACAAGTAAAAGGGTGTGGGCCCTGCAGCACCACCTGTAGTTTGCATACACACATATATAGGACAGCATCTCTTATATGCCCCAGGGTCAATAAAATAGTATCCTTGTCTAGGCTATCCATCCCCTCAGATAAGGTATTTGTCCATGCCGCTACAGCACTACACACCCAGGCCGACGCAATTGCCGGTCTGAGTAAGGTACCTGAATGTGTATAAATGGACTTCAGGGTAATCTCCTGTTTGCGGTCAGCACACTCTTTGAAGGTAGCCGTATCCTGGGACGGGAGGGCTACCTTCTTGGATAAGCGTGTTAATGCTTTGTCCACCCTAGGGGAGCATTCCCATCGTAACCTATCCGTTGATGGGAAAGGATACGCCATAAGAATCCTTTTGGAAATCTGCAGTCTTTTATCTGGAGACTCCCAAGCTTTTTCACATAACTCGTTCAGCTCGTGTGAGGGGGGAAAGGTTACCTCAGGCTTCTTTCCCTTGTACATATGTACCCTCTTGTCAGCGACAGGGGGTTCCTCTGTGATGTGCAAAACATCTTTTATTGCCATAATCATAAATCGAATGGATTTTGCCAATTTTGGCTGTAACTTTGCATCATCGTAATCGACACTGGAGTCAGAATCCGTGTCGGTATCTGTGTCAACAATCTGGGATAGTGGGCGCTTATGAGACCCTGACAGTCCCTGCAACATAGGATCAGGCATGGGTTGAAACCCTGACTGTCCCAAAGCTTCTGCCTTGTCTAATCTTTTGTGCAATGAGTTTACACTAGCATTTAAAACATTCCACATATCCATCCAATCAGCTGTCGGCGGAGACACCACATTCATTTGCTCCCGCTCCTCTCTAATATAGCCTTCTTCCTCAGACATGTCGACACACGTGTACCGACACACTACACACACAGGGAATGCTTTTTCTGAAGACAGTTTCCCCACAAGGCCCTTTGGAGAGACAGAGAGAGAGTATGCCAGCACCCCCCCCAGCGCTATATAACCCAGGAATAAAACAGTAACTTAATGTTTGCCCAGTAGTGCTGCTGTATGTAATTTGCGAATTATGTGCCCCCCCCACCCCTCTTTTCAACCCTCTTGTCTAACGTGGTATAAGCAGGGTAGAGTCCGGGGAGCTTCCTCTCAGCTGTGCTGTGGAGAAAAAATGGCGCTGGTGAGTGCTGAGGGAGAAGCCCCGCCCCCTCGGAGGCGGGCTTCTGTCCCGCTTAAACTGTAAAATTGGTGGGGGCTTATACATATATAAAGTGCCCAGCTGTATATATGTTATATTTTTGCGAAAGAGGTTTATATTGCTGCCCAGGGCGCCCCCCCTGCGCCCTGCACCCTTACAGTGACCGGAGTATGTGAGGTGTATGGGAGCAAAGGCGCACAGCTGCAGTGCTATGCGTTACCTCAGTGAAGATCATGAAGTCTTCTGCCGCCTCTGAAGTCTTCTTTTCTTCTCATACTCACCCGGCTTCTATCTTCCGGCTCTGCGAGGGGGACGGCGGCGCGGCTCTGGGACGGATGGCGAGGGTGAGATCCTGCGTACCAATCCCACTGGAGCTAATGGTGTCCAGTAGCCTAAGAAGCAGGACCTTGCAACTCAGAGAGTAGGGCTGCTTCTCTCCCCTCAGTCCCTCGATGAGGGAGTCTGTTGCCAGCAGTGCTCCCTGAAAATTAAAAACCTAACAAAATACTTTCTGTCAGAAAGCTCAGGAGAGCTCCTGAAAAGCACCCAGTCTCCACTGGGTACAGTATCAAACTGAGTTCTGGAGGAGGGGCATAGAGGGAGGAGCCAGTGCACACCCAGAACTAAAGTCTTTCTTAAAGTGCCCATGTCTCCTGCGGAGCCCGTCTATCCCCATGGTCCTTACGGAGTCCACAGCATTCTCTAGGACGTTAGAGAAAATAGGATTTTAATACCTACCGGTAAATCCTTTTCTCTTAGTCCGTAGAGGATGATGGGCACCCGTCCCAGTGCGTACTGTGTCTGCAGTTATTAAATGGCCCTTAACTCCAGAACATTTATGTGGAGATGAAAACATCCAAGGAAGACTTGACCATCTTCCTTGGATGTTTTCCCCCTGTGTGACTGCTCTCCAGCCTCGGAGGGTTGCATCCATGGTCCCTAGGATCCCGTCCTGGATCCCGAACCATCGCCCCTCTAGGTGGTGAGAACTGTGCAGCCACCAATGGAGTGAGATTCTGGTCTTGGAAGACAGGATTATCCTCCGGTGCATGTGTAGGTGGGATCCGGACCACTTGTCCAACAGGTCCCACTGGAACACTCTGGCATGGAACCTGCCAAACTGAATGGCCTCGTAGGCCGCAACCATCTTCCCCAGCAACTGAATGCATTGATGGATTAACACTCTTGCTGGTTTCAGAATTTGTTTGACCAGACTCTGGATCTCCAGAGCCTTTCCACTAGAAGAAAACCTCTTCTGTGTCCAGTATCACTCCCAAAAACAACAACCGCGTCATTGGGACCAACTGCGATTTTGGCAAGTTTAGGAGCCAACCATGTTGTTGAAGAACTGTCAGGGAGAGTAGATGTTTTGCACCAACTGGTCCCTGGATCTCGCCTTAATCAGGAGATCATCCAAGTACGGGATAATTGTGACTCCTTGCTTGCGAAGGAGAACCATCATTTCCGCCATCACCCTGGTGAAAATCCTCGGAGCCGTGGACAGACCAAACGGCAACGTCTGAAATTGGTAATGACAATCCTGAATTGCAAACCTCAGGTAGCTTGATGCAGTGGCTAAATGGGAACATATAAGTAGGCATCCTTTATGTCTACCAAAACCATGAAATCTCCTTTATCCCCCGGACTGGAGATCACTACCCTGAGAGATTCCATCTTGAAATTGAATTTCTTTAGGTAGAAATTAAGGGATTTCAGATTTAAGATTGGTCTGACTGAGCCGTCCGGCTTCGGGACCACGAAGAGGCTTGAATAAAAACCTTCTCCCTGCTGACTAAGGCTGATTTGAACAATCGGTGAGGGGGAACGTCTTGAAACCCCAGTTTGTACCCTTGGGACACTATTTGTAAAACCCACGAGTCCAGGTCCGAATGAATCCAGAACTGACTGAAGAGTTTTAGACGTGCCCCCCACTGGTGCGGGCTCCTGCAAGAGAGCCCCAGCGTCATGCAGTGGTTTTGGCAGAAGCAGAGGACGATCTCTGCTCCTGCGATCTTGAAGAGGCTACAGACCTCTTCCCTCTTTTCCTTTCTCTACCTGCAAAGAAAGGGGAATCTTAACTTCTTGCATATCTATTGGGCCGAAATGACTGCGTCAGATAATGATGCGTCTTCATCCGTTGAGAGGGAACATAGGGCAAGAAGGATGACTTACCTGCGGGAGCTGCCGAGATCAAATTAACTAGGCCGTCGCCAAACAAGGCTTCACCTTCATAGGGAAGAGACTCCCTTTCTTCTTGGAGTCAGCATCAGCATTCCCTTGGTGAATCCACAATGCCCTCCTATCCGAGACTGCCATGAAATTGGCCCGTGAGCACTTGTGCCCGGTGTAGGATTTTTAAATATGTGTAGTTTACTGTATGCAAGGGTTTAAAACCTTTTAGGAACTGAGCTCTAAGGTGTATTACATGTAGTTTAAAAAAAAACAAAAAAGGTTTATTTTATGGCAGTAGTTTCCAAACTGGGGTTCTTGCACTGGTAGCATAGTTTGGTGGTCCAGGACCAATTAAAATTATTTATACTTTATTAAATTGGCAAAACCATTCCCTCACAACATAACTGAACCTGAGGATGACATGCTATAAACACAATTTACTTAATTTTATATTTTTTTCTGAATTTATCAATAAAAAAAACTTTGGCCTAGGGGTGCCGTGAAACAAATTTTGATACTCTAGGGCAGGGGTGTCAAACCCATGGGCCGCATGCCGCCCCCAATGCATCCTTTTGTGGCCCACAGGCCGGGGTCCGGCAGGGGTCCGACAGGGGTCCTTTTGTGGCCCGATCACCTTGCTTAGAGCGAGGGCAGGAGAGTGCAGCCAGAGTCTTTGCTTTCTATGTGCGGCACCATCTTCCCGAAGAGATCACCGGGAAGATAGTGCCCCTTCCACTGGCTACAGCACAGGTATACTGGGGTGGGGTAGCAAACTGGGGGCCCCAATGGGCCCCTCCAGCAGTCCCTCTACCAAAACACGTCTTTTGGTGGTTTTGCGGTGTTGTTATAACTACATGGTGACGATACTGTAGCACAGAGATTTTCAACCATTTACAACTCACGTCACACAGAACAAGATTTAAATATTGACAAGGCACACTGAAATATAATGGTGATGCATGGTGCAGTATCGTGTCCTAGGATGTCATGTCGCAGCTTCTCCATAGGTAACGCCTGAACAGGCCCGGTGACAGGGGGGACAAAGGGGACACTTGTTCAGGGCTCCAAGTATTAAGAACAGAAATAATGGGGCCACAGTGCCAATATTGCTTTTTAAAGTGTATCCACCAACTGCTCAATTTAAGCAGGAAAACAATTAACAGGCCAACTAAACCCTCCCCCCTCCTTT
This sequence comes from Pseudophryne corroboree, assembly GCF_028390025.1. Classification (NCBI taxonomy): domain Eukaryota; kingdom Metazoa; phylum Chordata; class Amphibia; order Anura; family Myobatrachidae; genus Pseudophryne; species Pseudophryne corroboree. The sequence goes on along the minus strand of NW_026970042.1, from coordinate 13,628 downwards.
TACCCCATCACTTTGTCCAGTCCCTGTGGTCCATACTGTATTGCCATTATTATGCATGTTGCTGTGCTGGCCCTTTTCTGAATGTCCCTGCCACCGCCACCGAAGAGCTGGATAGCCCAGTATGAAAACCACCTGCCGGCCTCACTGACGGTCCGAGTCAAAGGCTCCATTTTTTTTTAAAGATCCCTCTGCCAAGTTAAGGGGGGGTTGAGGGGGCCCCAGAGATATCAGTGTACTTGGCCCCAAGATTTCTGTTGCTGGCCCTGACCCTCAGGGGCGTATCTACCCCTTGGCCAGGATGGCACTTGCCAGGGGCACCATCCAGCTGTGCCAACCGTGGCTAAGGGATAGAGTTCTGCAGTCTCGAAAAGGGCGCTATGGCAATCAGCGTGGGACTGACCAATTAGACGGTGAGGGAAGGATACTGAAATTGTCCCAACCCTGTTACAGTTTGAAACGCCCCTCAACTGCTGTCCACTGCTTCACTCCTAGCTCTGCCCCTTTGAAATTATTAATCCCTACCCCCCGGTAGGCGGAGTTCTCCAGGCCCATACTCAGGAGTCACCACTGCTGTACATTATGTGCCGGTTGTAGAGGCAGAGCGGGGAACATCAGAGAACGCCACAAATTACACAGTGGGCAAGGAGATGGCTGGAGACAGCTGCACAGCCATGCCTTGCAAGTTCGAGAGAGCTGTTGAATTTCAGCACTTCAAGTCAGAGCCTGCCCCCTGCTGCCCAAGCAGTCCGTGACAGTTAGTGTCGAGGAAGGGGGGATTTGTGCATGTGTGCTATCAGTGTGTGTGTGGGGGGGGTGGGGGGGTGGAGGATGTGTGTGACTGTGAGGGAGCTGTCAGTGTCAGTGGGGAGAGGAGCAGGAGGGAGTTGTCAGTGTGTGGAAGTGATGAGAGTTGTCAGTACTGGGGAAATGTGTGTGTGTGTGTGTGTGTGTGTGTGTGTGTGTGTGTGTACTAGATTTAGGAGTGTGTGTTTGTGAGAGGTTTCAGTTGGGGAATTAGAGTTCATACAGTAATTAAATGTTTTCATATTGAGAACTACATCTCCCAGCATATACAGTGTGCTGGGGATGCTAACAAGCTTTATTTAAAAGTTTAAAAAACATTGCTTTTATGACTGCAATGGTTAAAAAGGGAGAGCTATAAATCAATTTATCAGTGAATGATCGCAGTTTGAGCTGTTACATTTTACTGAACCACCTATCCCTCCACACTCACTACCTGTCCTCAGGATACATTTACCATCCCGGCAGACGGTATACCGGCGGTCATTTGACCGATGTTGGAATCCTGACACCACTTGGGAGACTGGTGCCGGCACACAGACAGCCAACATCCCGAAGGCGAGTATTGGAGGGAGGGTTAGGACCGGGGGAGGGGGTGTTAGGGAAGGCACTAGGAGGGGGGGGGGGGTTAGTCCTAGCTGCCACCCCCTGAGGGTTAGCCCTATCCGCCACCCCCCCAGAGGGTTAGGATTAGGATTAGGTATCATGTGACTGCTGGAATCCCGAGCGCCGGATGCCATACCCAACCCCCTTTACTTTTTCAGGCATTTCTATCTCTCCTCTCTCTATGGTGTTCCGATTGCCCACTTTCCCTTGTGCTTTTCTCTCTCTCTCCTTTGTTTAGAGCATCAGTTTCTGTAGTCCACTTTATCCTTATTTTTTCCAGTGTTTCACTATCTCTCTGATGTAATGAGGATGTATGGTCTAGAGGGATCAGTAATGCATTGTACTGTATAGAGGCGTCAGGGATGTAGCGTAGGGTATAGAGGCGTCAGGGATGTAGCGTAGGTTATAGAGGCATCAGGAATGTAGCGTAGGGAATAGAGGCATCAGGGATGTAGCGTAGGGTATAGAGGCGTCAGGGATGTAGCATAGGGAATAGAGGCGTCAGGGATGTAGCGTAGGGAATAGAGGCATCAGGGATTTAGCTTAGAGAATATAGGCATCAGGGATGTACTAGCAGGTATATAGAGGTCAGTGTACTGTATAGAGGGGTCAGTAATGCAGTGATGGTTATAGAAAGGTCAGTGATGTAGTGTAGGGTATAGAGGGGTCAGTTATGTAGTGTGGGGTAAAGAGGGGTCAGTAAAGATACTAAGCTGAAGTACTTAGAACACTTCTTGAATTAAGACACAACCTGCAAGAAAAAGTATGCAATATGGGTGAAAAGGCAAATGTCAGAGGTCTGATACCAGTGACCAGCTCCACACCTTGCACCACATAGCGTTATGTTAAACTGGGATATGTTCTTTTTTGGTGTGTGTGTGTGTGTGTGTGTGTGTGTGTGTGTGTATGTGTGTGTGTGTGTGTGTGTGTGTGTGTGTATGTGTGTGTGTGTGTGTGTGTGGGGGGGGTGCCAAAGGAAATTTTTGCTATTGGCTCCTTTGGTCTAGAACCAGCCCTGATCACAAAATATTTTTGTCTGAGCAGACTGGACACTGATCAGCGTTGGCTCATTCTCAGCCCCCCACCCAGCCTCTGCTACCAACAGACTGCTATTAGCTAGTTAACCTTCTGCCTTCCCTATCTATGACACAGACTGCTGCTAATGCTACCAGAATGTTCCCAGTGGCTTCACACCAACAGTGAATCCCAGCCGATGATGTAGGGCAGCGTGTGGGGGAGGGGGTCAGTTGCTGTGGCTCCAACATGGTAACCGCCAATGGACTGCAATGCTTTATCGAAAGGGGGGGCGCCAGTCCCTTACTTTGCCAGGGGCGCTTGGACCCCTAGCTACACCTCTGTTGACCCTAACCGATACCCCTAAACTAACCATAATTCCTGCAGTAAAAATCCATGTTTCTATGTATATAGGGGGTCATTCCGAGTTGATCGCTTGCTGCCGTTGTTCGCTGCGTAGCAATCAGTTGAAAAAAAATGGCTAATCTGTGCATGCGCATGCTCCGTAATGTGCATGCGCATCGTACGGGTACAAAGTCCATTGTGGTTTTGCACTAGTTCTAGCGATTATTCCAATCACAGAACAGGCCACAAGGAGATTGACAGAAAGAGGGCGTTTCTGGGTGTCAACTGACCGTTTTCAGGGAGTGCTTGGAAAAATGCAGGAGTGGCAGAAGAAATGCAGACGTGGCTGGGCATTCGCTGGATGGGTGTGTGACATCAAAAGCCGTCCCTCGGTTGTTAGAATCAACGCACACGAAGTGTAACTACAGTGCTGGTCTTATTTTGAAACGATTTTGCAGGCGCTCTGCTGCTCAAGTGTTCGCACTTCTCCAAAGTGAATATACACTCTCCAGTGGGCAGCGACAATGCGTTTGCATGGCTGCTAAAAACTGCTAGCGAGCAATCAACTCAGAATGACCCCCATAGTGTATTGCAAGAAAATATCTGTAAATCCAATGGTACCGTAAGTGCGGTATATACTCGCACTTCTTTGCGGGGTGAGAACATCTCCCCTAAGTGAAGTCAGCCCTATGAATAGAGTTTGTGTGATCCCTGTGCAGCAGTCACAGAAAGGGTTCATCTCTGCAGTTTGTCACTCAAATTACATTGCTGCATTTTTTCTAGAAGTGGATCTGAGAGCTGTTACCCGCAGACCAGCTACAATAATTATCCTGGGTACTCACTAGACCAGTGGTTCTCAAACTGCACCCTGGGGTGCCTCAGGACACTTGCAGGGGTGCCTTGGATTGGTGGTCCAGGACCAATTCAAAATATTTATAGTTAGTGTTATAGGCAAAACCAGTGCTGTTGGCTGGCAATCATAACAGATGTGCACAAGCAGAAGCAAATCCTGTCCCCTACCAAAGGGCCAGTGCTAGGGTGTTTGGCGCCTCCCTGCAAACTATTAATTTGGGCCCTCTCTCCAATACTTAATAAAGGGACAGTGCGCTCCTTAAAAAAAGAAGGTGTGGTATCACAAGGAAGGGGCATGGCCACTAGAGATGAGCGCCTGAAATTTTTCGGGTTTTGTGTTTTGGTTTTGGGTTCGGTTCCGCGGCCGTGTTTTGGGTTCGAACGCGTTTTGGCAAAACCTCACCGAATTTTTTTTGTCGGATTCGGGTGTGTTTTGGATTCGGGTGTTTTTTTCAAAAAACACTAAAAAACAGCTTAAATCATAGAATTTGGGGGTCATTTTGATCCCAAAGTATTATTAACCTCAAAAACCATAATTTACACTCATTTTCAGTCTATTCTGAATACCTCACACCTCACAATATTATTTTTAGTCCTAAAATTTGCACCGAGGTCGCTGTGTGAGTAAGATAAGCGACCCTAGTGGCCGACACAAACACCGGGCCCATCTAGGAGTGGCACTGCAGTGTCACGCAGGATGTCCCTTCCAAAAAACCCTCCCCAAACAGCACATGACGCAAAGAAAAAAAGAGGCGCAATGAAGTAGCTGTGTGAGTAAGATTAGCGACCCTAGTGGCCGACACAAACACCGGGCCCATCTAGGAGTGGCACTGCAGTGTCACGCAGGATGTCCCTTCCAAAAAACCTGAACCACTAGCCATGAACATAGGCCAGGGCCTCAGCCGTTCCTTGCCACTCCGTGTGGTAAATGGCATATTGGCAAGTTTACGCTTCTCCTCCGACAATTTTATTTTAGGTTTTGGAGTCCTTTTTTTACTGATATTTGGTGTTTTGGATTTGACATGCTCTGTACTATGACATTGGGCATCGGCCTTGGCAGACGACGTTGCTGGCATTTCATCGTCTCGGCCATGACTAGTGGCAGCAGCTTCAGCACGAGGTGGAAGTGGATCTTGATCTTTCCCTAATTTTGGAACCTCAACATTTTTGTTCTCCATATTTTAATAGGCACAACTAAAAGGCACCTCAGGTAAACAATGGAGATGGATGGATTGGATACTAGTATACAATTATGGACGGGCTGCCGAGTGCCGACACAGAGGTAGCCACAGCCGTGAACTACCGCACTGTACTGTGTCTGCTGCTAATATATAGACTGGTTGATAAAGAGATAGTATACTCGTAACTAGTATGTATGTATAAAGAAAGAAAAAAAAACCACGGTTAGGTCACTGGTATATACAATTATGGACGGGCTGCCGAGTGCCGACACAGAGGTAGCCACAGCCGTGAACTACCGCACTGTACTGTGTCTGCTGCTAATATATAGACTGGTTGATAAAGAGATAGTATACTCGTAACTAGTATGTATGTATAAAGAAAGAAAAAAAAACCACGGTTAGGTGGTATATACAATTATGGACGGGCTGCCGAGTGCCGACACAGAGGTAGCCACAGCCGTGAACTACCGCACTGTACTGTGTCTGCTGCTAATATATAGACTGGTTGATAAAGAGATAGTATACTCGTAACTAGTATGTATGTATAAAGAAAGAAAAAAAAACCACGGTTAGGTGGTATATACAATTATGGACGGGCTGCCGAGTGCCGACACAGAGGTAGCCACAGCCGTGAACTACCGCACTGTACTGTGTCTGCTGCTAATATATAGACTGGTTGATAAAGAGATAGTATACTCGTAACTAGTATGTATGTATAAAGAAAGAAAAAAAAACCACGGTTAGGTGGTATATACAATTATGGACGGGCTGCCGAGTGCCGACACAGAGGTAGCCACAGCCGTGAACTACCGCACTGTACTGTGTCTGCTGCTAATATATAGACTGGTTGATAAAGAGATAGTATACTCGTAACTAGTATGTATGTATAAAGAAAGAAAAAAAAACCACGGTTAGGTCACTGGTATATACAATTATGGACGGGCTGCCGAGTGCCGACACAGAGGTAGCCACAGCCGTGAACTACCGCACTGTACACTGGTTGATAAAGAGATAGTAGTATACTCGTAACAATTAGGATGACACTATGACGGTATAAAGAATGAAAAAAAAACCACGGTTAGGTGGTAGGTATATAATAATAAATAATACAATTCTGGTCGGACGGACTGCCTGCCGTGTGCCGACACAGAGGTAGCCACAGCCGTGAACTACCGCACTGTACACTGGTTGATAAAGAGATAGTAGTATACTCGTAACAATTAGGATGACACTATGACGGTATAAAGAATGAAAAAAAAACCACGGTTAGGTGGTAGGTATATAATAATAAATAATACAATTCTGGTCGGACGGACTGCCTGCCGTGTGCCGACACAGAGGTAGCCACAGCCGTGAACTACCGCACTGTACTGTGTCTGCTGCTAATATAGACTGGTTGATATTTAAAGAGATATTAGTAGTATACAACAATACTATACTGGTGGTCAGGCACTGGTCACCACTCCTGCAGCAAAAGTGTGCACTGTTAATTAATATAATTGTACTCCTGGCTCCTGCTAACAACCTGCAGTGCTCCCCAGTCTCCCCCACAATTAATTATAAGCTTTTAATTTATACATTGATGACTGTGCAGCACACTGGGCTGAGCTGAGTGCACACAGACTGAGTCACACTGTGTGACTGACTGTGCTGTGTATCGTTTTTTTTTTCAGGCAGAGAACGGATATAGCAGAGAGAAGTGAACGGATATATTATATTAAATAAAAGTTAACTAGCAACTGCACTGGTCACTGACTGTGGTAAACTAACTCTGTCTGCGACTCTGCACAATCTCTCTCTATCTAATCTATCTATCTCTATTCTAATGGAGAGGACGCCAGACACGTCCTCTCCCTATCAATCTCAATGCACGAGTGAAAATGGCGGCGACGCGCGGCTCCTTATATAGAATCCGAGTCTCGCGATAGAATCCGAGCCTCGCGAGAATCCGACAGCGTCATGATGACGTTCGGGCGCGCTCGGGTAAACCGAGCAAGGCGGGAAGATCCGAGTCGCTCGGACCCGTGGAAAAAAAAGTGAAGTTCGTGCGGGTTCGGATTCAAAGAAACCGAACCCGCTCATCTCTAATGGCCACACAATAGCACCCCAAATCAAAATACGCCACACAGTAGCACTATCTTATTGTCATTACACCGCATGTAATAATAATAATAATAATAATAATAATACCCACAGTCGCAGTGCCCTTTATACACATAACCACCATATCAGTGCAGCTTACACACATAATGCCAACAGTAGCAGTGCCCCTTCTACACATGCCCACGGTGGCAATCCTTTACATGGCAAATATCAACCTGGTTTTGCCATGTAAAGGATTGCCACTTTAAAAAACAAACAATAAAAAAAAAAAAACAACAACAGGAAAAAACACAAAATCTCTCACTTTCTGATTCTCACACCCTATTACATTCCTCCCTATATATTTAAATGTTTCTATTACTGTATGTTCCCTCTTCCCTTCTCCAAACTATACACATAATCTTTTAGTATTTCCAGGTAAGTTTTGTGATGTAGGCCATGCACAATTTTAGTTGCCCTAATGTATTTACAGCCTTCTGGAGATATGGCTTCTGGAACTGAACACAGGATTCTAAATGTGGCTGTACCAAGGACCTATACAGTGGCATTACAGGTTGAGTATCCCTTATCCAAAATGCTTGGGACCAGAGGAATTTTGGATATCGGATTTTTCTGTATTTTGGAATAATTGCATACCATAACGAGATATTATGGTGATGGGACCTAAATCTAAGCACAGAATGCATTTATGTTTCATATACACCTTATACACACAGCCTGAAGGTCATTTTAGCCAATATTTTTTATAACTTTGTGCATTAAACAAAGTGTGTGTACATTCACAGAATTCATTCATGTGTCATATACACCTTATACACACAGTCTGAAGTTCATTTAATACAATATTTTTAATAACTTTGAGTATTAAACAAAGTTTGTGTACACTGAGCCATCAAAAAACAAAGGTTTCACTATCTCAGTCTCACTCAAAAAAGTCCGTATTTCGGAATATTCCGTATTTCGGAATATTTGCATATGGGATACTCAACCTGTATTACTTTTTTCTGCTACTGGTTCTTTAACCTATGCAAACAAGCATCTGACTTGCCTTTCCTATTGCTTTGTTACATTGCTCACCTGAAATAGTAATACTTAGATAGCTTTCCTCTTGCCATTATAATGCCCTTAATATTATAGTTAGCCTTTGCATTTTTGAGACGTGTATGATTTTGCATTTTTTGGCATTAAATGTTGCCATGTTCTTGACCATTCCTCTAGTCCAGGGGCAGAACTGCCAGAGACAACGGAGTCAGTTGCCGCCGGGCTCCAGCCCTGAAGGGGCTCCAGCCCTAAAGGGGCTTCCTCCATTGCCCCCCGGCTGTTACGTGCCCTTCCTACTAAATAGACAAAGGCGCTACCAGCAGGGTCTCGCAGTTTGTACATTCCATGCCGTAACACCCTTCTTTCCACCTTTTTCAAGACCCAGCCCAGCAGCCTCGCCGCTGCCACCACCGCTAGCTGCAGCACTGCCAGCGGTGGGGTGCCCCTGCTTCTTCTCACACCACAGATAGCTGGGCAGCACTGCAACTGCCTGCCTGATTGCTCCGCCCCCTTCCGGCTCCCAAGCACCTCTGCTGCCCAGTGATCCAGTAGCCTGCTGCTAGGAAGAAGTGGCCGAGCTTCAGCAAGCGAGTCTGGACACTGGCGGAGGAAGCCATGATAACCAGATAATGGGGAGTGGAGAGCCAGTTCCAAGGTAATACTTTATACAGCTGGTTGAGATCCTGGTCGGTGGATATGGATTCCAAGAAAACCCTGGAGGTGCTTCCTTTCAAGGGAGACACTCTCTTTGGAGAAGACCTCAATAAGATTGTAGCTGATCTGGCTACTGCTAAAACAGCTTGCCTACCTCGTATGACTCCTACCACGCAGAAGGCTAAAAGTACTTTCCCTTGGCCCTTTCATCCCTCAGGTAAAGCGTACCCAAGGTCAGGCATACCCAAAGCAAGCTCATGCTTCCAGACCTGCCAAGCCCAGACTGAAGCAAGCCTGGGCTGCCCATCAGCCTGCTTCCAAAACGGACAAGCCTGCCGCATGACGGTGCAGGCCTCCCTCTGGGGGATCCCAGGGTGGGGGGCCCGACTTTTAGGTTTGGCATAGAAAGGTATAATTCTAAGCTAGAGAATTCTGTTTGGAGCTCACCTTGTACTTTGTGAAGAAATAATCAGCATTGTGGCTGAGCAGATACATGTAGTGTGTGGCTGCAAACTGCATGGATCTGCTGCGTTGTAATGCTGATACTTTTTTTTTGCAAAGTACCAATAGCTTCATATAATGTTCACAATTTTTATGCAGGATCAAATAGCTCAATAGGTAGGGTGTTTGATTAGAATTCAACAGGTTATAGGTTTGAATCCTGGGTATGGTAGTTTGAGATGTGTTATTTAATAAAGTATGTTGTTCTGACTGCTGGGATATCATACTAAATAAATCGAGTTGATCAATTTTTTTTTTATTTTTTTTTTAAACTAGGGACAATTTCCAGATACTTTTCTTTATAACTGAGATTGCCCCCTGGAACTTCACATCAGTTGACAACTATGCATGAGTGGGCAGTGCTTGCTCTGGATCTGCCCACCCATTTATGTGCCGTCATAAAAGAAAGCACAACTGACAGTTATCCTGGGCGTACACTACACAATTATCTGTCAGGCTATCTATCCAGTCTGGATGGATGGAATGAAAATCTGGTAATGTATAGTAGCAAATGTCAATTAACCATTTGCTCCCAAACACTAGAAAAGTGGTCAAAAATGGTCATTACACAAATTGGTTAAACCCAAAATTTAACCAATTTGTTTAGGGGACCATGTTTGTCCATTTTCTAGTGTTTGAGAGTAAATCGTTGATGGTCATTTGCTCACATAGATAACCGGATTTCTATTCCAACCAGCCAGTGTTGGAGATATGGTCTGCCAGATTACATAATGCATACCAGAGCCATAACTAGACTTTTTGGTGCCCTGTGACAGAGAATTATATGCCCCCCCCTCCCCTCCCCATTTTTGCAATATGGACAAAAGGCGCATGCCTTGTGGGGAAGGGGCATAACAAGATTGGTCTCAGAGAAAGCACATGAGATATGAAGATATATCTAGTATACTTGACACTCAATGGTTTGTGGTATTGCCGGGTGCCCTCCTTAAATGCATATACAGTCACACATGGCGTGTTTGTGCAAATGGCATATCAGCAGTCAGCACTAACTGGTGACATGCCATTTGTACAAGTAAGCCATGTGTGACTAATATATAAACATACTTTATTAAATAACACCTCAAACTATCATACCCAGGATTCAAATCTATAACCTGTTGAATTCTAATCAAACACCCTACCCATTGAGCTACTTGATCCTGCATCTATTCTAACCTCCAAAAACAGATTCAGTTGCATTTTCCAGCGTGTTTTGTTTGCGCCTTTGCAAATGTCTTACATCGACAAACTTATTTAGTACTATTTTGCAAATAGGGTTACATTGTCGCAACATTGTGTTCCCTAATTGCTTGATTTTTTAAATGCAACAATTGATAAAGACACCTGATAATTGCTCTGTGGAGTGTTATTTTGTGTCTACTTCTTATCTACATTTAATTCCCTACCTCTAATCAAGGCATTTTTAAATGCTGGGGGCTGCCAGGACGTGAGGCCTACCTAGACTTTAGATCGGAATTTGAATGTACTTGTGAACTAACTTAATTTCCTACTTCTAAATTCATTCCTAAATTCACTACTTACATTAATCCTGTAGTTGGGCATTTTGAGCCTTCAATTGTGGGTATTGTTTTGTGTCCAGACCAGCAGCTGGTGGTGTGCATTTGCTGGAAAGGCATCGAAGACCTCCGATATGCTGCATCTCCTGATGTGTGTCTCCCTCAAGTGGCTGTCAGCAAATGCATGCTAGACACCCCATTCCAAGCTGATTGTGACATCACGGAACATGCATCATAGAACAGGCATGCTAGAATATGGGTCTTCAACCTGCGACCCTCCAGCTGCTGTGGAACTACATATACCAGCATGCCCTGCCTCAGTTTTAGCATACCTTAATAGCAAAACTGTGGCAGGGCATGCTGGGATGTGTAGTTTCACAGCAGCTGGAGGGCCACAGGATGAAGACCCATGTGCTAGAGCCAAGCCGCAGGTACATTGAATGCTAGCAAGCTGAATGTTTAAATCCTTTTTGTTCCGCAGCATTCCAATGCGGAAGATTCCATGGAACCAGAGATTATTCCATTGAGAAGGACATGCTGCCTGGATGACTGCACTGTGCAAATTAAATCACGGAGCCAGTTGGCTTGTGGGTGGCTCTGGTGACTGGGTGGTTGGGTGGGCGGTGTGTCAGAGGTGGAGCACATGCAAATGAATGTGTATCATCCTGCTAGTGAGAGTGAAAACTCATGCAGGAGTGTGCCTGCTTGTCAGTGGGTTATGCACCTTGCCAGGCGTCAAATCTACATGGAGCAGCTGGAGGGGACAAGAGCAGGTTTGCAAAATATAGATAGAAGAGCATATATGCTGGCTCATTCTCCATGATTGTGTCAGCTTATGTTTTGGTGCACTGCACTTTCCTCCGCTAAGTTTTAGCCATTTTGGTTAAACGCAAGTGTAGTTGCTTCTCGCCCTTTTGGCTGTGATCTTGTATCGTGGTTGAAGAGTCTGCTGGAGGGATTGTTTTCTTCATTGACGAGAGACTGAAGATATTACAGGATGGAAGGCTTGGGAACACTATCTGTTTTTCAGTTGTGGAAGAGTTGAAAGACAGCTTTTACTTGCCAATATCTCTCTTTTGCAAAGAGCTACGCATTGGAAAATTCAGGGCTATACCGTGTAGATGAAGCACTAACAGGGGGCTTTAAAATTTTCATTCTAGTTTCCTTCGTTTGGGAGAAAAATGCAAAGGTACAAGACAGCTTTTCCTTGCCAATATCTCTCTTTTGCAAAGAGCTGCACATTGGAAAATTCAGGGCTATGCCATGTAGATGATGGCCTAACAGGAGGCTTTAAAATTTTCTTTCTAGTGTCCTTCGTTTGGGAGAAAAATGCAAAGGTACAAGACAGCTTTTCCTTGCCAATATCTCTCTTTTGCAAAGAGCTGCACATTGGAAAATTCAGGGCTATGCCATGTAGATGATGGCCTAACAGGAGGCTTTAAAATTTTCTTTCTAGTGTCCTTCGTTTGGGAGAAAAATGCAAAGGTACAAGACAGCTTTTCCTTGCCAATATCTCTCTTTTGCAAAGAGCTACGCATTGGAAAATTCAGGGCTATGCCGTGTAGATGATGGCCTAACAGGAGGCTTTAAAATTTTCTTTCTAGTGTCCTTCGTTTGGGAGAAAAATGCAAAGGTACAAGACAGCTTTTCCTTGCCAATATCTCTCTTTTGCAAAGAGCTACGCATTGGAAAATTCAGGGCTATACCGTGTAGATGAAGCACTAACAGGAGGCTTTAAAATTTTCATTCTAGTGTCCTTCGTTTGGGAGAAAAATGCAAAGGTAGCTTGTGCCATCGCCACTCTGCTCCTTGTGCCGCCTTGACGGTTTACATGAGCCACTGCGGTGACGTTGTCTGACTGGATCAGAACCGGTTGGTCGCAAAGTAAGGTCTCCGCTTGACGTAGGGCATTGTATATGGCCCCTAGTTTCAGGATGTTGATGTGAAGACAAGTCTCTTGACTTGACCAAAGCCCTTGGAAATTTCTTCCCTGTGTGACTGCTCCCCAACCTTGGAGGCTTGCATCTGTGGTCACCAGGATCCAGTACTGAATGCCGAATCTGCGTCACTCGAGGAGGTGAGCACTCTGCAGCCACCACAGGAGTGATACCCTGACCCTGGGGGACAGGGTGATCAACCAATGCATCTGTAAATGTGACCCAGACCACTTGTCCAGTAGGTCCCATTGGAAAGTATTCGCATGGAACCTGCCGAATGGAATGGCTTTGTATGATGCCACCATCTTTCCCAGGACTCGAGTGCAGTGATGCACTGACACAAGTTTTGGTTTCAATAGGTTCCTGACCAGAGTCATGAGTTCCTGGGCCTTTTCTATCGGGAGATAAACCCTCTTCTGGTCTGTGTCCAGAATCATGCCCAAGAAAGACAGACGAGTCGTAGGAACCAACTGCGACTTTGGGATATTGAAAATCCAGCCGTGTTGCTGTAACACTTTCAGTGAAAGTGATACGCTGTTCAGCAACTGCTCTCTTGATCTCGCTTTTATGAGATCGCTCAAGTACGGGATAATTGTGACACCTTGCTTGCGCAGGAAAACCATCATTTCCACCATTACCTTGGTGAAAATTCTCTGGGCCGTGGAGAGACCAAACAGCAACGTCTGAAATTGGCAATGACAGTCCTGTACCGCAAATCTGAGGTACGACTGATGAGATGGATAAATTTGGACATGAAGGTATGCATCCTGTACACAAATGCGGACAACAGGTGTCAAGCCGTGTGTTGCCTTTGTCAAGCTGTAATAAGTAGGGGTAAGGACGTTAACCACCTCAGAACATCCTCCCTTATACGTCACCTGCAGCGCATTAATCATAAGTCAGTGACAAGTTCAAAAACTTTGGATGACAGCGGAAGCAGTCCACTGACCACTAAATCCCTTCCTCTTGTAACCAATCTCCTGCAAACCACACCACCAACTCCCTCAGTGTCAATTTCCTCCTTAGACAGGAGAGCCAATAGTCCTGCAGGCCATGTCACTGGCAAGTCTGACGAG